>NW_020653731.1:6788724-6862115 GCF_003589595.1 Hyposmocoma kahamanoa
AACAAACTAGTGGAGTAATTTCACAAAAAATAATTGAATATCATTGTGGTGAAACGCCTTACTTTAAATGTAAATTAATGTTTAATGAGTAAACTTAATTACAATTATTAAAGCGACATCTCTAGTCAGCTGCTGGTAGCTGTAAAGGTACCAGCAAGCTGAGTGAAGAAACGGATTTCTCACAGATACTACGGCAAAGAAGTCTTTAAAAAGCAAAAAAACTAGGGCCTGTAACGAGCGACGACACGAACAAGTCGTGTGCCTGGTGGTAAGCTACACGCATGTCCATAACAGTTGCAGTGCCAGTCAGAGCTTTAAATCGCAAAGGTCTGAGGGCACTGCCACTGCGCCTGTCACCCTGAGAAATATGTTGAAAAATCCCATGTGCCTGTAATTTCACAACTCACAAACTTCTCCTTCTTTTCAAACCTCACCATTCAAAACTCAAATTACTGCTTGGCAGCAAAATTAGGTAAGTTAGCAGTACTTCCCTGGTCGAACTCTTTACAAGTTTTTCTTACATATAACAAAAACTTAACATAATATTCCAGATGAATATACATTTATAATCATATTTGACGTCTCATAGGCTCAAGTACCACCAGCAAAAAAAGACAATCAGATTAGGGTATCGGCGCCAGTCACCACGCGTTCAAATTAACTTTATGTAATCCTATGATAGTTCCCCTTATCGCTGGGTGCAGGGTGCAGGGCGCACTCGCCAGTTAGCGACCGTTTTTATAATAATGGTTAATTCGGATTAGATAATGTCCCACGGGCCCACGGGTGGCCTCGAGGTGGTCCCTATTTGGGGGTTGCTTTTTATGTTAGAGATGGTTGTGATAGGAGGGAGTTCTGTAAATTTGGAGGCATTTTTGTCTTATTTCTAATTCAGTTTAATATTGGTATACATTTAGATATATACATGTCTATTTGGAACCCGCGTAAAATATGTAATTAGTTGTCATACCTCTGGAATGGCAATTCCTTTCGGACAATTTTATTTAAGTCTGTAAAGACTAACATAAAGATGCGTACTTGTTCTTACATGGTATTTAAGAAAGGAAATAATATATAACATTTGCTTAATTTAGAAGAAATAAAGAAAAGAATTCGTACTTTAACTCTTCTACTAAAATGTAGAAAATACAGATTTTCATATTTATAGACATCGTTATATAATTTAGTGTATAAAATTACAAGTATGTTTTCAATGTTGCTGTACATCTAACATTAAACTAATACATAATGACGTCATCTTAAAGCTACTACTGACACATTAATTATAAATAAAATAGCTTTCAGGACTTATTATAATCTCATATATAGACAGCACCTGTTTTTAGTCGCGTCATAACGTTTCTAAAAGTCTCTAGCTACTCCAAAAACCATTTCACCTATCCCTTCGCCCTACAGGGAGTAACATGTTGACAGGTTGAAGGGATCACAAGCAGCCCTTGGCTGTTTACGGGATTTACATCCACATCACTTGCATTACGACTGTCGTACTACTCGTGCTTTCAATTGGACCATAATATCTCATCACTTTGCACCCTTTTTATTATTTTATTTATCACTATTTCGCTATTTATTTTATTGAATATTATGATGTTTTTACTTACTTCGGTGGCGCAGAGACCCAAAGTGAATCTGGGCCTCCGACACCCGATTCTGCCACTCCTTCTTGTCCTGATCCTGCTCCTTCCAGCCACTAGCACCGAGGTCTTCTTCATCTTCTTCCACTTCATCGCTCAGCGGTACCTGAGACGTGCCGAGAGGAGCGTCCCCTAGGTGGTGGATGGGGGGAAGGTCGGTAGCACAGTTAGCTTCCGGCTAAGTCCGAAGGACTCGCTAGCTAGGTAGTCCTCCAGCACTTCGGGGGTCATGCGGGAAGTTAACACCTCACCCATGTAAAAAGTCTATTGTTACGATACCGACTACAGATGATGTTTTTACTATAATCCAAAAGATCGATCTTTGTATCAACATAACAACAAAATATTCGACTATTTTTACAAAAAAACATGTATAATTTTTTTCTTATTTTTCAAAAAGTGTACATTTTACAGAGGTTTATCTCCCGCCAAACTGGAAACAGTTTGTTGGCGAGCATGCTCTTACAGAATTATAGATCTACTTAATGATTAACTAGGTACCTAGCAGTGATATGGTACTTCTCATGTAGATCAGACTTACTTATTAAACAAAGCAACAATAACAATTACAATAATAAATAAGAAAAGTTCAACCTTATAGGAGCAAAAAAAAAATTTTTATTAAAACTTTTATTTCAAATCGGAATTTCATTTAGTAGTACCGTTTTCATTTTAACTTTTATAATTTGCAAAACTAAACGTAGGACTTGGTATATATCACGGTAGTAAAAATTTAGTATTGACAAAGATAGCAAGCACATATAAAAAATCCTAAGATCTGCTGACTCGATCCGTAGCTTGACTGAAAAGAGCGGTAGCCACGCCGAGGAAACAAATACTGGTCCAGTCGGTTCAAACAAATTTTTCTTTGTTTGTTCGTCCTTTGTATCAATAATACTCTTTGACATTGTTTAACTTTCACAGTTGTTATAGGTTGTTCTGAATTCATTTATGACACTCGGTGACCTGTACTGATAACAGTACAGGTCGCCGTCACTCTTGGACAAAAATGTCTTCGTAATCCATCCTTTCCTGTTTTTGGTATATTCTTCTATTTCCTATTAAAACCGTTTATGTGGTGTCTCCGTCATTTTTGACCTTTGTCGTTTTTTCTTCCCTTCAAAAAAGGTTGAATGTGGGAACGAATAAATAATGCTCCATCGTCGACCTAATCATCACTTTCCATCAGGTGAGATGAAGCTCAATGGCGCACTTAGGTACATTTTTCATTATAATTTTAGGACCCTAGACGGTGCAGAAAACGTTTTCGAAGTGTTTTGTTACACGTATGGAAGTAATTACAAACGGTAAGTCAGGGTCTTATTTGCATTACAAAGTAATATATTATGTAAAAGGGTGCGTAAACAGTGGTCTTGGAATAAGAAAAGAAATTAAAGTAGGCAACCTGAGACGACCTAATGAACTTAGTCTTGTGTGTCGCTGTCGTTAGGCGGAGCGTCTTTTTGGACTAATTAAACGTTAATAAGTATACTCCTCACTGACATATCATCAGACAATGCTGAGTGTAGACTTGTTGTCAATCCCAATCTAATTTGCTAATGCTGAGTGTCAGGCTAGCGATGGGTTTTAAAAGACTGTCCACGGCACAACACTTAGTAAGAAAAACCGTTTTATGCTTCACACGTGCAATCTCCAAAATGTTATACAGCAGCCATTACAAGCAATTATTTATCCCCAATAAATAATATAGACAGAAAAGTACCAATATTTGCAAATGGATGGTTAAAGCCAGCTGCGCCGGGGCAGCGGCGACTGTCGGAGTCCAGTCGTGATGATAGGCCGGTGTCAAGTAATTATGTAATTGACTTTATTTGAGGCATGGCGCGAGCGCATGGGTGCTCGTAGGCCGGGAACTGAGGTCACTATACATATATGTCGCATAAGAATTCAGTAATTTCCTCAGTTTCACGCATGTACGACGGTTTGAATGGATGTTTGTTACAGAATGATATTGAAACAACTGAACAGATTTCATCTTCGATCATTGTTCGGCCGAGAGTCGAACAAAATACATGAGGATGCCTCGGAGAGAGGCAAATATCGGGTATATTTTTGATGGTGGTATTTCTTTCTCTATTTGCGCTTGTGTTATATATTTTATTAATTTTATACTGAGGGAAAGTGGTAAAATTAATTGCATGAAAAAAGTCAACGAACCTATTTTATACGATATAACTTCTTTTGGTTTTTCGTGGAATATTAAATCAATTTACTTCCATTTTTTTAACTTGTTTTTCAGCAAAAAGGCCTGAATCTATTAATTGTACAGATGTGTTTGACAAAGAAAATATCTACTTCTGATGTGATGGATGATTTGATTTTCTTATATTACATAGCAATTTATAATTACTGGCACCAACCTGTTGTAATTCTTGATTTTGTTTTGCAAAAGTATGGTGTTTCCGAGTTCTACACCTTCAATTAAATAAAATTTACTTAATAAGCGAATCATAGAACATTTAATTTTGTATGTACATAGCATTTAAAATAGCTATTACTAATTATGCTTAATACGTAAAAAAAGAAGATAATTTCTACCTCTAAGTCATCTATAAATAAATATATAATAAAGCTAGGAATAACCTTAACTATACTTTGGTGAAAGTACCTGCTACCAGTCAAATTGAAAGCTCCTAAGCGAGAAGTTTCTCCTGTGACTCTCAGAGTTACAGGGTTTCTATCGTAAAAGGAACCAAACTGTGGCATTGGTTTAGACTGGTATGTTTAAACTAGCGCCATACGTGCTTACTTTTAGATGGGAAGGGACCACAATGTCCATAGAAAAAGACGACTATGATAAAATTTAATTACAAAGATGATAGAATTTGGAGAATTTACAAAGGTATTCGGTTGCTAGTATTTACGGTTCTTGATTTAGTTAAATGCGAAATAATATCACTTTTGTGAAACACATTTTCTTCTGCCAGCTTCCGGACTAAACAAAACATTGTAGTTAACAATCTTCTGTTAAAGTTTTTGGTGAAAACGTGCAATAAATGTATTGTAAAAGTACTTACTAATGACTATTGCCACCAATGCCACAATTTGGACGTAGTCATTTGTTTACAAATTGCACTTATTTGAGTGTAATTACGCGAGAGTGACCGTTATATGCGTTGTATACTTTAGAAGAAATCCATACTATTAGGTACTTCTTGCGGCACAAAGATAGTAAGAAGACAATAAAAATTGCAAGTTCAAAAGTATCCAAATACTTAATTGTTAAAAATCAACCATATAAGTTGTACTTACAATTGTGTTTATTTAATTATAATTAAAAAAAAATATGTTAAATATATTGAGAAAAGGTTGCTTTGTATCAAATGTTCCGATGATTTCATAGTGTAATAAATTAAAAAAAACTGTTTGAAAACGGCGTGATATATGTATGTATATTTGTATGTATAACAGGGTAATTTTCATATTAGTTTTCTCTACCTAATTTCGGTGGTAATTATTTATTTGAGAATATAATCTGGAAATATTACATAATATTTCAGGTTACTACACGCGAGTGTTAAATAGTACTTCGTTATAATAATCATGAATCATGAATATTACCCATCACATTATTTACCATTACATGCGCATTATTATTTTATGTTTCTTGTCCAATCGAAAATCACGAATCTAATACGAGTCCGCGCCATTCAACTATTTTAAAAGATCTCCGATTAAAGATGTCTCCACTGTCGCTATGCGCGAACAAATATATATTATAAATGTTCTATAACGAAACTTAGCAAGCAAATAGTACATAATTGAATATTATTATCGAATCCATTAGTAACGGACATATCAATTAAACAAATGTTTACCCGACTGCGTCAGAAGGAGGGTTTAGTTTATTTAAAAATTTCGCACGCATAGTGCATTCTACATTGCTCAAACAAAGCTCAACCTAAATATTAAAGAGCTTGTTTATTTCTTTTCAGTTATTTTTTATCCAGTCCATTTTTTTTAAACTTTTTTTGTCTCTCCAGCTAAATATTTTTGCAGTCGGGTGTTTGTTTTTTAAATAATTTATTACTATAATAAATTTTTAAAAAACATGCGAGTTATAACACAAAAGTGTACATATACATGTTTTTAAAGTAATCATGACAATACATTAATTTGGAATATTTAATTTTTATTGAAAATCAAGATGTTTTTACTAGAATGGTATTACAAGGATCAGCAACCAGCACATGGAGAATTTGTAGTTCGTTGACAGAGCGCTAGCCACGTTGAGGCAACAGCCACTGATTCGAATCCAGTCGGGAAGTTTCGTTAGTGTTTGTTCGCTTTTTGATATCAAGTGACGGGACGAACAAGCCGTGCGACTGGTGGTAATTGACACGCCTGTCCATAGCAGTTGCAGTGCAACTCAGAGCTTTAAACCACAATGATCTGAGGGGAACTGCTCGTCACCCTGAGACGTAGTTGACAAGTCCCATGAGCCTATAATTTCATTAGCTCTTCAAGACCGAAACGCAATAATGCTCACATTACAGCTAAGCGGCAGAAATAGGTAAGGTGGTACTGCCCTGGATGAACTCTTTCACATGGAGCTTACTGCTACTTAAATCATGATGATAATAAACTCAGGGTCGTATTCTAGAACTCTATTCAATGCTCAAGTCAGGATTGCACTGGCAACACAAGCACTGGAAATACAACCCTAATGGCAGGGACTTGAGTATGATTTCAAGTGCTTTAAACCATACTCAAATCCTGGCTTGAGCATTGAGTAGAGTTCTAGAATACGACTCTCAGTACAGTGTACTAATAAAACCGCCCTCAAAAGTCATTCATCCCCTAGTTTGCTACCGTTAGAGATGGAATATTCTCTTCAAATTTAAATGGGACCACTACTGAGGTCTCAAACCTCAAAACTTTCAAACAAAAAAGAATCATCAAAATCGGTTCCCTAAATAACATACATAAAAAAAACATATAGTCAAATTGAGAGCTAGGTGCCTTTTTTTGAAGTCAGTTTAAAAACCAATAATATAAAAACAGGTTTGTATATTTATCGGAAGATAGGCTAATTTAATATACAGAAGAACGCCGCCAGTGCCAATTTCCTGGATTACCCTCATAGGCGGTTTCAATCACCACGGGACTATTTAATATGGTCGTTTTCACAAATGACATCCCCACCACAATAAAGAAACACTTTCGAAGGAAACTTGCATGTCAGAAAAAGAAAAGTAATCGATGTTTTATTGCCATCATGCTCATTAGTAATTATATAGAAGGCTAATAATTGAGCGTAATATGTAATAATTAAGAGTCAAACCGACGTACCCTGCCCTGACACTGTCTCCATTTAATAAAACCATAACATATCAGAAGATTCTTAAATTATAGACTGTCAAATGGTCAATAGCTTAAGGCGCCGACACTTTTAAGTTGCAGTGATTTAAAAAAAATCTCAATTTAACTCCATATAATTCGGTGGTTGCCATAAATTGCACACTAAATTAGAGAGCTAAGTAATTGGGGAACATCTCGGGGACCGCTTTTATTAATAAGAAAATAAACAGGTTCATCGATCATTACATACGATTGGATGAAATATTTCGATCTATCAGTATGCAAAGTATGGAAGGGGCTTTGTGAAAAAAAACGCTTTGAATTTAAAAGTTACTTTGAGCGTCGACTAAGGTCTTGTAATGTACATTTACTTCGATGTCATCGTAATCTCGTATTAAATTTGCTCATTGTGGGCTGGGGACAGCGACGTTAATTAAATGGAATAATATGTTCATAATATCAATAGAATTAAAATGCAATTCAAATCAAAAATGAAATTATAAACTGGGAAATACGCTACTTAAACTGAAATTTATTTATTTCAGACCAATTAAACTTTAACATATTACTTTATACCTACCATATGTTGGTGTACACTCCACACGTCAATTTGGTGCAGCAAGCGAACAGCTACTGATAAAGACTAAAAATCCGTCCTGAACTCCTGACTATTTAACCATTTTCTCCACATTACGCAATTGTATTTTGAATTAGTCTACAATTATTTGGATTCCTATATTATGTGGAGAAATAAAATGTTCCTTTATTTTATTATTTTCCATATTGAAAAATGTATATGGTATACTACACGTGTATTTAGTTCTGTTTATATTAAAAAATTGTTAACATCTATATGTAAAGAATAGAGCGGTTTTCTTGAAAAACACGATTCCCAAAAAAAATTTTTAGGAATCGTGTTTTTACACTGTATACTAATCAGTGTATACCCTCAATTTTACTGTATTTTTTTCCAAAGTGGTTGATTCTGTTATGCGAAATCAACCAAAGCCATTTCAGATTGTGTCGACTCTTAAAAATAAAAGGGCGTGGAGGAAAATAGAAAAATATCGTGAACATGACAAATGGATGTCCTCCGTCTCCGCCTACCAAAGCGAGAGAGAGGCGTAATGGTCTGCATGTTTGTATATTTATATTATTTTGTTTCGGAAAAGTGTACCAAAGGCATCGCGTATACTTTGCAATGCAAAAGTCGCCATCAACATAAAGAAAGCATGCATTTAGTACTCCAGAAGCACGTGTGGAACAAATCAGTAAACGCTACCGACAAATGATGATCGATCAATTTTTCAAACCACTAATAAAATTGCGAAATGCTCAGCTGGACCATAGGACATGGCTTTTAGCAAAATACTATTTTTGTTACTCGACCCGTAACATTGTTCATATTAGATTAAGTAACAAGTCAAGTACAAACTTCAAATTAGAACGCTGTGTAAATGTGGTTAGGTACAGTTTTCAATAAATAATTTTGACAGTTTATGTATGTATCTCTAGGTATGGTCTTTTGAGTAGTTCAATTAGAAGAATTATAGTGGCAGTGCCGAACTAAGTAAATTGAGTGCCCTAAGAAGTTTGACTTAACAGATAAATAGTCTGGATAGAGGCAAGAAAAGTTATATAGGAAATTCAGGAATATAAGTTATTATTGTCATTCACTTTCGGTATTATAAATATGAGGCCCTTTGCAAATATAAGGGTTTTGACTATCAATGAATATAAAGTTTCTTTTATTTGGAATTGAAAATCGGGAACAGCACTCGTGAATTAGGGGTTCCCAAACTACTACAGCTGGATGGATAAAGTTTGACATTAACTATAGCTGAAGCTATCAGAGCAAATACGACAACGCAAAAAATTCAACTATTAAATATTATATAAAAACATGAAAATAGCATCCAAACATAATATAATTACGTATTTCAGTTGTCATTTATGGTAATATTGTAGGAAAAAAATGTGGGTTACATTACTTTTGCGCTTATAGCTTCAATTACGATTTGTAACTTCAAAGAAAGGCATGAAAGAGGCTTTTTGGCTACGCCATTGATCTCGTGACGGAACTGTGGACTTGGCACCCCCAGGGTGTGATACCCAAAACAGTAATTTACTTTGCTTTTAGGCTGATCCGGCACTGGCTAAAGGTAAGTACTTTACTAAGTTTTATCGTGCAATTAATAAGCCCAATAATTTATTGGCACTGTGGCAAAATACAATAAATAAAAGTTTAAAGAAACCAGTAACATTTACACTTTAATCGTGTAAATTAATTTATTAAAAAAACACAAGTTTCAAGTTTCATCCTTTTTAACACACTAATCAAGTAATCGTAAATTTTTTACTTCCATATATTTGTCATACTGATGTTTCTAATAGACTACTTTACGTTTACAATTCACAAAATTTATTTTCAATTTTAAAGTATTTGGGAAACTTGTTTGCGGTTTACCAAATCAATTTGGTTGTTTTTATGAATATATATCATATTTTGTGGTTATTAAATTACAATTTGTTACTGTTCTTAGGTTTTGCCGATTGTTATACATTGGAAATGAAACTCTATTTTCGCGGATGTAAATGGCTAAACTATGTTTTTGTTTTCAAACAAACCAACGTTTCGTTTTATAATTATAGTTCAGAGTAGGGTGGATTGCATAAATATTAGACATATCTAGTCGAAGACTCTGCCATCTTTGTCAGTTGTGACCATGGGACCTGTAATAAAACAAATATAGGTACACGATTTAGATTCGGTAAAAAGTAGTTTCATTCCGACAATACAATATGGAACGTTCGGAATGGAGGTAACGTGACGGTTAGACGTTCGATTTAGACGAAGAAAGGAACTGATCAAATTATTTTTAATTTTTCATTTTCTTATCTAAAAGCCATCACGTAACCATAGCGAAAATAAAATTAAAGACAATTTATCAACAGCAAAAATAAGGTGGTTATGGCATTCGAAAGCAATTAAATGGCACGTCATTAGCTACATGACTATATTCCACGCTGTTTCTTGTGATCGGACTCTTATTCTGCAAAGACAATATCATTTTGATCCGGTTTCTGGCATTTGAAAGTGTAATGAAGGGCGCCATTTAGCCCACTGCAATCTATATATCCTCTAATTTATTAAATGAAACTAATGTTCCGGATTTCAATCGCGTATATTTCTTTTTTCAAACTAACTATTTTTTATTTGTTTGTCTCTTTATTTATTTTATGAAGCAAAAGGTTGTTTCAAAAAACAAATACACGTGATTTAAATCCGATTAAATTTCTTATTTGTACCAATCAACTTTTAAAAATTTAACTGCCTCTGTGGCCGAACGGTTACCATGCCGGACTGCCACGCTGAGGTCCCAGGTTCGATTCCCGGGCCGGGACAAATATTTGTATGACCTACATTTATTTATCTCGTGAGTTTGGGTGTAATTTGTGGTTGTTTATGTGTGATCATGGCACCCGCGACACAGGGTTTCCCTAGTGTTGAGTGTGTGCGTTATTTAAAAAAAAAATCACAAAAACCTAAGAACATCGATATTCTCCAATTTTTGTCGTTGATTTACAATTCTGCAGTTCTAACTCCAGTATCAACTGGTAGCAGTAGAGCTTCTTGTGAATGACTTCGTCCAGGTAGGTAGTAGGCAGGTTTTCACGATTATTATACATTGGAAATTAAACTGTGCAATACCTCTTTTAGGTTTTGAAGAGATAAGGGTGCTGGTGAAATTACATGCACATGGGACTTGTCAATTCCAGGTGACGGGCGCAGTGGCAGTGTCCCTCAGATCTTTATCATTTAAAGCTCTGACTGATACAACTCTGACTACACGCAAAATAGGCGCCTTATTGACGTCGACTTGCGGACACCAGCCCGTTGCACCAAGTACCAAGTACAACTCTGACTGATGCAACTTATATGGACAAGCGTGTCGCTTAACATCAGAAATAAAAGCAAAAGAAAAAAATAAAACGTTATTTAATATTTTCTTTTCTTTAGTTTTTATCTATATTTATTTTAACTCCTTGTTATGTTTGAAACATTATTGTACGTTTGTAAATAGCCGAATAGATGTATCTTTATTTCTTTTATTGTCCAGAATAAGACTTCATAGACCGGTAGCGCCATTTTCACGAGACGTCGATGCAACTGCCCCTCGATCGGTATTTTGATGAGCTTCAACTTTAAGCCCGACAAGATGCGACACGGGTATAAGAAACAAGTTTACAATGCAACGTGTTGTACGCTCGTTTCCAGGTAATTACCAGATCAATTAAACTGATTCCGTAGTTCTGTTTTGACTGACCGTAGTTCGAATTGACAATAAGATTTAAGAGTCTGTACTACCTTCAATGGCTTTGGTTGATTCCGCGTAACGCCGAAAGTGTTGAACCAATCACTTTAAAAAATATATAGCAATGTTGAGGAAACTTACCTCGAAATTTTACAAGAATATCATTGTATTCAATAGGTACTTTACATATACCAATGATTTTATAACACCTGAACGAAATAGAACACGTATACTATATATATTACATATTTTTAAATTTATATATGCATATATTTATGTAGGTATAATATGTCGTTAATTATTATCGATTTGATAAATTACTGGCTTTTTTATTTGTACAATTCATTTTTATTTTTATTTGTAAAATTGGCATACTACATCTTCCGCTCCGATTAGCTTTCCTCTCCATCAAAGGTTGTTTGGAAGAGATCGCACATTAGTTTTAAGTTGTTTATGTACTGTTCTTGTTCTTGTGTGTGAGCAGTAAAGTGTTTATCTATGTATCTATATTTTTCAAATGGCGTTAATATCGTTTGTAAAAAAATAAATTCTGAAATAAAGACAGTGTCCTTACGAAGAAGAAGAATTCGAGCCGAGGTAGTAATCTCTTAATAAGATTGAAAATTAAAAAACCCTCGATATAAAACAGTTTACTCAAAAATACCATCTCTATACCAACAACTCGTGAAGGCTAATTCAATGAGCACACGTCTACTTTACTGTAACTAATAACTTGGTCTGTTCTGGTCGCAGTATCAGATCAAAGTTACTATATTATTGTACTGTCATCAGATTTCCATAGTATACCAAATATCGAGTCGATCGGACAAGACTAAGTAAAATAAATATTTATTTTATGACTGAGACCCTATCTAACTGGGAAAAGAACTGATAACCTTGAAACAGCTGATCGTGAGCTGAACAGATGTTCTATAAACATGGCTAAGAATCATCGCGAATAAATTAGCCTTAAAGAAAAAACAAACCCTTTGTTAAATCTATCCGTTTGGTGCTACTGACGAACTTGTAGACACACAGCTACACGAATACACACAGACTAACTTATAAAATAAAAAAATATGTATAAAATAAAATAAAATGTTTCTGTATTTACCCATTAATAAATATGAATTTGACATTACTTTTAATTTTATTAACTGAATATTATTATTAATGAAAGAATAATAATAAAGAACTAAATTAAACTGAATTTATTTTACAAATATAGTATTATTATAATTAATTTATTTATATTTTAAAAAATGAAGTGTTCGCTTACAAAGTAGCACGTATTGCATACTGTCTTTACAATCATATTGGCCGAATCGCTCACTCTCGTAAGATTTGACCAATGTCTCTTTCGTATTAAGGCGAAAAAACCATCTACTCTATTCACGGCAAACAACTTGTCCCCTTGTTCTGGATGGGGGGTTTAAAAAAAAGTAGAAAATAATTAACATTAATATCGCACTCAAGATTTATTGTAGAATTAAATTTCGCAAAAAATAGCAGCACAAGTGTTTTATAAAACAATATACGTAACAACGTACATACTATAAGGCCAGTCTTTTTTTAGACAGAAACTAACTAAACCTCCAGTTCCCAAAATAACTCAGTAGCAAACAACGCTTCAAATCAGGCAGTTTGTAAAAACATAGTAGTTACTCCTCAAAGGAAAAAGAAAACAATCGCCTTGACCAAAGACAATACGAATAAAAATTGGTCAAATTTCAGAAACAGAATACGTGCCGACTTCCCTCGCTTGTCTCGCCAATCATAGCCGATATTTATGAGTTCGAAAACCGAACGAGCGGGAAAAAGCGAAATTATTCCCAATGCGAACCCGGTTGACCTTTTTATGTCTTCTTCCCAAGCATTTTTCGGTCAAAACTGATTGTTTACCGGAAAAAATTACGCCTGTTAGTCGAAACGGTGGGTATAAATAAAAGATGTGGCCATTGGGGAATTTTGATTCGGTGGTTTTTGCTCGGCGGTGGATTGTGGCGTGCGTGGCAAAAAGTTGAACGATGTACGATTGAGAAAGGAACGTGGTGTCAACAGGAGACTTGCTGGATGCAAGAAACGCTTTATAACAGACGATTTTTGGACAGAATATCAGCAGAAATTTGAACTGTTGCGTTTTAGGTACCTTCAAAATTTGACCATTCAACCATCCTAGAGACACGTGATGTTGGTATTTTTTTATTTGTACTAAGTTTTACAATGTTTTTATTATATTACAACTTACTCAAGTACAAGTACATTATACAAGTACTTACTCGTGAAGGATTAAATATTTAATTCAGAAGTTTATAAATCACTAGACACAGAAAATTATAATCGTGTATATGTATAATCCTTGAAAATAATTTCTCTATTGTCTGGGCTGAAGAACAAGATATCATTTTAGTTGTAGTTTTGTTTTGTCAGTACATGTACAACCCATAACATGCGTGTATTTTGGCGCCTTTGGTATTATTGTTGTACTGAACAAATTATTATTTTACTTCAAATGTAAGTATACTAATAAAAGTATCTAGTATCGTTGAATTTTCTTTTGTCAATTCAAAGTGGTCTTCGCATTTAAAAAAATAATAATAATATGTCAAACTATCACACCAATTGCCTGGTCTTAAACTAGGAAATAAATCCAAGTGCTATGAGTACCAGTAGGGCTAGCACGACAGGGCGCGACTTGAGCGAGAGCGACATAAAGCGCGACATACCGCTATCCTTGCATAGAGGTCTCGCGCTGTATGTCCCTGTCGCGCAAATCGCGTCCCGTCGTGCTAGCCCTACAGAGCAACTGAAAATCACTTTGAAGAATTTCCCAGAACACCCAGTCCAGAACCAATTTACAAAAATTCATTTCCAAGTTGGTCCCGCCGGTAATCGAAACCGGGATCTTCAACATCTTGCGCCTACAGTGCAAAGCGTTGGGCTAACAATTTCATTTATCGTTTTACTAAAATTATAATTAACTGACTTTGACTGCCAGATTATAGAAGAAATACTTTCAGGGCTACATCATCATCCTATCTAAGAGCCAAGTTCTTGTCGGTGTACATAACTACTTCTTAATTTATATGTATTTGCGTAGCTATGTGGTTTTGGAAAAAAAATGCGAGTTTAAACCTTAGTAAAGAGCTAACGATATATGGTCGTCACCAAGTCGCAACCTGTAAAGAAGATCTTGTGAACGGTTTTATTTGCGAAATTTGAAGTGTTTTAATAAGCGGCAAATTCATTTATACAGCCCGTATAGGGCGTAATTAATAGCACTGCGGTGGGATATATGGCTCAGTTTGTTAGCTAAGTATGTGCGAGGAACGCAATTCGTACGTGAGTAACGATTACGACGTTTTTCATGGTACTTTTGTCTTCACTCTTATGTAAGGCATTGCTATTCTTCGACTTGGTTTCTGGCTAACCATAACCATAGAGCTCCTTGTGAAAGAGTTCGTCCAGGGAAGTACTGCCACATTACTTATTTCTGCCGCCATGCAGTAATGTGAGCGTTACTGCGTTCAGTTTTGAAGGGTAACGTGCTGGTGAAATTTCAGGCACATGGGACTTGTCAACTAATGCCTGAGGGCGACAGGCGCAGTGGCAGTGCCTCTCAGATCTTTGTGATTACAAGCTCTGAGTGGAACTGCAACAGTTCATTGCATTTCTAGCGTTTTCCGTTAATCGATTTAAATAAAACTTGGCATATAGATCTAGATGTTTAACTGCCTCCGTGGCCATACTGTTACCTATGCTGGATTGTCACGCAGAGGTCCCGGGTTCGATTCCCGGGAGAGGATAAATATTTGTTTGGTCTACATTTATTTGTTTTGTAAGTTTGGGTGTAATTTATATATGTCTACCTATGTGTGTGTCCATGGCACTCGCCACACAGGGTTTCCCTAGGGCGGGTCTATGAATATGTATGTTATTTATGAGTGTATGTGTTATTTATGAAAATCAAATGTTATGGTGGTCTAGAATTCATCTATAGATGCAAATGACAGATTCCTCGACAGTGTTGTTACGGACGGCCGTACGCGCCTGGTCGGTCAGAGCAATATGAGTAGAATTATGTAAATAATTCAGAGACTCTCATTGACCGGGCTGCGTCCGCGGTGCATTGATAGGGCCGGTACGGTGTGGGAGACGCCGTATCAGCATACTATATGTACAAGAATCTTGTAAGAATCGTGGATTCTTTCATGTGACTTGTTAGATTATGGAACTGAGCCAGATTAACATAGATAACGATTGTTAGGATAACGTGTTCAATCCAAAATACAAGTGTATATATAGTCCACTTAAGAATAAGAAGCTTCAATAAACGGAAGATTACGAGTTTCAATGAAGTGAAGCCTGGTCCGTTTTGAGATGGATTCAGCCGGGATCCAACAAGTGTACAACAGATACTTTGTGTTTGGACCCATATGATTCGTTTTGACGAGGATTTCCATAATGCTTTTTAGTTATCTCTGACTCTTCAATCGCGGTAACGAACACAGCAGAAATGGATAAACAAACTTATGAGGTTTGTTATGATTATTAATACAAAGGTCGAACACTCAGAAGAAAATCCTTCGATCCTGCTGGATTCGAACCGACGTCTTTGGCCGTGCCGTGTCACGGCATGCTAGAAGACGTCGGTTCGAATCCGGCCGGATCGAAGGAATTTTTTCTGAGTGTTCAATCTTTGTATTAATAATTATAACAAACTAGTGGAGTAATTTCACAAAAAAAATTGAATATCAATTCAATAAAAACTTAAAAATCTTAAGAAGTCTTTTTTTGCCTTAGATACTTTACAAGGGTGACTGGTTTTCTTCATCGAAGATTCTTTATCCCAGCATTCCAAAACAGACAAACAAACCAAAGCTATGCTGAATGCTCAAGGCACCTAATAACACCAGATGTTTGCAGACCATATTATTTGCCCGCCCTTTTGCCACCTTTTCTCAAAAACACCAAAACGGAACGTAAAAAAAGCGTTCCAAAATTGATGGCTCTGGTTTCCGGGCCGAATAAATACGAATAAATACATAAATTGGTCCAAAACATCTCGCGTGACGCGAGTATTCGTTTTCACACATGCTCCCTAACTTTCTGGACTAATTTTTGTTATTATATTGTAACCAAGATTGAGTGGCGAAGTGAGATTTTAGTTTACTTCAAGCTCTTATTAAAGACACTACACTGACTCACAGTTTTGTCTTTAGATAATGTCCGATCGTATTTCTGAAAAAGTTTATACTCTTAGGTATAAAAAAACAGAAACAACTTAAAAATAATTATAAGGTGTTTGGTATTACGAATCCGATCACCAGCTAAAATATCATACGTATTATTGCTCATCCGGTAAATAAAAAAAATCGTATTAATGCAATTTCTAGGACATGTATATACACATTCATGAAAAGAGTTTAGGGATCAAGCACGTTTTTACTAATTACTGAAAATTTGCAACTAATCATTTTAATTTACACTTCATCAACTTCATTTTCAAATTCGAATTATAAAATTGAACAGAAAAAATCCATCGGTTTTAAAAACAATAAATTCAAAATCCTGATTTTCAGTAATTACCAGAAACGAGCTTGATCCCTCGACATTTTTGAAGTATGTACATTTCTATCCATTTGGTAGAAATCAACTTTTATTTATATTGGTATTACTTCTGTTTATATTTAAAACAAACAGCATTTTTATGGCTGAAATTAGTATTACAAGTTATTATAATACAACCTACATTTAAGTACAATTTGCTATACCCTGTCAGGGTCTATGTTATAATATTATTTTCTTGTAACAACTGTATTGATATCAGGGTTGCAACAAACGATATTCTATTCTAACATTAAAAGATACATCTAGACGTTGTGTAGAAGCGTCTCTTTATAGGCTTACTCGATTTTGGAAGATACTCCATTTCAGGACGATTCTCATGACAACATTAACAGCCGATATGAAAAGCATTGCAATTTTATAGGTAAGAATATTTTTTAATAATAAAACCTCGCGTGTAGTAATATAATATGGTCACCTAAACCCAAATATTACGCAATTTGTGCAGCGTCACGCCACCAAGTGGAGCAGTCGCGTTCGAGCCAAATTGCGCCAATTTGCTTTCGTGACGTCACACTCCTGCGCCGCTTCTGCTCTCCTTGTAAACAGTTGGCACACCGACATGTTTAGAGGGCAATGATCTCATTATTCTTTGTCTTTTACCGCATGACCATAGTCAATCTGCTACAGTTAAAATTTGAGCAACCTGTAATTACAGACCGTCTTACGACTGAGATAAACCTTTTAGATTTCCTTGCCCTGGCAGATGCTACACTTCCAACATGCACTTTTAGACTGACTAGATTTTTTTTTATAATATCAAGCGACAAGACGAACGAGTCGCGCGCCTGATGGTAAGCTACACGCCTGTCCATATCAGTTGCAGTGCCACTGAAAGCTTTAAATCCAAAGATCTGAAGGGCACTGCCTCTGCACTCGACATCCTAAGACGTAAGTCAACAAGTCCCATGTGCCTGTAATTTCACCAGCACCCTTACCCTTCAAAACCGGAACACAGTAATGCTACAATTACTGCTTGGCAACAGAAATGGGTAAGGTGGCAGTATTACCCAAGACGAAGTCTTTCACAAGAAGCTCCACTGCTACTATTAGTACTAGATTCTTGTAATAGATACATGTCGCACCTTTGGTGTAATAAGCTCACATCTGCCAATTGACAACTTTCCAGGAGAGTTCTAAAGAATCTACGAACGAAATTAATCGATAACCTTTTGCCGAAGTCGACCTGATCTCCGTGATAAACAGCTCGGTCAAAGCGTCAGCGATGGGTATACGGCTTTCAAACAAAATTTGTTAAGGAACCTCGTCAAGTTCTACCGGGATCAAACATTTTCCAATATGCCAAATTCAAAATGGCCAATAAGCAATTGCCTTTTCTGAATCTTCGCAGCTCCCTCCCACTCAAACTCAACCAAATAGGATTCTCTACTGAAATATAAAGTACAACTCTCAATTTGTCACAAGACATGAAGAATCGCGGGCCGCTTTAGCGGCACGGCGCAACGCGCACCAACTAGTTATTAATATAAAGATTGAACACTAAGAAAAGTTCGTTCGATCCAATGGACCGAAAGAATTTTTGTGCTATAACAAATTAATGGAGTAAATTCACAAAAACAAAATTGAACATCATAGTAGTAGAATATCCTGATATTCAATAAACATAATATAACCCAATTATGTTTTATTGAATGTTATCACCACCATGATATTAAATTATTATTTTGTGAAATTACCCACTACTTTATTATAATTACTAAACAAAGATCGAATACTAATAAAAAATCACTTCGATCCGGTTGGATTCGAACCAACATCTCCCAGCAAACCTTGCCAGACGCTATATCAATTAAGCTTTGTTTAATAATTAACGTACACATTCATAGCCCCGCACTAGGGAAACCCTGTATTGCTGGTGCCATGGATACACTCATAGACAAACAAATTACACCCAAGCTCACGAGAGAAATAAATGTAGGTCATACAAATATTTCTCTCGGTCCGGGAATCCATCCCGGAACCTCTGCGTGACAGTCCAGCATGGTAACCGTTCGGCCATGGAGGCAGTTATAGTATTTCATAATTTTCTTATGCTTAAATAGAAGAGTTGTAAAATTTCACATATACATAATTTGTTTCAAGCAGTTGGTATTATTTTTATCACATTCATACGATAAAAACACTTTTAATGTATGATCGTATATGGCTTTGTTATAACCAAGGGCACGACATGTACCCATTATTTAAACAATGTTAAGGAACCAAATCACATGATTTAATATATACGGAACATGAACTCGCAACAACTTAACAGCTGTAATTTATTCCGGACAAGGAATTAAAATCAGAATCTTGTAATTAGTAAATCTTAATTGCTTTATCTCTGAAACGACTTGAGACGTTGTACCAAATCAGCATTAAACCTCGTTAAACAAATTAGTAACTACAGTGAGATTACAACTATGACATTACTATCTGTCCATCTCGTCACTCTAACAAGGTCCCGCCCCCTATTCTACTGTAACAATAATATTACTTTGGCTTATTAAATGTAGTGTGGACCGCGTGTGAAAATCAACGGATTTTCCGCTACGCAGCACATGTGTGCGCGCCCTTATCTCGTCGTTTTCACGCTTCAAATGATGTGTTGTTGGATTTGATATTAGTGGGAAAATACTAGTTGAATTTTATGTTTCACATAAGAATACTCTATTGTCTTCCAGTGGGAAGGTCTTAAATTGGAAAGATAGGAAGTGGTCTCATTGTATACTGATTTAGTATGCAGATTCACTACAGCCGTCAAGTGTTTTCGTATCATATTTATGTATTATTAGAGATGTATTTGTGAAAGAACTCCACTAGTTTAGGCTGCGATGAGAAGACGTTTCAAAAATCTCTCAACAGATGTCACTAGGCAATCAAAGATCTAAAACAAAGACATATAGAAATATTTCGACAATTCGGTAACTTGACTTGGACGTAGTTAAACAAAAAGGATCCAATGCACATCCAATCACTTTCGAAATATGGCAGTTTGAAGTTTAAAAGTACTTCTCACTCTTTTTTATTTTCAAAACTTATAATGTCATGTAACTCCAGAGATATTTATTTATATGTTGGATTTCTTTGCCGATCTAAGAGGTTACACTTTAGAAACCGTTTGGTACATATAACTAATTTTTTGATAATTTTGTGGATTGGATCCTTTTTGCTTAACTACGTCCACTTGTGACCAAGTCCCACAGCGGGTCGAAAAAAAGAAAAGAAAATATATATATATTAAAGGAACACTGTAACCCTTTGTATCATACCGCGCCCTAGATGGTGTAAGTCAACATCTTCAAAATGACTACTTTTACTAATGATATTACTTGATAACTTTTTATACGACAGTTATAACATTTGACTTTGTTTCATGTAGTGTTAGTAAGTGAGCTGTGTGTATTAATTTTATAACTTTCCCAGCATTAAATCGCAAAGATCTGAGTCAAAGTCAAAGTCAAATAATATTTGTTTCATAGGTAACCAAATTACACCTACTAACAAATAGTCATACTGATTAAACTCATTCGTAAGGCAGATTCTCCTGAGAAGAACGAGCAAGAAACTCTAGGGTTTTCTCTTTTTTCGTAAATATACATTTGATATTTATCATTACAATATTTAATTTAAACAACTTAAATCGAGACTACCTGTAAGAGCTAAACGGGTCACTACCACGGGTTTTTGTCATCCAAGTACGCAGGAGCTGCATAATAGTAAAGCTATATACCTTTAGTATAAAGTTTATCTTTCACTATAAGTTTGTGACAGTATGACCTCCTTACACCGTCATCTCACCTTTTTGTATCGCCTCTCTCCGCTTGTATCATATCATTTTTTTATTTTACATTTATTTAAATTTTAAATTTGAATTGTTCCATCTTCCTTCACTTTCTCGTTTTGTTTTCGTACCACGGTCACTCCCAGCTCAACCGCCACAACAGTCGGAGCTGTTTCAAATTCCATCGCGAATAATCGCTAATTCTGGCTCTGTACTAGGTTTATAATCATTTAATAAGCTAAATCATGTGTAATAATTTATAACAGTCTACAGCCTTCGTGTACCTATATCTGTAATTCAGTTACTCGGCCCATTTAGGGCCTTTCTTTAAACTTTACTTCTTTAATAAATTTTGTGGACCGGAAGTTTCCCGTTTTATTCCCGTGAACCTATTCACGGCTAGTTAGGGCTACAACCCTTTCACTGGCGCCCGAAGGGGGCTCTAAAAGTATTCTGCGTGAAATTGCATCATAGGGTGCACGTGTACTTTAAACACTTGGAAGTAGGCTTTGAATAGCGTGATTTTTACCTGCTCCCTACAGCGCAGAAACTAACAAATTACGTCTGATCGTCAGCGCCCTCCGCTCCCATGCTATATCTAGTTAAGCTTTAGGAGACGTGACTTCAGACTCTTAAAATAGGGTAACCCGTGACATGAGAGACTGCGTTCCTGTGTTATATACTAAAATAGGGCAGTAATAAAGTTTAATTTTACATAATTTTGTTAGAACAAATTATAAGAAAAAGAAATTAATTTGCATTATTACATAAATTAAAATTTTACAATTAACACAATAAGTGACGAGCTTGAAGGTATGTATGTGTGTGTATGTACGCGTGTGTGACTTTAACTGGAACACGAGACTTACGACGTACTTATGGCAGAATTGAAGTTGCGTTTTTATCGCGTACACCGTTTCGATCTCATAAAATTACAAAAATTATTTGCTTCACGCAAAAAATCTCGCCGAGCCAAACCTGTTATGTCACTTGGCGAATATTTATGAGAAAATAACGAATTTGATCGACATTACACTATGGACCGTACAAGATGATCTTGACCATTTTCAAAGGCCAATCGGCAAAGAATGACTGAGTGTTGTGAAAATAAGTTGAATCTTATTTCATTGCCTATAAGAAACAGCATTATTACTATAGTAATATAATATAGTATAACACACCATAACCCTACAGGGTTCAGTGAATACTTTATAATACAAAGCTAAGATTTTCCTGACCCACCTTTGCTTTGGGGTAGCATTGACATAAAATGATGTACCTGTATTTTTATTTTTGACTGAAGAATATCTTTCTAAAATGTACAGGATTGTCATTTTACATTGAATGTCGGACTGAGGTCCAAGTAAAACTGATATGTGCGCAGGAACTTCACAATTAAATCATATGGGAGGGACTAAGGGAGGGTTGTGATCAGTGGCGGCTACTTCTTAAGTAGAATCGTTTAAAAAAAATACTTAATTAGTATCTGCGTAACGTATTTGTTTTTTACGACCTCCAATAGAGTTCGGCTTATTTTAATTTCTATGTAACAGGAATTGGAACTTATTTTCGCACGACCACCTTTGTTACCTTTACCGACCGTACGGTGACGTGCCCACCGATCATGATAACGATATTTCGTTATAATTCAAAACATAAGAAAATTACAAGGAACTACAAATGACGATCTTAGCTAACGCAGAACTGTGTATTACTTCTAGGCAATCGACTTAAATATTTTTTTCTTGTTGTTCTTCTTAAAATGCCTCTTCAATTCTGAAGATTGGCCGTCAGTTTCGTGTATTTATCTCTATCAGCAGCCAACGGAACAGTTGTTCGAAGCCGGTCAATTCCCCGATGTTCCGCAGCCAAGGTTTCTTTCCACGCCCAGCGCGTCTCTTTCCCTGCACTTTGCCCATCATTATCAGCTGTAGCAGCGTGTATCTATCATTTCTGATCGCGTGACCGAGATATTTTATATTTTGTATTTTGCCCCTTTTGATAGATGGCATCCTTTTCTGGAACATATGAACGCGCTGAAGCATGGTTTCGTTCGTAACGTATGTCCAACCAATGCGTACTGTAATTTCGTACAAAATAAAAATATTTTGTTATTTTGTACGAAGTTTAAGTAAAATCTGATGAAATATTAAACATTCTTGTTTACAATGTTAGTATAATATTGTCCTGCGAGATTTTTACTATTTTACAAATAACCGTGTAGATATGTATGAGGTAGGTCATCTGTAAGTGACCCTGGTATAACATTTGTAATATTATGACTAAGGTTTTGTGTATTATACGGTACGTCTGCCCCTGGGTGCGGTAATTTGTATTTTATTATAAAATGTTGCTTAATCGGCTAGCATCGGCGGTCCGTCTGATAATTCTGTCATGTAGTCATTTTGTCGCGATTGTTGCGCCTACTTATTATTTAGGTCACAATTGTCAGTTTATGGTTTCAAAGATGATTATTTTCGCTTTTAAATGTAAATAATTTGGGTGATTTGGTTGTTTGCTTATTGAGTAAAATATATGTTAAGTAAACTTTAGCTCGCGTTTCGTATATTTTTAGGTTATAATTATGGTTCTGTACGTTAAGAAGCCTGTGGGAGTATTTAAATGAGTATGCCTGTTTAGTGTGGAAAATTGGGAAATGTATGTGTAGTTAGTTTCACGGTAACTTGCAAAAGACTCTAAGGACTCGCAGATACATGGTTTTGTGGCTATTATGCGAAAAAAATGGCATTCTTGATGCGCAGAATTCGCGGCAGCGGTAACAGCATCCTGAGTGTTCTTGCATTCAGCGTACAGGGGTGTTTCACGAGCACTCGAGTGCATATCATTATGAAAGAAATATAATTATTATTTGTAGTAATAAGGGTTAGTAATATTTTTAACCGACTTCGAAAAAGGAGGAGGTTCTCAATTCAATTATATGTTCTTTTTTTTGTATGTATGTTACGCGTTAACTTCGGTATTTGTGCACCGATTTTCATGTTTTTTTTTGTAGGAAAGGGGTACTTCCATAGTAGTCCCATTTCATTTTGAAGAAACTCATCCACCTCGAAGGGTGGCTGTTCACGCATGAAGATTCATTTTTATAAATAGCGCCTAACTTTAATTTAGGAGCAATTACTTTGGTTTATTTTGCTATTTCTCCAATTGAAAACTAGGGGATATTTCAATAAAACTTAGCAAATAGACGTAATTCCACGTACTTTTGAGGTTGGTTTTTTTAGTACTCTGTACTGAGATTATGGAATGTTCAGTCACTAACCCCTATAAATGAATGTCCGAAATAAAAGTTTTGAATTTGAAAATAAAAATAACGAACCTCTATAAATATTTCAAAGAAATTTGCTCTCCCGTGTTCCGTAATAAATACGTCAAGGGATTATTAGTTTATGTTTCGTCACACTAACTTGACTATAATGCCCCAAATAAAACCCTCGGGTCTTTTTCCTTCCCATTACAGCCAAGGGAGCTTTTTTATTTGTTGCACGACACGACGAAAGCATGCAGGTTACATAAGTTCATAATGAAAACATTCGCTTAAAGTGATATCTAAACAGAAATTTAATTGCAATTCCGCCATATACTTCTTAAATAGGTACTTATTATTAAAGATTCTTATAATTAATTTTAATTATTTTTTGTATTTTATTTTCTTTTTTATACCACTCAGAGCTTTAAATTCAAAAATCTGAGAGGCACTACCACAGCGCCCGTCACCCTGAGACATAAGTTGTCAAGTCCCATGTGCCTGTAATTTCACCAGCATTCTTATCCTTCAAAACCGGAACATGGTAATGCTGACATTACTGCTTGTCGGCAGAAATAGGTAACGTGGCAGTTCTTCATTCAGAAGGAGCTCTACTGCTACTATAAATTTACTATGTATAAAAATTTTGTAAATTTTGTTTACAATTCATCATGGCTGTATACGTCTTTGCTTTTTACAGCATTGTAGTTCGAGTTGTATTATCTATGGAAGAATAGCAAGCTGGCCATCTGTTGATAAAAAAGAAACAAAAAGCTCACCATTTGCAAACTCCATAATAATTGTTGTGTTGTGAACTTAGAGGAAGGAAAACCATATTTATTCATACAAGAAATAAACATTGTATTTATTTCCTCGCAAATGTGATGAAAAACATTGTATGTGTCACGGACTGTAAAAAATACAAAACTCGAATTATTAAAACCGTCATTGTTCGGCTTCGGGCTTCTAATATAATCGTTACTAATTCTTATTTACCGTCCATATAATACACAATGTACTGTTACAATCAGGGAGTGTAAATTATTAAGTAGCGTGCAATGAATTTCTCCGCGTCTGCCTTGGTTGCTCGCGCTTCAAAGCCTACGTAACCACGATACCATTTCGACTTAAAGGTTCAAAATTACAATAGAATAACGACATGGAAGCCCTTTTAGTGAGAATATGCTTCTATGAATAATCGTTTAATGGCGGCATTTCACATGGTTGCTTATATTCGTTATTGGGTGTTTGATGTACTTGGAAAAATATTTGACGTATAAACAAAATAAATAAAAACATGCTGATACTGACAAATATCTACACATGTCTACACATGCAACCAAGTAAGCAGTTAAAATAAGGAATATATATATTTTTATTATTATATCAAGCACCGCTTCTGCTGCTTCTGTTCTCCTTGTAGAGAGTTGGCACACCGACATGTTCTACGTCTTTTACCGCATGACCATAGTCAATCGGCTGTAGTAAAAATTTGAGCAATCAGAAATTACAGACTGTCTAGTGACTGTGATAAACCCTTCAGATTTCCTTGCCCTGGCAGATGCTACACTGCCAAGATGCACTTTTAGACTGCCTAGATTTTTTTTTATAATATCAAGCGACGGGACTAACAAGTCGTGCACCTGATGGTAAGCTACACACCTGTCCTTAACAGTTGCAATGTCGCTCAGAGCTTAGGATGGCAAAGACCTGAGGGCCCGTCACCCTGAGACATAAGTTAATAACTCCTGTCTGCCTGGAATGTCACCATATGACCATAATGTGGACGGTTTACTTGCGTATTTGCCTATATGGCTCCTTTGATGTGCGTTGAGAAACTCGTTGTCGAGTTTGGTATTTGTAGTATTTGTCGAATAGGCAAGACAAGCCGAATACTTTGTCACACATGCTATGTACACATGGTGAGTGTTTGCCCAATATATAAAAATACGCCAATACAAATAGACATAGAATGTGTCACATGCTCGTCAAAATACCGCCAGTCACTCGTAATATCATATCAATTACGGTCCGAACATAATGCCACATAAGGTATTGCGATTTAATCGGGATAACTACATCGACGTGACAAGAAAAATGTCCTGTATTTCTTTATCGGCAACTGAACGTCTAATTTAGTGATCAAGATCACCCAGGAAGTATTTACATATCTCGACAGCGTAATTGCTATAAACAGCTTTAAATGTAGTCGAAAAATTTGCATAAACAATCTTTTAAGGGGAAATTGTTCTAAAGAACTAATTAAATTTGAGAAATGGCCTGGTGGCTGGCCACCCTGTGTGATTAGCGGATAATTTGGACGATGTTGGCAGCACTGTGCCCCGCGGCGTGGTCGCTGCGCACGCGACTGGCGCGCGATCAATTACTCGCATGCGATTGGTCGGATGTCACTGGCGAAAGATGATTTTTGGATCGATCGCTTTTTTAACCGACTTGAAAAAAGGAGGGGGTTCTCAATTCGACTGTTTTTTTTTTCGTGTGTATGTTACGCGATTACTCCGTTTGTGAACCGATTTTGAAGATTCTTATTTTGCTGGAAAGAGCCTCAGTATTTGTCCCATTTAAATTTGAAGAAAATATTCGACCTCTGAGGCTGGCAAACTGGGGGATTTCCATTAACCGACCCCAATAAAACTTGGCAAATAGATGTAATTCCAATAAAAAAGCCGATAATAAAACTTTTGAGATCGGTGTTTTTTAAATACAAAAGTTATAATTATTCTTCATATTGAATTTGTGTTTTGGTATTTGGTTACCTTATTGGTTAATTAATGTTTCTGTAACCTACCGTATACAACGCAGGTTGGGGTTCCACCCCCATGTTGTGCATATTCCAGGGATTCGCATGAAGCATTTCGCTTTCACATTTGTATGGCGAACGGCTATGGAGTGGAATTCCCTGCCTGCAGATTTGTTCCCTGAACGTTAAAACTTGGGTCTTTTCAAGGCGAGAGTGAATAGGCAGTTAAATAATGCCTGTGCATGTTCAATCGTCGACTTCATCGGCACTGTCCATCAGGTAAGATGGAAGTCAAGTTAGTTTTTAAATAAATAAAAAAAATACAATATTCTCACACATAAATAGTCTAGGAGTGGAAATGGACGAAATTTGACTTGCATGAGGGTAACAACAAAATGGAATAATTAATTAATTACATTAATTACATTAATCTTCATAACCCACTTCTTTTCTAAAAGAAGTTTGAGTGAATACTAGTTGTAGAGTGATACAAGAATAAGCACCTTACTAGTTCGTGATGATATCTCGTGCTTGTTATGGTAGTTTCATTTCCTACAAAGCGTGCCATCAATATGATCCTACCATCAACGGGATCACGTTTCACACATTTCAGCTGGAGTTTAATTAAATCGAAATTATAGTTTATTCTTTTACTCCACTTATACCATATTTGATATATATCATTGCTACCTTTCGGTTAGTAAAAGGTAAACTAAGAACGCCTTCAAATTAGACACATATGTGTCTATAAAGAAGCACTGCAGTGGCGCCAATGTGGCGCTACAGCCGCGCCAATACTAATTTTGTATATTATAAGTTTCATACAACATTGTAGCGCCACTGTCGTGACACGCGCGCGTCACTTTTCCAGTCACAATTGGACGTAGTTAAACAAAAAGGATCCAGTGACTTTCGCGATATGGCAGTTTGAAGTTTAAGTGTTTCTCACTCTTGTCATGTAACTCCAGATATATTTATTTATGTTTATATTTTGGATTTTTTTTGCTTATCTAAGAGTTAGACTTTAGGAACCGTTTGGTACGTATAACTCATTTTTTGGTAATTTTGTGGATTGGATCCTTTTTGCTTAACTGCGTCCGATTATCACTGATGCGCGGTTGCACTGAAGCGCTTTTACAAGGGTCAAATTGTTTTTTTATTATTTATAAGATATATACTATAATACCATAATATACTATAATACAAGTTACGGGACGAACAATTCGTGCGCCTCTTGGTAAGCGACGAAACAGTTGCAGTGACACTCAAAGCTTTAAATCGCAAAAATCTTAGGGGCACTACCACTACGCCCGTCACCCTGAGTCATAAGTTGACAAGTCCCATGTGCCTGTAATTTCACCAGCACCCTTACCCTTCGAAACCGGAATGCAGTAATATTCACATTTACTGTTACGCGGCAGAAATAGGCAAGGTGGCAGTACTTCCTTGGACGAACTCTTTCACAAGGAGCTATATTGATACTAAATAATTAAGGCAAAATAACACAAAAATTCTGTACATTAAAAATAAGAACACTTATTAATGTAACTTAAAATTTTGAAAATTCATGTCGCACTTTACATAATAAACTGAAGTCATTCGAAAATTAACATTTCTTGAACACTGACAAAATTAATTGAAAAAAAAAAAAAATTACGGTCGAAATAAAAATACACTAAATTTTTTAAATTTTTATTGAATTGATATTCAATTATTTTTTGTGAAATTACTCCACTAGTTTGTTATAATTATTAATACAAAGATCGTTGGTATAGCGTCTGGCACGGTAAGCTAAAAGACGTCGGTTCGAATCCGGCCGGATCGAAGGAATTTTTTCTGAGTGTTCGATCTTAGTATTAATAATTATAAACTAAATTTAGGAAATGAAACTATTTTTCCGGATTTAAATCGCGTATATTTGTTTTTTCAAACAAAACGACGAAGACTGTATCACCTCAGTCAACCGTGACCATGGGACCTGTAAAGGGCCCGAAACGTCGGTTTGTTTGAAAAAACAAATATACGCGATTTAAATCCGGAAAAACAGTTTCATTTCCTATATGTAACAATCGCGCAAACCTAAGAACTCGATATGTAAACAAAATTTTCAGACATATGAATTTATTTCCATAACGTGATATCATTCAATTAAAAAAAAGAACGCGTTGTTTTAGGCAAAACAAGATTGTTGTAATGATTAGACGAAGTTAACTTCTTGAAGCGTTTTTTTAATGAAGTAATGTACTATCATTTGTATCGATTTGTTACCTTATTAAAAATTCATAACGCCGTTACATTTTAGGCACATTGTACACATGTTGTACATAATTTGCCTGTCTGTTCAAATACATATATGTACATACGTACACATAAATTATTGAAAATGGTACCTTACGTCAATTATACTCGTATGGCGTCCTGCATTTTGATAAAATCCATTTTTTACATTTTTTTTACTATTTTTAATGTATGCCACTTGGAGTTTCCTACTTAGCTTAGAAGTAGCCTAAGAGTTGAGGATATGACACCTATGCAGGTTATTGTAAAACGTATAACAGTGCCATAGTTTACGCACACGGATAGGATTCAGGACAATGGAATATCGTATGATTACTAGACAGGCACAAAATAAAACAGACGAGTGAGGATTCGTGGGGAAGGGTGAAACATTTACATTAATGTAGGTATATCTCTTTATATTCAAATATTATTATAAATATTATTTTCAGTGTTGGCTTCACTGAAAATCAGCGTAACGAGATGTTTCCCTACGTCTCGTTACAAATAAGCTGAGTGGAGACCTTTTTGGTACCATTTTAAATGTAATACTGTTTTATTTTAAGTAATGTTATAATAAGGTTATTTTAATTTTTGTTTTTACGTTATATTTGTATTATGGTTACCAAATAAACTATTTTTCTTTCTTTCTTTATTAAAAATATATAAAAATAAATAATAAGAACGCCGATCACGTCTTGATCAAATTTTTATCCTGTCGTGATATTCGATAGTTTCTGTCTAATTTTAAAGACATTTCACATCACAAAGAAAATATTATCGTCTAAAGTCGAATAAGATCAAAATTTTTAGGGACACACTTAGAAATTGTACAAACTAGCGAAAAAAAATATGGTGACAATATTGAAGAGCTGTGACGAGGCTAGTTTCCAAAAAAATTTAATAGAGTACAAAAAAGCTCAATAAAATAACCGTACGTGTTTTTTATCATACTATAAGATACCACATCGTCCGCTATAAACCTTAGCATTTATACATTTCTGATATCATCAGGTGGAGTGAGTTGGTGGGTTGGTAAGAGGCGGCCACGAAGCCCCTAAGGTTGCCACTCCAACCATGCATTACCCGAATGAGTTCGTCACTTTAATTGGGAATAGGGTTGTCACATAAAAAACCGACCTCAAAAGTACGTGGAAATACATCTACTTGTCAAGTTTTATTGAAATCGGATTTCGGATCGGACAAGTTTTACTGAAGATAATAAAATAACTAAATAAATTGAAGAAAATCTCACATACTTAAATGTAATTTTAACCGACTTCAAAAAAAGGAGGAGGTTCTCAATTCGAGTGTATTAGAACCTATTTTGATGATTCTTTTTTTGTTGGAAAGAGGGTACCTCCATAGTGGTCCCATTTAATTTTGGAGAAAATCATCCACCTCTAAGGGTGGCTGTACACGCATGAAGATTCATTTTTACAAATAGCACCTGAATTTTATTATAAGGAGCAATTATTTTAATGGGTGATTTTGCTATTCTCCAATTCAAGGCGTTTTTATATTGAACAATATACTTTGAGTAATGAGAACCGATTTCTATTATCTCCTGTGTCAAGTTCCGTATAGTGGCGAACAAGGGGATGAATCCGGGTTTGCACACTTTCCGGTAACCGATTTCAAAAAAACTTGGCAAATACTTTTGAGGTCTGTTTTTTTAGTACTCTGCACTGAGATTATTACCTTTTTCATTGCCTTAACTATGGTACTTTCTACGATACATACGTTTGCTTTTCTCAGTCTCTGAATTCTTTCGCCTGACAGTGCGCAATAACAAAATTCTTCTCTTCTTATTTAAGAGAGGCTTTTGTCGGTGGTTTAATCGTCAACCATCTCTGTTCAGCGTCCTGACTTTGATTTCCTGATACAACATGGAATTAGTTTTTCCCTTATCTGTTGTAAATAATGTGGCGGTCTTTCCCTGCCTCCCCTGTAAGAAAACTCTCTTGACGTATCATGTGCCTAAACATATTTCTCTTTCGTTCATTAGTTTGAAAAATCAAAGTTAACGTTTTAACATTTAACAACCCTGTTGTCGACTCACGCGCCAGGCACGTCGCCATGGGTGCCTGTATGCAATGTCCGTCCACCTGCCTGTATCGTCGGTTAACAAAACACCTACTTCGACAAATTGCCCGGCGACACATGCGTGTGCACCTCTACTAATTAATTAATTATTTCCTACGTGATTACTTTCCAATTAGCTGTCGTTGGCGGCTTTTTGTTGATGATAAATGATAAGTGAATGATGAAAATTGGCAATGTCTTGTTATTTTAAACAGATGATTAAGAAACTATTTCGAAGTTTTTAAATATACCTACTAAGGCAATTTTATTGCATAAGGTGCTGATTGATAATTTTTTACTTTTGGTAATAATGTAACGAGAAAGAAAGCTTGTGAACAAAAGTCCTAAAATTAAATGAAGATTAAAAAGAAAACATAATAGCTTTACATTGTATCATTAATCAGTGATATAATATATCGACATCAAAAAGCAAATCAATCAGGTAGCAAGATTGATGAAATTGAAAAAAACAAAACATTTCAAATGAACTGGAAATTAGAAACATAATCAAAGTCTTAAAATTATTATTTAAAAACCTAATTGATCCATCAAAATCGATACAGCCAGTCACGTAGTTCCGTTTCCGTCCAACTGGTCCAAAGAACTTTTTTCTAAATTATACGATGTACTTATCGACTTCCCCTTCTCGAAGTTTTCGATTGTTAACATAAGAGGGTTTTCAAAGATTACCTGTACAATTGAGTTGGCACACGTACGTGTGCCAGCCATGCTTTCAGATATAAACGGTACCAATAAAAAATAATTAGGTTTAGGAGTAATTGTGCAATATTTACTAACTTCGCACGTGATAAGCTTGTGACGTATGCACAACCTCGATTAGTTTAAGTATTTCGCAAGTATACATATATTATTTACTTATGTATATTCTTCACGACTATCATTTTGCTCTTACATCACATTCGACTAGTAGTCCCAAAAGTCATACGTTGGAGTGATTCGCCGTTATATATATATATGATATAAATAACAGTGAACGAATGCTTGATCACAAACTCGTGCTGTTTCAGGTTTTTTAGATATTAAGTGATGGGACGAACAAGTCGCGCCTCGAGGCAAGCGACATACCTGTCCATAGCAGTTGCAATGCTCAGAGATTTAAATAGCAAAGTTCTGAGGTGCACTGCCACTGCGCCCATCTCCCTGAGACATAAGTTGACAAATCCGATATGCCTGTAATGTCACCAACACCGTAATGAGCACATTACTACTTGGCGGCAGAAAGGTGGCAGTACCTTTTTCACAAGCAGCTCTACTGCTAGAATAATTCAGTGCTTACTACGTGTTACATTATTACCATAGGTAAAAAAAGTTTATCAGCACCTTATGCAATAAAATTGCCTTCCATTTCAGAAGGTACATTTAAAACGTTAAAATGCTTTCTGATTATTAAGAACAAACAATGTTTACAATGACAAACCATTGCCAATTTTCATCATTCCCTTGTCATAATATAATCATCAACAAAAAGCCGCCAACGACGGCTAATTGCAAAATAATTAGATAGTGTCGCGCATGTGTCGCGGGACCTAGTTCTGAGGGGCACTGCCACTGCGCCCATCACCCTGAGACATAGGTTGACAAGTCCCATATGCATGTAATGTCACCAATACCGCAATGAGCACATTTAACTTGGCGGCGGAAATAGGTAAGGTGGCACTACTACCTTGAATGAACTCTTTCACAAGGAGCTCTACAAGTGGAACTTGACTGATGCAGGCTCCACAAATCTTTACGATTTAAAGGTCAGAGTGGCACTACAACTGTTATGCGTATGCTGTTTACCAACAGGTGCACGACTTGTTTGTCCCATCGCTTGATTGTCAAAATTTTATCAGTTACACAGAGCAAATTTTTGTTAGATTTGAGCCAGAATTGTAGAATGTATAATATTAGCCTATTTGATTTAATAGGCAACCGGACAACTGTTATAAAAAATGTAATAAGAAAGAATGTTTACATATTAAAAACGACCGTTCAATCAATATTTTTGTGAAACAATTCTGTCTGTAATAATAATAATAATAATAATCTGTTATGTAAACATCAAACACACCTCGAGACGTGGGCCAATATTTTTTTTTATATTCTTGTACTAAGGTACTTTCGTCAATTATAATTTCATAGACCGTATCTGCTACTTGATTGGTTAAAATAAGGCGGTACTTGGCCAATCACGGACACTTCTATTGTATCTCTATGGTTTTTGTTTTATAGTGTTTGTTTGATTTTCGTTTGTGTTTGTTGTTGTTATTAACAAAATACACATTAAATATTGGTAGTGTTTCGTTTTATTTAGTTTACTCGTAGAAAAAGTATTGTATGCAATCATTACATAATTATAACACGACACTCGCTTTAAGTGTCGTATTCCAAAGTCTACTCAATGCTCAAGTCAGGACTTGAGTATGATTTCAAGCACTTGAAATACGACTCTAATGGCAAGGACTTGAGTATGATTTATAGAGCTTTAAATCATACTCACACATCATATTAAATCATACTCAAGTATTCCAGAACTCTACTCAATGCTCAAGTCAGGATTTGAGCAGATTTGAGTATGATTTCAAGCACTGGAAATACGACCCTAATAGCAAGGACTTGAGTATGATTTTCAGTGCTCACTGCAACACTCAAGTCCTGACTTCAGTATTGAGTAGAGTTCTGGAATACGACCCTAAGAATCCTAATTATGCAACGAATGCATAAAATACTTTTTAATTAATTTTAAACTGAGTTTTATGGCCTTGATACGCTTTATTTATATGAAATAATATTTACTTTAGCTGTATGTATCCATTATTTGTATATATTCATCAATTACGTGTTGTATGAAATACTTATTAAAACACAATAAAAAAGTGGTCTGAAGCTCCCGAAGTGATCTCAACATTCGCCCTTCAATGTTGCTTACGCACGTTTCACCCGTAGCAATAAACAAGGGCGGCAATTTGTTGGATAATCGCGTCCCGTAATTTGACGTAATACTACCTTATAAATCCCTTTAAATTTATTGGACGAACGTTTTTGCTTTTGATTCCTTGTAGGAAGTATATTTTTGAATATTTTAAAATACTCAATAACCGTAAAGTACAGATATATCGTACGGAATGATGATTTAATGTAAAGATAAACGCAAACTAAATACATGCTTTTCACGATTGCCACTATACTACGTAAAATTCAACATTTCTGTTGCAGAGTTCTACAAATCAGTTTTCGAATTAATCAATGGTAAGATATTATTATGTGTTTTCGTAACTTCCCTCGTACGATGATACTTTAGACGTTGAAAAAAAATTTGTAATGGGACACGTCAAAAATACAGGGTCGATTGAATCGATTAATTGTTCCACTCCGGGCATGTCTCGATGGTTTGGGGGTAATTTTTTAAATGTCATGTGAATGATTTTAGTTGTTTTTTGTAAATTGTTCGTTGTTTTGAGCTACGTTGGCTTTTTTTTTATTCAACATGTACTACTATATATATCTACTATTATATAAGTGTGCTTTGTTACGTTTTGCATTAATTCAACTGAAAATTAAGAAATGGCAGTGTCAAGCCTGTTCGACATTATTTGTGTATACGTGTATATGTCGACAATATTCACTAATGAAGTCCGTCGACTTCATTAGTGAAATTTATGAGTTGATTTCAGTTGTGTATGTATATGTATTTTAACATCGATTCTCCATTTCACTGGTCGTGTCCATCACTTGTGTGTCATTCTAATTAAGCTAAAATTTACAGAGTATAACGGTGTGATTTGTTTTCTACTCCGGACACATTATCACAGAGGTTTCAAATTATGTGATTACTGATTGACTGGCAGATTCAAGAGTCGATACCTCAGCACTAATGAAAATTTTCTCGTACTAATACGGTTCATTTTGCTTGGGTCGAGCGGCAGGAACACTTTACAAATGAAATTAAAGCCGTTTGAAAAACATGTATCGTGTAATATACGTGTTCTATTTAGTTCAGTTGATATAAAAAAAATCATTGGTATATCGTCGCCTTACTTTCTGAAACTCGTATCTTAAAGCACAAACTTACTGAAATGCAAAGAATGGATTGTGTATACAAATTTTACAGGCTAATTTCACATCACATTTTCTTCATATTCACACCCTGGCTTTTACCTATTCTTAAAGTAATGCCTCCAAATTAACCCCCTTGATATAAGAAATTTAAAATAAATAGAAAGTTTTGCCATCTCCTGAATAATCACTCTTTATAAGATACGAGTTTAAAAAACTAAGACATCGGTATATTACTTATTGAATACAGCGGTTTTCTTGTAAAATTTCGAGTTAAGTTTGTGTTTCTTTTCTAAAGTGAAAATTTTTAGGAATCCTGTTTTCACTCCGTATAGTAATAAGTGTATATCCTCAATTTTGTTTTCAAAGTGATTGATTCAACACTCACTGTTTTGCGGAATCAACCTAGCCATTTGATATTGTCTTCAAACGAGGCGTGAAGAGGCATATTGTAGGCAGGCAGGGTGGAGGCGGCTAGTGCAGTGAGGATTCCATCGCTGCACTAGGTTCCTTCGCGTTTGGATACCACTTTCCACTTAACATCAGGTGGAGTGGAGTCATTTGCCTGTCAGGTATAAAAAAAAAAAAAAGAAAAAAGTATAGACTCCAAAGACAGACACATATGTCTATCCTTTTTCACCATTGACGTCTACTTCCTCACAGAGGTAAGAAAACTGTGTAATCGTTTAGTGAATAATCTCTGTACTTTTGGCTAACAAATTAATTATATATGAACCCACTAATTTCCCACGCCACGACCTGGGTGTTTAATTTTCGACCATAATAAAAAGTTGTTTTTAGTCCTTTCAACAACATTTAACTTAATAAGTGCTTTTGTATAAGCATTAATACGTTTAGCAAAAGGGGCCATAAAACATCCCAATTACGTAAACCACAAAGTCTTAAGTCCACAGGCGACGCAACCTTCGCATTAACTACACCAGGCGCGTGGCGTCAAACCTGTCTGGCACGAAATCAGATCACGCTTCGCTAAGAGCGTGTTCCTGCTGTGTTATTTGCTTATAGTCCTCAAGCACTTCATCAATGCATTACCTTCTATCTTTTTACCAGACACGTGGAATTTGCGCGTTGTAATTTTAACTTTTTTTCCACCTTCTTTGCATGTGATTTGCGTAGAATGACGTAAGGCCAATGAGTGGTGAATAATTTTCTTGAAATTAAAAGTTTTAATAGTTGCGTTAATGATCACATCGCACCCTTGTTGTATAAGGCCACATTTACAAAATGACTTTTCGGTAGAGAGATTTAAAGATTGTACAAATAGTATCGAGTTCTTAGGTTTTCGCGATTGTTACACATTATTTCTCTGCCTCTCTAGCAGTGGCCGTGGGTTGAATAGCACCTCTGAATTTTTCGGTGAACGAAAACATCGGAATGACATACACATCGAAGAATGTTCACAATCCTCGGAAAACGTGTAAAGTCCCCAACCTGCATTAGTCAGCATTGCAGCCTACGGCCTAAGCCCTCGTCTGAGAGGAGATCTGTTCCCAGCAGTCGAATTTATAAAATGGGCTGCTGATGATGAAAGTGTTACATTATCTGATATTAGTGTAAAGGTACGTTTTAAGGCGTAATTTAAATTCTGCTTTTATTTATTTTTTGTCCGATAGTAAATTACTTATTTCACATAATAAGTATTTATCGAAAAATAATAATGAAATGACGACCTGACCATATAGACATTAACGAACTTACAACGCACCACACACAGACGCGTTAAAATTTGATATTTCCATTGGAAGTTGTATCTTTATTTGTTTATAATAGAGTCCTAAATTGCAGTATTCTAAAACGATCGCAAACTAACTTTAGTGTGTGGTCATTTTTCGCGCGCTATGGACTGTTCCTCAAAAGGTTTGAATTAAAATTGCACAAGTTCCAATTTGACAGGTGAATCGATGACAGATGAAAGAACCGATGATGTTTTTTGTTCCCTATGTTGGATATTAAAATGCTTAATTAGAAATATCTTAATGTGAATAGTTTATTTATAACGATACAAAGAGCTAATTATATACATAGATTAACAGCTTAAATGCCCTAATCCTATTAGGGCTCGATTACGTGCAGGTTTGACTTTATTACTGGGCCCGCTAGGCTCCGACGTAGGGGCGCACAATATCTGTGGGCTCACAGTGTGACACTTCATTTTTTTAAATAAAATAACGTGCGATTCGTGTCAGTTCCGAATTAAGTGACGGTCCGAAATGTCACAGGGATAAATTTATCATCTCTAGGTTTACAAGCGACATCTGAAGTGGGTTCGAGTTTACTAGATTTGTGTAATCTCGGATTCGGAACGAAAAAAAAAGCTAGTAAAACATTCACAAATGTCCTTAAATTAGAAATTAAAATCTACCTCTCCGTTAAGAAGAAATATAATAATAATGATAGGTATAATAACGTATACACTCATGGCCTCATACTAGGGAAATCCTGTGTCACGGGTGCCATGGACAGACACATAGACAACCATAAATTATACCCAAATTCACGTGAGAAATAAATGTAAATCTTACAAATATTACCCGAATAGAAACCGGGTTCGGCCATTGATGCAGTTTTTCAGAATTATTATAACGTTTTATAAAAAAAACTGACCTAAAAAGTTTGTGGGATCACATCTATTCTCCAAGTGTCATTGCAATCGGTTAGCGGAAAGTGGATGAAATCCAAGGAACCGAATACATTTTCTAATTTGCCACCCTTAGAGATGGAATATTTTCTTCTAATTCGGATGCAATCACTACTGAGGTACATCCTTTCCAACAAAAAAACGAATCATCGACATCGGTTCCCAAATGTCAGTCTAATCTTTTAATTAGCTGCCTCGGTGGCCGAACGGTTACCATGCCGGATTGCCACGCAGAAGTCCCAGGTTCGACTCCCGGGCAGGGAGAAATATTTGTATGGCCTACATTTATTTCTCTCGTGAGTTTGGGTTAATTTGTGGGTGTCCGTGGCACCCGTAACACAGGGTTTTCCTAGTGCGCGGCTATATTTAGTGTGTGCGCTAAAAAGAAAAATCAAACAAATTCTATTAAAAAAATCCGATCCGATCTCAAAAGTTTGCTTTTCGGCTTTTTTATTGGAAATACACCCTTTTGCCAATTTTTGTTGAAATCGGTTAAAGGAAAGTCCGCGAAACCGGATACATCCCCTCGTTTGCCACCTTTAGAAGTGGAATATTTTATTCAAATTGAAATGAGACTAATAAAAAGGGTCTTTCACACAAAAAAGAAATATCAAAATCGGTTTACAAAAATACAGGCGAATTGAGAACCTCCTTTTTAAAATCCGTTAAAAAATAAAACAAACTACTTATTATGGAATTGTGAACCTCCTCCTTTTTCGATATCGGTTAAAAATAATAAAATATGAACTACATGAAACTAATTATGTATACAATGTATATTATGTGAATTTTCGAACTCTCTTATTTACGCATAATAAAGTTATTGAATAATTTCTTCCCCAGAATCTTAAAAATCACTCTCGTGAAAAGTTGTCATTTTGAAGATGTGATCTTATAACATCAAGGGTGCGAAATATTCATGTAAGATACAATTATGTAATAAACAATTCATGCCTTGTTTTTAAATGAATACGTAACTAACTTATACAGTCGAATTACTTAGTAGAAAATTTACTTGGCCACGTAGCGTAGTTGTAACTAACTGAATGTAGTATGTAGCATTATTATGGATTCACTGGTACGACGTTTCTAAGTCAAACTGATTGATTCTTGTAACGAACGTTACCTAAATTGACCACCAAGCGATAAAGGCACTCTTGTTCGCCTCGTAATCGAACGATGTCGTGGTGACACCCTTTACTGGCTTTCAGAGGAAGTGATTCAATTAACTGAGGTCTTCGAAGGCTGTATGTAAATACGCCGAAGCCACCAGAAAGTTGTCTATTCGGTCACGCCTCCTATCGCATCCGCATCAACGGTACTATACCCGTTCCTTTCACTCTCGCACAGATAGGTATGAGTTGTCTCGCTTTAGCTAGTTAAGAAGAGCATGGAGGAAGTGAAAATGGCGTAAGTCATTTATTTTTAATACAATTTTCATTTGTTTTTTGGAAGTTTATGTTATTTATTAATCTCTGTTGTTATTTATAAGCTTAACCCCAAAAACATAAAGGATAAACTAAAACAATACCTCCTTAATCAAATATGATATGACATTTCAAATATAGTTAACTGTAATTTTATTATTATAATTATACTACTTATATTGTTACATTACTATAAAGACTAACGTTTGAGAATAAGTATCCTAATCCTAACTTTTTTACACTAACTAACTAACTTATAAACAGACTAATTTGCTGTATTGAAAATTAAACATACCGTATAACATTTACGACAGAAAGAATGGTTTCATCACACTTCCACAGAAAATGAATCATGATAGCGACGAACCCAACCGGTCAGTCGGATGGGAAGGAGCGGAATATCATCTTACCTACCCCATGTGTATATTATTGGCAATATTATATGCAGCGGTGTACAGAAGACACCGCTATAAGTATTTTTTACTTATTGTAAGCTATGTATGTTATAAATAAAATAAAAATAAAATAAATAAATATGTTGAAATTCGATTTGCATGTTTCTTGTTGTTCATAAAAAAAAATGAACAGTGTTTTTCTTTACTGTTATTTTACTTTACGTGTGCAAAAATTAATTAAATACAATTAAAATCTTAAACGAACAGTAGTATGGTCGTGAAATTAAAATGATTGCATAGTTTTACGAAAGTTAAGCGGCAAAAGTTGAAATTTTCGAACAATAAAATGTTATTGTTAATATAAAATAAATAAAACCGTGATCTTATCCGGAGGTTAGAGCTGTGAAATAAAAAAGCTGGTTTTTATTTGTTTTCGCGCGTATTTTGCAGAGTGTTTCATAAGGGCCAAAGTAAATTGAAAAAAAAACGAGTAAACACCTATTGTACCTTAAAGTCAGTATTGGTGTATAATTTTTGACCGTTATTGTTCGAAAAATAGCTGGTCAGTTTTTATTTCCTGTGTAATTGTTGAGGCAGATGCGTGGGACATTTTTTTATTATTAAGATGTGCTACAACGTAAACTAGGAAGGTGGCACATAATATAGTTATAATACGTAAGTACCACAACAAATTAAACTTAAATATGTTAAGTTAGTTAATTTTTTTTTATTTTATTCTAATGTAAGTGTGCATTTGACCTCCATCTCACCTGATGGAAAGTGACGATAAGGTCAACGATGCATTGTGCACATCTAAATAATATCTATTCACCCTCGTCTTAAAAAGGTCCAAGTTATAACGTGGGAACAAGTCTGCAGGCAGGGGATTCCACTCCATAGCCGTTCGCCATATAAATGTGGAAGCGTAACGTTTCGTGCGAATCTTTGGAATATCCACAACATGGTGGTGGAAGCCAAGCTTTCGCCTAGTCCCCCGATGATGGAAAGGGGAAGGCGGAATTAAATTGTGTAATTCCATCGCACACTCTTCGTGATATATCCTGCAAAATACCGATAAGCAGGCAACTTTACGTCGGTTTTCAAGGCTCTACAGCTTCGTCTCTACTAATTCCAAGTCACCTATAAGCCTCTTGGTCCGCTCGTCAATTGAATACAAGGTGGCCAGCTGGTATGTAGCAGAGCCATCCCAAAGGTGGCAGCAGTACTCCATACACGACCAGACTTGTGCTTGATACAGCTGAAGCAACTGTCCCGGTGTGAAATAACGCCTCACACTGGGAAGGATGCCAAGCTTTCTGGCTGCATTTTTGGCCACGGATTCAATGTATCTGCCGAAGTTCAGATTGAACGACAGATCGGCTATCGATATGGATATATTACGAAAAGTTGGAGTCAGCTCAAAGGGACTCCGTTTAGTGGAGAATAGACACGTCTGCGTTTTGGTAGCGTTAAATTTGAAAAGATTGGCATCGCCCCAATCGGAGACTGCCTTGAGCGTCAAATCTAAACGGCTAACCATGGATTCTCGACAAGACTGGATTTATTCTCCACTGACCCTTGCATTGGTCAAGTACCTATCTCCAACTGTGCTGTCATCAGCATACGCAAAGATACCTGGAATTAACATATCTTTGATATGCAGCAAAAAGAGAGTTGCCGACAGTACAGAACCCTGAGAAAATCTATCGCCATATGTAAGGAAGAATATGTAAGGTTTTCACGATTGTTATAGGAAATGAAAGTATTTTTCGGATCTTAATCGCATAGTTTTGTTTTTTCAACGTATCGGGCCTTTACAAATCTCGTAATGACAGCTGACTTCCATGATAAAAATTTTAAGTTTTTTATAAAAAAAAAAAATCTCAAAAGCTCGTGGAATTCATCAATTTGCCAAGTTTTATTGAAATAGGTTACCGGAAAGTGCGCAAAACCGGATTCATCTTCTAGTTTGCTATGTGGAATATTTTCTTTAAATTATAATTGAGACCAATACTGAGGTACCCGCTTTCCAAAGAAAAAAGAATCATCCAAATCTGAACACTAATGCCGGAGTAATCGTGTAATATACATATTGAAAATCTCCACCTTTTGTTTGAAGTCGGTTGAAAATATACTAACCTAATATATACTAACCTAATCTAAACCCACAGGAGGAGGTCGACCCAACTAGCAAATGCAAACATATTCGGTTCTGGCTCTCGACGGCCGCTGCCGCGGTAGGCTCGCTCGGTTCGTGATGTTTTATGTGAAGTGTTTATATAAACTGAACATTATGCCATCGGTATATTAGACTGAAAGTTGTTACATCAATCGTCTATTATACCCAGTGACCTATATATATATATATATCATACAAGAATTTTAAAATTTCAATTAATAGCTTTTGTAAGTATAGTGAAACACATGGTGGTTTATATTAATATTAAGGTGTCTACAGATTTGCTCGATTTTTAAGACGATCGCCACGTATGGTCATACAAAACGAGTAAATTTGTAAGCAACAGACAGTCAACATCGTATTTTTTGTCGATCAACATGTGTGATCAGATCAAACAATACCATACCATTCACATAAGTATATAGTGCTGTGCTAGATCTATAGACATGTGGATTCATATGTGTCAATGTTTTGAAGTTCTAATATTGACAAGTATTTATATATATAATATTTTTGTTTATTGAAGGTTATTTTACTACCACGATATTCACTTATATTAATTTAATTTAATAAAAAAAAACGATCTGCAACAAACACATTTGTAAAGTCTGCTTGGTCGTTCCGTAGTGGTTCCGTTCGGTCCTGTTGATCGCCTGATGGTACTGGTTCGAATTAAGCTGGATCGAATGATTTTTTCTTAGTGTTTCTATCTTTGTTATAATAATTATATATTACAAACTAGTGGAGTAATTTCACAAAGGATAATTGAATGTCTCGCAATTGACTACTTACATAATATTATATTAAAATGGCTTTAATTTACATTAATCTTGCCTATTTAACCGACTTCAAAAAAAGGAGGAGTTCTCAATTCGACTGTATGTTTTTTTTGTATGTATGTTACGCGATAACTCCGGTATTTGTGAACCGATTTTCATGATCCTTTTTTGGTTAGAAGTGGTCCCATTTCATTTTGAAGAAAATCATCCACCTCTAAGGGTGGCTGTTCACGCATAAAAATTCATTTTTATAAATAGCGCCTAAATTTTACTTAAGGAGCAATTATTTTAGTGGTTGGTTTTGCTATTCTCCAATTCAAGGCGTTTTTCTGTCTTAATATACTTTGAGTACTGAGAACCGATTTTTATTATCTCATGTGTCAAGTCCTGTATAGGGGCGAACTAGGGGGATATTTCAATAAAACTTGGCAATAGACGTAATTTCACGTACTTTTGAGGTTGGTTTTTTTAGTACTCTGTACTGAGGTTATTAATTTCAAAGCGACAGTGTTGTCCTGTCACTTAAATTAAATCGTATATGAATGACACATCAATATAGCGAAATTTTGGGGATAAAATATTAATATAGCGCAATTTTGAGATAAAATGTAATATAACGCGATTTTTGAGATAATACTATGTTAGTTGTCAAGTGCGATCTACATATTTTCAGAGAAACTTCCGAAAATGTAAATAGAGAATGTCAATGTGTAACGTTAAATGAATATGAACCTTATTTTAAGCAATTAAGATAAGCTTTTGATTGATTAAATAGGTACGGTTACCACATTCTTTTACCAACATGTACACTCAAGAGCACGTCAAGCTTGACACTGTGTTCTTTGGACCGTTCATATCGTAAGCGGCATAGAGTTGGATTTAAGTCTTAAGTGTCAAGCTTGACGTGCTCTTGAGCCTGTACACGTTTTCAAGAGAAATCACTGAAAATTCAAATACGGAATGCGTAACCGTAAACGAATATTGACCTTACATGTAAAACATTAAGGTAAACTTTTAAATACAATAGCGAATTGATGTGTACCAAAAATATAATCGGCTGCTTCCCTAAATAGCTCCTAGGTTGGACTTTAGAAAATAATACTATACGTACAAACGGACTGATTTCATATTATAGTCTTTAATCCACAGTCATTGAAGCTACATATATCCAGTTGTCCACCTAACCGTAGAGCCATAATTTGTAGGTACAGTCGGGTGCAGATTGAACTGATATAACTAATTGCCAGGGTGCCCCACTGATATTCGCAAAAATGTCCTCCTTTAAGCATTGTAATTTTGTTATCTTACTTCCGTCGTATCTTGATGAAGTTAATTGCTACTGAAAATTGTATTTTACTGAGTAAGTACTTACTCTTCTGGCAGAAGGAAAGTTGATGTTACAAATTCGGATTCGTCCACATTTGAAAGCAGCATTCAGAGGCAGCTTCCACTTCGCCACCTCTAAATGTTGGAATAACCTACCACCACCGGTGAAGGCGGCTGAGTCTTATTATACTTTCAAACGAAAGAGCCAGATATCGCCTATTTTGCAACTGAAGTCGTCATGTTCCTGATCGGTTGTGGAATAGTATCCGTAGTTGTCTGGTAACAGTCATTTGTACCCTTTGTCGTCTTGATTAGATTAGTTTGTTTTTGCTTGATGTGTTTGTATGACTATGTACTTTACATATTATCACTCGTAACCAGTAAATAAATAAAATTCGATTTAAGTTTGATTAACAATGTTTGTTTTGTTGTATACTTTTTGTTCAAAACTTTGTTCCGACAATGTCCGACAGAGAATACAGACGGAGACTGAAAAACAGTACTATGTCGAGACTGCGTCCTTTTCATCAACATATTAAAATGGTATGGTATGGTGTAAAGAGCTGGTGTCCGCAAGCACCCACCTGGGTTTGTTGGAGACCTCCGCATTCCAAGGTACTTCGCCCTGTAGTTGGCCATGCCGGAGCATTGTAGTAGGATGTGCGCTGCATTTTCCTCCTCCTCCACCAACGCTCTGCACAGAGTCTAATACCTAAATTGAAAAGCTGTTTGTAATATCGACCATGACCAGTTAGCGCAGCAATTAAAGTGCGAAGCTATTGCCTTTTTAGTTTGAGAAATTTTCGAAAAAGATTGGCGTTTAGCGTTGGGAGAACTTCCCTAGTCTGTCTACAAACTAAGGATTGTCCAAGGAAAGGAATAGCTGGACCGTGAAAGCGACCATTGAAGTAGGTACCTGCAAGAAAGAGACGCCTTAAAAAGTATATTGAGTATATTAAGTATATCTTCTGTATATATTATAGGTATCTATATACGCGATCTAGATCTGAAAAAAAAATGTTTCATTTCCTAACTTAAAAAGTATTTTTGTAACGGCGCCAAAGATTTATAATAATTTACCGAAATTAATAAGGTCTGAGAAAAACCATATGCTATTTGAAAAGCAAGTAAACAAGTAATAGACGTTACAAAGACTATTAATAAACGACTTAAAAAAGGATGAGGTTCTTATTTCGACTGTATTTTTTGTATGCATGTTACGTGATTACTCTTTTATTATTTTAATTAATTTGTGAACCGATTTTGATGATACTTTTTTATTTAAATTTAAAGAAAATATTCCACTTCTACTGCACCGAAATTGTATAGTTATCATTTTGCAAAAACGTACGAACAGAGTGGAATAAAACTTCACGCGTGTCTTAGTCCATTCGGATCGCGCAATCGGATGCACAAAATAAACTATAAATTAACAATATCATACTTATAAGTAGCAGGTGCAACTGATATCGCGATCAGAGTATACACATTGAAGGTTATTAGTTTCCACTAGCAACCGATCAAGCGATCAGAGTGCACCTACCTTTGTTAATTTCGTGATGCGGTTTTCATTCGAAACTTGAAAAATCGTTAACTTTTTGAGTGGACAAAATAAGGATAGTTCAAAAACTATGAAACACCAGCTGATTTTCTTACCTAAACCACATAACCTATGGTTTTACCACTAACTTGACGTAGTGTTAACGCAATACATACACTTTTTCTATTTAAAACAGATAAATAACGTGAAGTCCAAAATTGCATGTCCGCGTAACAAGCAAAACTGCACGTCACGAGACAAATTCGTCGATTGTTACCATCCCGCTCGCTCAATTTGAACCAGACTTTTACATAGGAAAAGGAAACTTATCCTCCTTCCTTAACGTTTCTTTTAAAAGTGTAAAATCTTTGCCATTTAAATCTGTATTAGCTTCCAAACAATTTGTCACCGAATTAGATATACCACGTAATTAGGGTACCTACTTTCCCTACTATTAAAAAAATATTTGAAGCATTCGTAAAATAAAAGAAATTGAAAAAATATTTAACGAAATAACGAGCTCTCTTACACTCAACTCAATTATATTCAAACTGAGAAAAGAACATGTTACGTGTTAGCTACTATGGGGTTATAATTACTTAATTGTATTTAAAGCAGCTATCTAATAAAAATTTAAACTCTTTTGACTAGTTGTTTATAAGGTACTTAACACATTTAGTCACATGAAATTGCCTTAAGCCAATCGGAAAAACCTTTACGTCCATGCAAAAAGAGTGAAAAAGACGTTGCCCGTTTATCTTCCACTCGGATCGCCGACGATAAACGCACAACCTCATTTTCGATCTTATGGCATGGACATAAAGATTTTTCTGACCAGCTTAATCCGAATCTATGTCGATAAGTGTGGTGAGTTCTTAAAAATGATCGTAGGCAAATAGTTTAGCTATACACTTAATAATGCTCAAGACATCCACGGTCCACGCGTCACTAAAACAAACAAGTGTAATGAACGTATTTCGTAATATAAAAATAGCAAGAGCATAATGTCTATTTCACTGTAAAACAAACGGAAGCGCAGCGACAATGATGGTTGGAAAATAATGTGTTTTTTTAATAATCCACTCATGTCTAGACATGGGAGTGGTAATAACCGTGTGCACCGAGAAATAGGTGCTTAATGATCGCCTCAGTGTAAACACCGCGACCGACGCCGCTCATGTCCTGTCACACAATGTGGTACAAGTCATAAGATTTAGCGGACAAAAGTAACGGGGTCTTTTATAAGTTGCAACTTTGCATGTTAAGTGTTTGTGTTAGCAATAAAAGAGAAATTGCAATAGATGCTATAATTTTTGTTTTGTAGGCCCGCACTAGGGAAACCCTGTATCGCGGGTTCCATGGATACATACATAGACAACCACAAAATACATCCAAATCCTCGCGACAAAAAAAGGAGGCTATACAAATGTTTCTAGAACCCCGGAATGGAACCCGGGACTGCGTGGCAGACAGAGGCAACAGAGGCAGTCAATAGCGTAGGTACGCTAGTAGTATGAAATATGCGTTTAATGGCAAATAATGCAATGCATAAGATGCAGGAGACGGCGAGAACGATTATCAGCTACCTTATTCCTATGAGAAGCTTTTAAGAAATTACGTAGGTAATAATTACTTTTTATCATATCTTACTTACCTTACCGCTTATATCTTATCATACAGTCTGGTACAAGTCATAAGAGTTTGCTCGTATTGCGGAGTCAGGGGCCATCGAATGAAACGGTAGATGATAAACAATCACCTCTGTGTGAATGCTGTGACAAAATCTGCCTCCATGTCTAAATATCCTATATGCCATAAGATTTAGTGAAAATGAGTAATAGGTACGAGGTGGTAGTTAGTATAATTGGAAAGTTATAAGATGACAGCTGTGTAGACTTGTAATAAACAACCCTGATAACACAAGAACGTACGTCGTAGCAGCATGTACCTACGCCATTCCCTTGGTGCCGAAATGACAAGATTTTATTTGATATGAAAAACGCTGCATCAGTTCAATTTTGTACTATTATTTAAATTTATTTGGTTACTTTCTTTTTGAGGATGCGATATGAAAATAATAACCGACGATATAATTGAATTTATGCTTTTCAAACTTGCCATACTGCATGGCAATTATATTTTTGCTGCCTATCTATATCACATCTATATGCTATTTATATACTTTTGAACTTTCTCGTTGCATTAACTAAGGCGATTATCACACTGCACGGAGCACGGAGCTGCTTTTTTTAACGTTGTACTGCAGTACCTCAGTTTGTATGGAAAACATGCGCCGTCGAACACACTGACAACGCTTCTCCGGTGCGCGCGATTTTACCGCACCCCCGCGCGGTTTTACCGCGCCCTTTGCGGAGGGGCGCGGCGAACCGCAAGGCGCACTACACTCCGCACTAACGCGCAGAGTTTTAAGCGCAAGGACGTATTCAGTTTTCTACAATAGGTCTCGAATACGATAAATTTATATTTGCTATTGAAAATCGACCAAATTTATCTTAAATCTTTGTACTAAAGTTGAAGTCGAAGTTATTAAACTTGAAGTAGAGTCTTTTTACGAACCAGATCGATATGTGGTTATCCACATATCGATCTGGTTCGTAAAAAGGGATGTATCCAATATCTTCGGTGTCTTTTTATTTAAGTAAACAAAAACCAAATAGTCAGTATAACTGCAGCGTCCTGAATGAGTTTTGTATTATTAACCATTCTTGTCAAAGAAGGATCTCGGCTACATATACAATCACCACGGCGATCAACTGCGAAGCGAGTATTTTAAGTGACGCGGGGCCGCTAGATCGCTGCCCCCGCGCGTTGACGCAGATTTGCGTCTCCGCCACCGTGCGCGTGATTCCGTGTCCCGCGCTCCGTCGCGGGGCGCTGTGCAGTGTGTTAATCGCTTAACATGTCAAAACGGGAAAATCGCGACAAAAAATTTTAATAGGTATTTCCTCACCTACATATTATTCCGATGTTTCGGTCAGGTGGTACTGGCGGTGGTCTAGGGCAAACATTGGTTTGAGTTAGTAAGTCACAATTAATTTATTTGTGAAAACACTGGTTGTATAGAAGTTGACATAATAACATTGACATAATACTAACTTTTTTATGGAAAAAAACCAACCTCAAAAGTACGTGGAATTACATCTATTTGTCAAGTTTTATTGAAATCGGTTACCGGAAAGTGTGCAAAGCCGGATTCATCCCCTAGTTCGCCACGATACGGAACTTGACACAGGAGATAATAAAAATTCTCTTTTTCTCACTACTCAAAGTATACATTGAAAGAAAAACGTCTTGAATTGGACAATACCAAAATCAACCATTAAAATAATTGCTCCTTATAATAAAATTTAGGCGCTATTTATAAAAATAAATGTTCATGCGTGACCAGCCACCCCTTAGAGGTGGATGATTTTCTTCAAAATTAAATGGGATCACTATGGAGGTAACTTCTTTCCAACAAAAAAAGAGTCATGAAAGTCGGTTCACGAATACCGGAGTTATCGCGTAACATACATACAAAACAAAAAAACATACAGTCGAATTGAGAACCTCCTCCTTTTTATGAAGTCGGTTAAAAATTCGGACGTTATAATAAAGTAGGTACATTTTATTAGTCAATAAGTTGTTTCATTGTTATTTAACACTACAAAGTTTTTATCAGATCTATGTGCGGTCGGTAAGTAATTGTAAATTTTTGGCGTCATTACAAAAATAATTGTATGCATGAAGGTAATTAGTCTTATAAGCTTTCAAACGAAGTTGATCATAACGTCTATCTTGGCTTCTGAGTTTGCATGGACATGTGTGGGGTCATTCGGACATATACGGCAGTTTCGTACATGTAAAGTAAAGGAATGGTCAGTATTCGAAGATCTTTAAAGTATAAATGTTTAAAATGTATATGCTACTTGCTTATAGCTTGTACCAACCACTCCGCATTTAGATATTGGTACCACGGGCGTGTGCTCCCATGACGGGGCGCACACACTCCGAAATTGCAATTATGAGCTTACACTCGATAAATACTCACAATCTTACTATTATATCGTCAACGCGCATTACCTATTCTTCATTTGACTTAAGTCCCGGACTTGCGTTGTCCAGTGTCGCAGATTAAGGGTCTAAAAGCTCTTCCAGCGATTATTCTCCATCCATATGTCCCGAACGCTTCGTGACTCACATAGAGTTATAACCTATCCAAGTCGATAGCCGACCATAACACTAATTAGTAAGCAAAAATCAGCTTCTAAATCTGGTTTTACTTACGTAACGGTTAAGATCTCGGTCAGATCTCGAGATGCACTTCAAGTTCTCCTAGGTAGGTATAGTTACAGTAACGTTAATAATCATTTATTGTGGACACTTGGAACCACGCTATGCTTATGGTATGGCATGGTGCGGTGGGTGCAGAGTTCTACTCGTGCCACCCAAGGAATCTTAGCATTCTCCTGGGTCTACCAAAGACTTCGAAGAGCGACCTCGGCAGTTCAAAGTACTTCATCCTGTAGTTGACCACGCCGGAGTATTGTAGTAGAATGTGCGCGGCTGTTTCTTCCCCCTCCATATACGCTCTGTATAGAGAGCTGTCTGTGACACCCACAGACCACATAAAGTGACACCTAAATAGTAAAGGTGTTTATTATATGGACCATGACCCGTTAGGGTTCCAGTTAGAGTGCGTAGCTAACAGTGCGTAGCTAGAGTAACAACTGTAACTAAACTAAAAGTAATATTAGCAATAATTTAGTATATATATATATATATATATATATATATTTTAATCTTTATTTGTTTATAGAGGGTTGTACAAATGCCACACTCATAGTGGCTTTCTTAATCTACATATTTCTTAGCCTAATTGTCTCCTTAACTAATTCAGTCCATCAAGCTTGACACTTTGAACTGTTCTTATTGCAAGCGGCATAGAGTTGAATTCAAACCTTTAGTGTCAAGCTTGACGTACTCTTGACCCTGTACGTGTAAATGTTAAGTATATTTTAACCGTGAATAAGTTAACACTCCGGTACAAGCACTAAATAAGGGAGAAAGTACAAAATACAAGCATTCATAAAATTACGTACATTTTTACAATTTTCCAATTGTGGCAAATTCAGCTAATGCGTCCAATCATTAGGTGAGTTCCTCGTGAAAGAGTTTGTCCAGGGAAGTACTGCCACCTTATATCTCAGGGTGACATGCGCAGTGACAGTGTCTGTCAGATCTTCGATTTAAAACTCTGAGTGGCGCTGCAACTGCTATGGAGAGGCGCGTCGCTTAACACTGGGTGCACGACTTGTACGTCCCGTTACTTGGTATCATAAAAAAATGCATCTGGATAGGATGATTGAAGCGAGAGGCAATCATCTTCACGATAATATTGTCACTATGCCGCAGGCGATGCATCAGCTGTGTTGAGTTACGCATTATCGTCCGTCCAATTGTAACCATCGGCATCTTGAATGATATCATCTCTACTGACCCAAACCCAGCACTAATAATGACGATTAGTAATATAAAAACCACCTTGTAGTAGTACGACTTACTTAAGTGCTCTATAATATATATTTATTAATACGAGTAACCGTAAATACTGACAACTCTCAAATGATGCGTTGAAATCGTACTAATTTCTCATAGATGGCGCTACGGTTAAAAAGTTGAAAAATCAAATACAAAGATACGGCAACAAGCACATAGAAAAATTCGTGAGATCCGCTGGGTCGCTCTGTGGCTTAGTAGGCATAGCGTCTGGCACGGTTTTCTAGAAGACGTCGGTTCGAATCCGGGCGGATCGAAGGAATTTTTTTCTAAGCGTTCGATCTTTGTACCTATTAATAATTATTACAAACTAGTGGAGTAATTTCACATAAATAATAATTGAATATAATATAATTTTGTACTAATTTCATTAATCTGATATGGGCATTCAAGTGATATTTAATAATAAAATCAGTTTTCTTAACAAAAGTTGTAATAAAAATTTTGCAAAGGACATTAAATAATTGGGCCTTTAGGGAGATAGGTCAACAAAATGCAACTCGTGAAAGGGGGTGTTTAATATCGGTAACATATCGTATTGTATTGTAATGAAAAAAAAAAAGAAAACTAGTAAGAAGCAGTAGAGCTTCTTGTGAAAGTGTTCGTCCAAAGAAGTACCTTACCTATTTCTACCGCCAAGCAATAACGTGAGCATTATACTGTGTTCCGGTTTGGAAGGGTAAGGGTGCTAGTGAAATAACAGAGTACATATGACTTGTTAACTTATGTCTCAATGTGACGGGCCCAGTGGCAGCGATCCTAGAATCTTTGCAATTTTAACCTCTGAGTGGCACTCCAACCGTTATGAATAGGTGTGTCGCTTACCACCAGATGCACGACTTGTTCATTCCATCACTTGGTATTATATAAAAAAAAGTCAATGAAATAAATAAATAAATGTGAGAGATATAGAACATTAAGTGCCAAGCAGTATTTTTTACCTAAGAGCATTTTAAATAGAATTATGTTCTTAATTAAGCATTTAATCAATCTTGAAGTCAAATAAAATGAGTTAAATACAAAACAAATGACAATAGGACTTAATCTTTTATCATTGCGTGATTTTTAGCATTGTAAAGGAATATTTGTAAAAACATCTAAATTCCAAAATATGGACTTATGTTTATTTATCACTCATATATAAATGAAACAAAGAGTTCTGGAAACATTGACCTAGGTCAATGACGGGATAGTAAAAATTTTGTATTTCGAATTTTCAACTTTTTTCTTATCAAACCATTGACTTATAAATAAATGGACGACGGGTCCACGTAAAAATAAAAAAAAAACCACGAAAAAATGTCCCAAGTCAACCTATTCGAAATTTAAATTGTAATGTCATCGCAGTATCGCGCTGTCAGTACCTAGAACAAATGAAGACTAAAGCGGAGTTTGGCGCTCTGTATACGATTTTAGCGCCTTACAAGTGCGGACACTTTTTAGCGCGGACCCGACGTCCATATAATTGTAAGTCAATGTATCAAACCTATTCTGTTTCCAAAATACCTAATAAAAAAGTTTCCATATTTCAAAAAAGTTACATTTTGTAAGCTAACTTAATACAAAATTGTAATCACACATAAATTCTCTAAGTGCTCTATTAAATGTTCAAGTCCACATTTTACTCCTAAAAACATACCTTCCGCATTATATCTATGCACCAACATAATCTATGCAAGTGTCTTCCCACCCAACAAAATGTCTCCGTTTGCATATTCAATACATCATTAAACTCAACTTTATTACTAACCAAATACGGATTAATATTCCATTTATTCAAGTGAATAAATGTCTGATGGCACGTCCACATTAAAAGAACTTCACGTTTGTTTAACAATCCCTTAGTTAAAGCTCTTCTAGTGATACAGAGGGAGGAGTAAAAGGTCAAAATATGTTGGTGAAACTAGTAGGTACGTGAAGTGTGAAGAAGCTAAGAGGTGTATCGTCCCCCTCCGTTCCGTTGTAGGCGGGACCTTTCCACGCTCCGGTCACTTACAACCGCGCGACTCGTCGCGGCGAGCTTACGCGCGAGCTTGCAACGGAACGCACGCTTTCGATCGCTATTTTGAATTTCGATACGCGTTTATTCGGTATTTTAGTTTTTGTCCGTGTTTGCGACCAGTGACTTCTGAAAAGAATAACAAAACTTTTTGAATTTATGTTCGGTTTTTAATTTTTGAAAGTTGGATGTTTTGAAGATATAAAGGTCGTAATAATTACGTTTTGCGATTAACAATTTTGATGAATTAATTTCAATTTAAAAGACATTTTGTTAAAGTGACTCTACAGACTTTTAGAAATGAACTTTAGTTTTTGAGAGTTATTCGAGCAGTAGTTTTTCCAATTGCCATCGTGAAACTCAAGGTGAGTTTATAATTGAACTTGTATACATAATATTTTGAACTACTAATTAATTAAAACAAGTTAGTTTATTTTTAGTAATTTACTTGGGTTCTTATAATTAAGTAAAGGTTACCATAGTTGTCTAGTTATTTTCACAAAATAATGATTATTTATTGAAACAATGATGATTTTTATATCAACAGTATACGTATGCTGCGAGTGCAGTTAATGATATGGGCTTTTCAAAGTACAGCAGGCAGACACGCTCCAAGCAGTTTATTGCCGTCGTTGAAATCTTTTCTTCAAACAGATACCTTAACTGATAGTAAATAAAATCTGCCATACACCATGCGGCATTATAAACAACTAATTTATTTTATAATGAAATTATATTCAAAGAATTTATACACAAACTGGGAGACTTATTATTATTACTACGGCCTTATTACTAAGCAGTAGTCACGTTCAGATAATCTTAGAGGGTATATCAATGTTCATAAATATAATTCTAAAGAACTACTTAATTTCTTCAACTGGGAAATGGGATACGTATATGGACTTAGTGGGAGACACCCAAAGTCTGGCAGCTACGTTAAGTCAAATAAATAATATATGTAGGGACACAGTGCTGACGTTACGTTTTCAGCCCTCCGCGTGTGCGCAGTCAGTCATCGCCCGTCGCGCGCCCGGTCCGAACGATTCCAATAATATTCCTCGCCATAAATAGTTCCGAGTAAATCTGTGTAAATCTTATAATTGTATTGTACCGTATACTAATTGGCAGGAACAATAAAAGTGTGACAACTAAATTATAACGGAGTTTTGAATTTATCTGGAATCCCCATAGTGAGCACGTTAAATCCGAGTGGTTAATAGGACCACCCACGTAAGTTCTTAAATATACTTACTCTTCTGCGAGAATTTAATTTCATCTATGTAACGGAGTCTCTCGCCTTTAATAATGGGTTGGCCAAAAATTTCGTACGGTTTCTGAAAAACTTTAAACAAAAAAATAACTTTTTTCTGTCTATTGGTCAAAGGTTTCAAAATGGCTACCGTAAAGACATAACAATTTTCAGCGGAAAAACATCAGAACATTAAATCGTTGAAGAAAAATGTTAACCTAAGATCTGGCAGTATGGCTAATTAGACGCCTAAGCCTGTCCTATAGGATGAATAATGTTACTTACTATATCTATGGTCATTTTAGAAATAATATTTTGGCGCGCGTTTTGACAATAGGCGGGAAAGTTTTAAGTTTACAATTAATGAAAAACGACCAGAACAGGTGAATCTTAAAGATGTCGAATTTTATCAGGACAATATTAAACCACATGCATCTTTACAAAGCCGTTAAAAACATTTGCACTTAGGTTTGTAATTGTTCCTCACTCACCGTATTCGCTCGATATAGCCCGTTCAGATTTTCACTTGTTTCGATCTTTACAAAAATCCTTTGAACGATCACGACTTTGATAACGGAGAGACAACCAAACGCCACTTAGAGCTGGAATTTTTTTGAAAAAGGAATTCTAAAATTACCCGAAAGATGGCAAAAGATTGCAGATCAACATTGCGAATGCGTAATTTATTAAAGTTTATTGTTCATTTTTTGAAATGTTTTTTTTTTTGTTTTTACTTTGATACCGCATGGATTTTTTGGTCAACCCAATATATGTTATAGATAAGGTGGCATTACTTTCCTGGATGAACTCTTTCACAAGGAGCTCTACAGCTATGTACTCTGCCTAAATCGCGAGTATTCGTTTTTTTAAACAAACTAACGTTTCGGGTCCAGGTCTCTGGAAATAGTAAAGGGCCTGAAATGTTGGTCTGTTAGAAAAAACAAATATACGCTAATTAATACATAAAATACTACAGTTTTATTTCTTATTGATAAGAAAAGACATAGCGGCACATTATGTGATAAAATCAAAGATAGTTAGTTGTTTTTATTCTATCCTCCATTAACGGGTTTAAGGCTCATTTTACTTTTAATATGAATATTCTTGATTAAGAAAAAAAATGGCCTTTGTTTGATTCTAATTAATCTGGGTTACACTTTGTTGGATGTCCCATATTATTTGTCGTTGGTTTCTCTGTGCAAAAGTCTCCTAGTTATGTAGGTACGACAATTCGAATGATTAATAATATGCCAGAACGTTGCACCAATTGATTGATCTTAAAGAGTATTCTGTATTTGTATTTTAGAATTTCTTACTGTGATATCAATTCCGCGACCCTACCTGGAACGCCCAGACCAAGACCAAATTAGAATACTTCGTTTCCCAATTTGTCATGTCCCAACAAATCGTGGGCCTGGTGGTAAGTGATACGCCTATCCATAGCACCAATCAGAGCGTTAAATCGCAAAGCTCTGAGAGGCACTGCTACTGCGTCCGTAGGTTGACGAGTCCCATGTACCTGTAATTTCACTAGAACACTTACCATTCCAAACCGAAACGCTATATGTGGACATGCACATTACAGCTTGGTGGCAGAAATAGGTAAAATGACAGTACTTCCCTGGACGAACTCTTGCACAAGGAGCTCTACTGCTACTGACTTAACCGGGACTTCATTTAGCGCCTTCCGGAACTCCTTTAGAGTAACAGAAAATTACTTCTGCCGCTATTGGTATTATTATGTCCCAGATTGAGATGCCGCCCCCTAGGCTGCTGTAGATGCACCCGAGGGCGTCCACTCAAGGCACCAGCCTTTTGAGAACTGGACGAAGTCAACGGACTGATCTGGGGGCAGGACCTGACTGATAAGGTTCCTGTGTAGGTTTTGCTTGCACAGTTAACTGTGCTCTTCGCGTATAACTAAAGGATGGATAGGAACAGCACACTGACTATGTCCAAGATTGAAAAGTAAGAAGAACTAACGCAATAACAGACATAAGATATTTAAGGCCTTATACTCTAGCGGAGAACAATTCCCGGTCACCTCTACAAAAGTTCCCATCATTCAAAAATTCAACTATTTATGAAAGTAACCATTATTATTAGTCATAATAAACTATCTTGCGCATTTTAGCGGTGATTGTCTTATAGACTGCAACCGTACGTGGGAACGGCGCCGTGCGGGCATGCAAACAACTAATCCACCGTACAAACGCGACTTAAACGCGGTGAGATAAAAAGATCTAGTTTTGCATGGATTAAGACGTGGGTGGATGGCGGAATAAAAGATACATCATATCTTTTACCTAACGGTGGCAGCTCCGAAGCTCCTTGTGATAGATAGAGTTTGTTCAAGAAAGTACCAATTTCTGCCACTAAGCAGTAATCTGAGCATTACTGCCGGTTTTGAAGGGTGCTAGTGAAATTACAGGGACATGGGATTTATCAACTTATGTCTCAGGGTGACGGGCGCATGTGCATGTGGGTAGATAAACATCCTCAATCTTAACTCCTGGATGCCTCCACCCCTGTACAAATGCCAGGTACCTAAGGACTTTTTATTAGTGAATAGAAAAACCCAGTTGTGGCACAAATTAGACGTAGTATTTATTATAAAGGAATGAGTGCGTTATTAACATATTTCTATTATTATTCACGTATAATAAATACCTGGTTAGAGTAATCCGCTTGCACTCAGACACTAACGCCCACAAATTACACGCCATTACTAAAAGGCGTGTTACAAAGAACCGCAGTTCAACTTAAAACATAGGAAGTTATTATAAGAGATATACTCCCACGATGGCGATCCACCGTGACGACTTCACGTTAAGATACTGAAGCGTGGAGTTTTACTTTGTATTCTTTCGTTCCGCAGTAAACTAGCGTGCTACATGAGTGTGTAGACGTAGTATGCCTCATGGCGTAATGGTCATGCCGTCTGGGTGTATGTAATCAGCTCCCGATATTCCACTGGGGTCCAGCACAGCAGCGCGTGTTGTATTTACTTTGCGCATTTGACTTCCATCTCACCTGATGGAAAGTAACGATGAAGTCGACGACGCTGCATGCACACCTAAATAATGCCATTCACTCTCGCCTTGAAAATGTCCAAGATACCCTTCATGGAACAAGTCTGTAGGCAGAGAATTCCTCTCCATAGCCATTCTCCACGTGAATGTGGAAGCGAAACGCTTCGTACGAATCCTTGAAATATCCACCGCGTAGGGGTGGTACCCCAGCCTAAGTCTGGTGCCCCGATGATGGAAAGAGGATGCGGATTTAAATCTTGTAATTCCCGCGCACACTCTCCGTGATACCTATATCCTGTCGAATACCGATATACAGGCAACTTTACGGCAGTGTTCAAAGCTCTGCAGTTTCACCTCTACTAATTCCGAGTCACTTTAAGTCTCTTGACACGCTTTTCAAATGAATCCAAGATGGCTAGGAGGTATTTATTATTATGCACACTTACACGTGAATAAAAAAAATAGAAAAAAGTTAGCAGAAACTATCCCATAGGTGGCAGCAGTATTTCGTACGTAACTGGACTTGGGCTTTTAATCAGGGAAGATCTGTGAGGTACTGATGAGGTTAAGCAGTGTAGTTTTGCTCACTATTGCATCCTGGCTTTTGTTCTGGGTAAGCTCCAATTATCTACTAGAACTACTTAATGTCAAGATCTATTTAATACAATATTAGTGATATATGTATATACATCGTATAATTTACAAATTTAATTATTTATCTATAATGTAGAAACCTTGTATCGAACGCCGTGGCAAATTTTACAGCATTGCTTTAATACAATTTAATGGCACACTGTTAACATTTGATCTATGACATAATATACCTCAAAATTTGTGACCTATTATGACCTAAATAGTGATTCGTATACGCAAACACAAAAACACAAACTAAAATATAATAAAGTAGCGGAATATTAACCTGTTCCATGAAATATTTTTTCCTTAATTGTAGTTGTAATTAAATGGTGAGAAATTCTGTAAATATATCGGAATTTGTTATTTATTTTATTTATTGAATATTGGTTTTATTTTGAATATGTCCTAACCACTTGAAGGACATCCAGAAGAAACAATCTTAAACCTAATATCGTTCGTGTTTTGCCATTTCATGTTAAATTATACGGTTTTGGCTCAAAAACTTGTCATTTTCAAACACGAATTTATTGTGTGGTAACTTTTGCGAAACCGTAACCCTAGGAACGCTAATGAATTTGATATATTAGAAATTTATATCTACATATCTACCATATTATTTGAATGAACTTCAAACTACGACATGTTTAACGGAGCCTTGTATTTGGTATATATATATATATATATATATATACAGTTACTTACAAGGTATTTCACGTAACTACTAACTTGTTAATTTGTTGGACTTTGAATAGTCTGAACGCACTTTCTGGAACTTACTGTGGTACTAACTTAAAAAGTACCTAGTAAATTACATTTCTACCGCAATTTTAAACTGTGTGGACACCATACTGTTATAAATGCCATAAAAAGGCTTTATAATTAGATGCGGATTATATACCGTTACTAATATAATACATTAAATTTCTTACAAATTAAGAGCTGATTAGCATAATTAATGTACATGGGACGTCACATCTGTAATTGCAAAACTACGTAAGTAAACTCGAGATCTATACTAAATAAAGTTGTAAGAAGTAGCATCCCAACCAAAAATGGAGTTGTAAATCGTTGCATACGCATCTCATCAAGAAAACGGCATGTAAATCCAGCAAAAATTGAATCGATACAGAGCTTTCGGCTTAATACTTGTGTTATTAACTGTACAATTACTCGCATTGCCGTGAATATGATTTCTCGAATTTTCTTACGCCTCTCTCAACAAGGTGCTTAAATAACACGATAATGATGAGTTGATGGTTATTGATGACGTTCGATGACTTTTGATGAGTGTTGATGGGTCTTGATCACTGCTGTCAAGAGTTAACACCCAATTTTCCCACCTCGAACTTTCTTCCCATGATTCCGCTACATTACGCTGTTCAGTCCCTCTTCTGTCTCTTTCTTTCTCATCATAACACGCGTAAGTACAAACGAGACAGCAAACGTATCTCTAAGGTGTGAATTTGGCAAATTTAATGCTCTATATTCAATTTTCGACATTAAAGCTCTGAGTTATGGCTTAATTTTGAATTGTCAATATTTTATCAATGCGGTGGAAAATGATTTATGTACGAGAAATGAATTTATGAATTAGCCGTAGGGCTTAAGAGAGAAGTCGTGCTAAAAGAAAAAGGTTTTCAGGATATAACCCTTCTTTGATTTCAAAATGACAAAAGAAATTATAGTGTGACGTGAGGTAAATTACGTCATGTTATATAAAGTGTTAAGTTCCTATATTTTAATAATAATAACGCACACACTCAACATAGCCCCGCACTAGGGAAACCCTGTGTCGCGGGTGCCATGGACACACACATAGACAACCACAAATTACACCCAAACTCACGAGAGAAATAAATGTAGGTCATACAAATATTTCTCTCGGCCCGGGAATCGAACCTGGGACCTCTGCGTGGCAGTCCGGCATGGTAACCGTTCGGCCACCGAGGTAGTTGAGTTTTATTTACAAATATTTTATTTCGGATTTAAAATGTAGTAATGTATAAAACATGGGGTTGTTTTTTCAAACAAACCAATGTTTCAGGCTCTTCAACCAGTTACGTCTAATATTAATGCAAACCATCCTATCCTAAACTTTACTTACAAAATATTATTAATATTAATTGTTTTTGATACACCAATTGAGTAATTTTGAGGTTAGTTTTCTGTGCCTAATTTCGATGGCAATTTTTATTATTCTATACAATATTATCATGAAGTATTTTTACTATTTTACTGTAGTGACCTCAAATATTATTTAATATTTTATGACAATTATACTCGAATACTTAAATAATAAAAATTGTCACCGAAATTAGTTAGATAAAACTAACCTGAAAATTACCCAAATAATATTCCAATTTACGCCACATGCGATTTGCAAGATATTTTAACAATATGCAATGTCAAATTTATGAAATGAAAAGGAAAACAGAAAAATAAAATAAAACATATAACGCGTATTACCTACTATAGTCTGTTTAGGATATATTGATTTATTTTGATACATTGAAAGTCTAAATACTAAAGTGACGTTACATATATGAAATTACGCGGGTTTCTAAAAGCACTGGGAATATTCCGCCTTTGTATGGTTATGATAATGCATTGGGTAAAATAGCCTGCTACTGACTCTCTCTCTCTCTTTCTCTCTCTCTCTCTCTCTTTCTTTTTCTTTCTAGTAGAAGAAAATAAGTAGTGTTCTAAATTATGTATATTTTATACATTCTCATATGATTCTACTATTGTACAATACTGCTTATTGTAACTTGTTTTTTATGCTTTGGGTGTTCTATAATGACTTTATAAGCCATAAAGAACATTAGTTTGCGTTGTATTTTTTTTGCAAGGTTTAGAGTCGTCTGTCTTGCTAAAACAATTCTCAAAGTACTTCTACTAAAAACTACACATTTTTAATCTATACACTTGACCTCACACGTCTCGTAAATTTTACCGAAACGTCAGTTTGGTTGTTAAGAATAACTAGCAAGTACACAATAGCCTTCTTACAAGGTGACGTTCATACTATGAGTATGACATTAAATTTTAATACAGTCGAAAACGAAAATGTTGTCAAAAAAGGCAATTTAATACTTACACATCTTTATTATATAATATTTGTTTTATTAACATTGTAGTTAGCTGACAATAACTACAGGACAGTCAGATGTAAAATTTTACCTAAAATTAGGGCATTTTGTGATTTATGGTTGAATTGTTAGTTTATGTTAAAGAAAGCATATGTAAAGAATGGTTTTGGTCCTCATTCACTCCCATTAATTAATAACACTATTTAATTAGTCGCTTAAACGACCAAAAAATGTCTTGGCCTCTTATCCAAAAGAAGACTATAAAAAATTTGGTAATGCAACTACTGCTAAGACGTTCTGATCTTTATTGACTTCGTTATTCAAATATTTGATAGTAATATTTAAAAATATACTCGTGGTTTTCAAATAATCACTATAATAGATAGCAGAACCACCACACCACTGCGTCAAAAAGAAACCTTTGATACTAATAAAAAAATGTCCATGTCATAGTGCTTTAAGAGTTAACAATGTAGTGAATTTAAAAAAATCGTTTATTGTTTCGCAAAATATTTAGAGGTTTTAAAAATCAGTATAGCTGGCGGCAAAAGCAAATTATTCGGTGACTGCTATCTTGTTTAAATAATTGCTAACGACAGCCCCCAGAGGCCAGTGATCAGGCATCATTGATGGCTTGCCGATCAAATTACATGCCTCTAAATAAGGAGCGCCGTAATGTATGACTTGATTGCTTTTGTTTTTTTGAAGTTATGACACTGATGGCGTTTAAATGTGGGAAAGATTCTGTGCGCGATTGTATTGATTATAGTTCTTTGATTTTACTTTGCTGGTTATTAATAACAAATTAGTCATGTAATTGTAAATGTGAAGATAAGTTTTTCTAGTTTCATATGTTACTACTAGTACAGTTTGATTTACTATCATAGTTTTTAAATCCTGTGATGAGTGTTAACGCATCACGAGTTTTTGTCGTGGTATCATACCGACGACTCTTGCGAGTGCAAGGTTTTGTTTTTTTATGTTACCAAGTGACAGGATGAACAAGTCGTGCACCTGATGGTAAGCGACACGCCTGTTCATAACAGTTGCAGGACCTGCGCCCGTCACCCTGAGACGAAAGCTAACAAGTCCCGTGTGCCTGTAATTTATATATTTATAATTTAGCACCCTCACCCTTCAAAACCGAAATGTAATGACGCTCATTTCCTGTTTGTCGGCTGAAATAGGTAAGGTGGCAGTATTTCTTGGACGAACTCATTCTGAAGGAGCTCTATTGCTTTATTCTTATTGTAACAAAGGAGCAAACATTTCTGTACCTGACTGTTCTTTAAACAATTTACATATTAATTTTAAAGCATAATAAGTTACTTCAAATCTATTTCAGGCGCAAAAATGTTTTGTAGATTCATTAAAAATTTCGAATTTTGAGCTCCATATCTTGCATGCAGCACGAGAACTAATGCAAATGCTTTGGTCGTTTTTCCCGATGTCAGAACGCGTACTGTGTAGTTTTTTTATACTGTGCCTTATGCTTATGCTGGCTTGTGCTGTGCGTTTTTTGCACAGGAATGTTTTCCGTTATGCGCTTAATTAGGAACTTGAACTGTGAATAAGTTGTTTTTGTTGCGTTATCCGTAATCGTATTCGTGGCAGTATTATGCACGAAATTTATCAAAAATTGTTTTTGTTTTGTCGTTGTAAAAGCATGTTTCCAAGGAACTTATTCTAAGCCGTTGTGGGACTGATTGAAATAAAGGTGTAATTATATTTTAACACACACACTCGTAGCCCCGCACAAGAGAAACCTTGTATTGCGTATGGACACATACATACACAACCACTAATTGCACCCAAATTAAAAATATATGTTTTTTTATGATGTCAAATATGACGGGATGAAGAAGTAGTGCGCCTGATGGTAAGCTACACGCCTATGCATAACAGTGGCAGTGCCACTCAGAGCTTTAATTTGCAAAGATCTGACGGGCACTGCCTCTGCGCCCGTCACCCTGAGACATAAGTTGACAAGTCCCATGAGCCTGTAATTTCACCAGCACCCTTACCCTTCGAAACCGGAGCACAGTAACAGCGGCAGAAATAGGTAAGGTGGGGTAGTACTTCCCTGGACGAACACTTTCATAAGGAGCTCTACTGCTACTCATAATGTAGGCCATACAAATATTTCTCCCGGCCCGGGATTCAAACCCGGGACTCTGCATTACCATGCAGGTCTACCGACTAGCACAGTAACCGTTCGGCCACGGAGGAGTTAATAATTGACAGTCCAGTGTAGAATAAATCAATTATCTAGGCGGTCTTGTTAACATTCTGGCCACTAGATGAGGAGCTATCGGTTTCTTTGTCCAGTCTAATCAATCTTGATTCTTGTTTGGGTCTTCTAAGAAGATAATCTCGGAAATTAGTTTCGTTATTCTGGTTGTTATTTCCTTTCCTTTTGAGACTATGGAATCGGTGTGTCTGCAATAATTGGCATCGCGGTCTAAGTTTAGTTTTAATCCAGTAGGGGTATCACGATAGGGCGCGACTTGCGCGAGAGCGACTTATGGCGCGACACACTTCTGTTCTCGCATAGACATCTCGCACTAGTCGCGCCCTTTCGTGCTAGTCCTACAGTAGTGCACAAGGGGACGCTACTGTCAGTATCTTATAGAAAAATGTCCTGCACTGTAATTTTTAACTTATGTACTTACTTGCAAAGCGGTTGAATTATATTGTATTCAAAAAGATATAAAACAAATAATAGATAATTGTAACATAAGTATGTAAAAAAAATTATGATAGAAAATAACTAACAGATTAAAGGGTGTTGTGACAGAAAAACAGCAGGTCTCTAACAGGAGACGAAGTTTTCATCTATAGTTCACTGGATCCACATCCTAGTCCAGTCGCATATCATTTGGTCCGTGCGGGATAGCCACCTATCAGTTACCTGGTCTCAAACTAGAGAATTCCCTGCACTGTGTCAAAAGAATACAAAAAAAAGAACTCCACAATTCTTACCGAGTGTCGAACCTGTAACCTCCTCATCTAACGCCCACAGCGCAAGTCGCTGGGCCACCGAGGTTGCCAAAAATAAAACAAAAAACATTCTTTAACCACATAAAATTGCATACAAAATTACGGTAGGTACTTCTCAACAAATACACACCGTCCCACATTAAACATACCCACATCTTAAAAAAAGCACCAACAATTTTTAATTAACTACCGTATTTAAAGGCAATTGATTCATATAGGTAGGGACAAGGTGAAAATTTTCCCGACGGCCTTTTTACCAATTTACATTTACAGTTAATTTCTAGAGGCCTTACCTAAACTTCATGTTGGTTCTGTATTTTTTGAATTGCAATTGAATGCTGAGAATTATACCGGCAGCCTTAAAATGACCATCCTACTTTTGCAGTTCGTTCGTAGTGGTTTGGTGTAAACTCTAGGAATAAAATTGTTAGTTCTATGTCTCTCCAACTGAAAAATAAAGTTGGGTTTAATGTAGGGTGGCCGTCGTGTGTGGCGAACGTAGTGTCGCTATCTTCATCTCGGCACACGCTCAGGGTCTCTGAAAGTATATATCACACCGTAGTGTAACGTATTACAAGCGATTTAGAGTTTACTTAATGGATACTTATCACCAGACGACGAGTACGGTTTTAACTGTAATAAGTGTAAACAAAGCTTTTTTGCTTTTTCTACGTCACAATATGACCTTATGTAGCTGCTACTCTGTCTTTGCTTGGTAGTTTCTTTGAATCATTTACTATCGATGCATTGAGAGACTATTCTCGAACTAAATCCGTTATTGCCTAGTTTATCAGCTTTTCTGGTAAGTTTGAAAAAACAATAGGAAAATTTTATTTATTTTATTATACAAAAAATAGTACCAGGTTTAATTTAGGTTATTAATTTAACAATAGTTTCCTTTACTTGTAAGTATTTTAAAAAGTTAAAAACTTTAGGCACAACACATGATAAACAGAGAAAGAAAAAAATCTAACCAATGGAGTGTAACAAAAAGGGTGGTCCCTGTGTGTGGCGAAAATGCAAATGCGTCGTTGTACGGTGTTGTTATCGCCATCGCGCCGCACGCGCACCCCACAGACACATTAGACCTCCTATTACACCATGTTGTAATACGTACCGAATGCTTACTATTCTTAAACACTTTATTTTTTGTATTTAAAATCGTAAACTGTGCTATAAGATAAAAGAAATTAGATTTCATTAGAAGGTATTGATATGTACTTAGTCATAATTAGTTGTATTTAGATCAAGTAACAATTAACAAAAAAAACCGAAGTAGCCTAATAGTTTCACGTACCATCTCTCAAGCACAGGTCGTGGGTTCGAATACGGGCTCATACCTTTGAATTTCTCGAAATTTATGTGCGAAATTTTATTTCAAATTTATCACGAGCTTTTCGCTGAAGGAAAACATCGTGATGAAATCTGCACTTCGAAGAAGGTTCACAACCGTCGGAGTAAATTTTTCATTATAGTATCCATACCTGACAATTATTACACTTCAGTGTAAAACACGTCTTTGTAAAGGCCCGATCACATCCAAGGTGGTAGCGGGACTACTGGTTGGGCATAATGAAGATATATACGACCATTAACCGCGCCTGTTACAGATACCTTCACAAAACTAAATTTAGCGTAAACTTAATCTTAAACTGTATATACCTTTTTATTATGTATATATTTTTATTTAGCATATCTTTTTTTTATGCAAAGACCCTACTTTCGCATTTTTTTTAGTATACCAAATCGTGTGGCTGGTGTTAAGCGACACGCCTGTCCATGGCGGTTGGAATATCACTCAGAGCTTTAAATCACTAAGCTATTACAATAGTGTCGTAACTCAAAATATTTGAAATTCAAGATTATACCATTTTTAACGTAAAATTTGATTCTTTTCGCGTCAATAACGGAAACAACCAAAAGTCCCCCTAAGTTACTGTTGCTGGTTTGCTGACATTTGTAACATCATCTTTAGTTGTGATCGGATTTCGACAAGTGAGGATGTGTTACAGTGCTTTTTATACCGCACTATTTCGAATTAGAGTAATATAGATGATTTGAAACAAATGATAATTGTATTTATAGTTGCTTCACTATTATTGATTCATGGAAATTCAAATGAAAAAAATATTTTTATTTAAGACATTCTTGTTGGTTTATTTAGTGTCTTATACTTGATACAGTTTTGTTAAAAGCATTTTCTTTTTGTTTTGTGCTATTTTATAGAAATCTATATGACTACTTACTTGTGAATTATACTATTTGAAACTTATGGATTTGATCACGTCTAAATAAAAATTAAACAATCATCATTATCTTTTATATCAGAATTTTAAGTTAATACACTCTAGTTGATATACAATATTTATAGTGTTTTGCTTAATATTATTAAATATTTTTTTTATAAAAAAAAAACCAAGCTTTGTTGGCGATTGTTTGTAGAGATGGCGACGTGTGTACCAATAAATAATACTAATAATTGCCATCTGACCAGCCAGAGAAGGAAATTCAGCACTTCAAGAAATTAATGTTAACAGTATACTGAGTACGTACAGTTACATTGGATCGATACGCGATAAAAAGCAAATCGAGTGTTATATTTCGCCTATACAAACCGGTTTCGAGGACTACTTTTAATAATATCTTTGGTTTGGTTTATGATAATAAATATACAATTATGAGAGATAATCTGCTTTTTGTGGTAAATTACTTTTCTTTGATGTCTGTATTTATTTTTGAGAAAAATAAATGATAAGATTCATGTAAATTAATTAATAATTTATAAAATTGTGATAATTAAACTTAACTCTAACATGTAAAAAACCAAATCTTAAAACTGTAGAAACCCAAATTTTAACTTTTTTTTGTAATATCAAATGACGGGACGAACAAGCCGTGCGCCTAATGGTAAGATACACGCCTATCCATAACAGTTGCAGTACCACTCAAGAGCTTTAAATCGCAAAGTTCTGAGGGGCACTGCCACTGCGCCCATCACCCTGAGGTATAAGTTGACAATTCCCATGTACCTGTAATTTCAACAGCACCCATACCCTTCAAAACCTAAATAGGTAAAGTTGCAGTACTGCCCTGAACGCACTCTTTCACAAGGAGCTCTACTGGTACAAAACGAGACATGAAATTGAAAACGAGACAAGCATTTTGTGAGCTATGTTCCGGACAAAATAGTCCTTACTCAAAAATGAAATACTTTTTTCTCTTTTATTATTAAATACGTTTGGCAAGTAGGAAATTGTTTACATGTATGTAATAAAGTTTAAACCATACATAAATTATAATGACCTTTCACGGGAAATGAGAAATTGGTTTTTTATCGATTCTGAAAAAGTACCCTTTTTAAGTAAATACACTATTTTTCTTCGTTGCCTTACTTTCTCAAACTTACTTTTGTCTTAAAGAACAAAGTTAGAAAAAATGGATTGTATATACAAATTTTGCAGGCTGATTTCCCATCACATTTCTTTCATATTCACACACTGGCTTTTACCTATTCTTATAATAATGCATCCAAATTTACGCCCTTGATTAAGAAATGTTAAATATATAGAAAGTTTTGTCATCTCTTGATTAATCACTCTTTATAAGATACGAGATGAGATGAGAAAGTAAGGCATCGTATTTTAATAACAGTGCCATATGTTGACAAGCTATGGCTGCAAGTGACAAATTACTGCTAGTACATTAATTACACTGTTTGTTATTTACTGTTGACATTGGCTGTTGGCCTATGTTCAGCAGTGGGCGTCTTCCGGCAGATATGATGATGATGATGTTGACAAGTCTTATGTGACAATATATCGAGTAAACTGTAAAAATATCTATTTGATCACACATTTTCGATTTTTTTATATATCTCTGTCTCCTCTAAGATTTATAAGCACAAAGTGTATTAAATCCGTAAAATAGTGACCGTACAACAAACACATTACAAACGATCTCATTTATCCACCGTTTATAACAGCTTCACAAAGATAAAAAGCTAAAAAGGTAACAGCGCAAAAAGGTTGGACGGGTAATGTATTCAATTAAACGATAAACAGGGGCGTACCGGCGCCGGCGCCGCCTACCGCGATAGGAAGGTACTATTTTGTGACTCATGATATCTTAGCTTTAAGAGATAATAGTTTTTATTTTCTATCTGGATGAATTCGTACATTTGAACTGGTATTACTGGCACATAGAAGTTTTATTTTAGTAGCAGTAGAGCTCTTTGTGAAAGAGTTCGTCCAGAGAGGTACTGCCGCTTTATCTATTTCTGCCGCCAAGCAGTAATATGATTGCAGAAGTTCTGATTCCAGAACTTTGAAATATGCCAGAAATGAAATGAAAAGAAGCATGAAAATTTCTATATTCAGACACGATACCTCAAAGCTCTTTTCTTTCGCGCGATTTTTCTCATCTGTTTCGCGATCAGGTAAGGCCTTTATACATCTAATGTATGTAATTGTATGTTTGAGAATAACCGAATAAATGTATCTTTCTTTCTTTTCTTTGGTGGATAATACCACCTCAGTCAAAATTTTACGTTCTGTGTGATGTAAATACTAACTGATTTTTGTTAATGCTAAATTCTATGTTACGAACTTCCGTGTTGAAGAGCACGAATTGTGAAACTATATTAAATTATAAACTATGTCCTTAAGGACTGAAAGGGACAATAAGGCTTGCTTTAACACAAACAAAAACAACACACCGCTAAGCAGGCTGTGAAGTGTTGATGTTTATATTACATAGCTTCTTTTTTCAAACAAAACGCTAAAAGCGAAGCATAAAATAAACGCATTGGATCGCGATAAGTTCTCCCCGAGGTAGACAAGTGGCTTAATTACCTCCGGATATGGTGGTCCGCTTTGCCGAATCAGAAACCGAAGGAAAGCCGAATTTCGGATATCAATAAAATTTTCATGATTTTATAGAAATTACAATGTAAATATTCGTTATTGCAGACTAAAAAAAACATAGAAACAAATAAGATACAAAAGACTGTGCTCAACAGGAAACATTATTATATTTTATGTGTGCGTTCTATTTATTGCCTTGTTTACAAAATAACATGTTTAAATTAACGAATATACTTTTCGTGAAATTCCCAAACCTTATTTTCACACAGTTGTATTTCAAATTGTAAATAAATAAATATAAAATAAATAAATAAAATAAATTGTATTTCAATCTTTTCTTAGTTCACTGTATTTTAAGTTTTGTAATAATCTGTCGGTAAATACGTAACAAGAATATGGTAAGTTTTTAAATATGAAAATGTGTCTAATTTCCGAAAACATTAACATTAAATCAACTTAATGAACGCGACAATCCGCCGTCGGCGATGGCCGAAGCCGAAGTTCAGGTGGGACTCTATTAATTACACAGAACCGCGGGGGTCCGATTTATGCTAATCAATTCAACACTAGTTTGTTTTTTACCACCGATCGCCACCGGATTCGGATTTTATCCTTTTAGAGTTAGGGTTCTTTTGCAAGGAGAACAGATTTGTGTTTATTGAATCTGTAGTTTCTCGCACATTCGTTGCTGCATTTTAGAATCTCAAGTCGAAGTAATCAAATGCCCAGTTCCACAAAAGCTCGTTAACTTCTTCTTTGATCTAAGTTTAAAAAGCATCTCCGCAAGGCGCTGTAAATTTCTTAGAATTTTACATACATGCTTATATTCGTACATACATTTTACGCCCTTTTTCCGTCGGGATAGGCAGCAGTGGCGAGGCGTAAAAATTTCCTTGGTAAAGCCGAAGCTTTGACTTTTTGAAAAAACAAAATACACTTACTTTAACAAAAAAAAATCCTTTCCCGTTAAAAAGGCGCAAACACAACACATATTAGGACACAATATACTAGTTTACTTCATTTTACAGGAGTAAAATGAAGTGAACTAGTATATGAGTTATTCTACACATAAAATAACCATAGCTTTTAAAGTAATTTTACATTTTAACCCGCCCGTCGCGATACGAAAGTATGTAAACAAACACATGAATGCTAAGTGTTGCTATTTTAATTACCTACGAATTACCATGACCTTCTACATATATTCGTTACGTAGACCTTTTACAAGGAAACATTCCGTTAAATATATATAGGTACATATGTAACATTATTTATCGTTAAGATTTACAAAACAGAAATGAACCATATTTTGTATTAATTTGCTATTATAATAATTTTGTTACATTATTTTAAGGAAGTTTTACATCCGGCAACGACTATGACATTAAAACAAATTAAACTATAAAGTGTTAAATAAGGTTTAAATTTAAGTGTACGCTATTCGACAATAACTCGAATTATTGCGGCTTCTCGGCCGTCATTTCTTTATACGTTATTTATAAAGCGGATTTTTGCGAATGTGTGCGTATATTTTGATAGGAGCGCGTAGATTTCATGAAAGAAATAGAACGCGCAGATCCGCCGGCTTACGTCGCGCTGATTGGTTGAGATGCATCGGGACAAGTTATTACGCGTATAGTGATTATTTTTAATAAATGTTTTTTAAGTGTTGGGGTATGCGCGGTGCAACTGATAATAGGTACGCGGGAAATTTTAGGCAAGCCGGTGGGAATCTAGTTATGTATATGGACGCCTCGCCCCTGATAAGCAGAGACCACAGCCTTCCATTTGCTGCGATCTTGACATACATCTTTTGCCTCTATGATGTTATAGCACAGAGTACTAAAAAAACCAACTTCAAAAGTCATTCAATCCCTAGTTTGCCAGTTGAGGTAAAATATTTTCTGCAAATTTAAATGGAACCACTTCTGAACTACCCTCTTTCCAATAAAAAAGAATCATCAAAATCGGTTCACAATTGCCGGAGTTATGGCGTAACACGCATACAAAAAAATAAATTAATTAAAACATACATTCGAAATGAGAACCTCCTCCTTTTTTTAAAGTTGGTTAAAAATAACATCTAGCCGCTATTTTTCTGTAAAGCAATGCTAGAAATTTAAATTTTTTTACTTGCTACGATCCTAACACACGTCTTTTACCTCATAAACACGCATAAATTATTTAACGCACGCTCTTCTAATTTTTGTTGTTATAACAAAATAACATCTTGCAACTAAGCAATAAACATGGATTGTTTGACACTTATTTCTTAAAAGAATATAAATAAATTAATTACATATTTCTTAAAATATGTAAAAATACTGAAATCGATTATAATAAATTTATTGTAGGTAATAAATTTTTCAATTCCAATTCCTACGGAACCCTCAATCGGAGAAATAAATAATAGCCAGATTTATATTGAAATGAAAAGAGCGTATAATTTAGCGCGCCGGCGGCGAACGGGTTAAGATGTCTCGGTGTGGTCTTTAGCTCCACTCGTGACAGGTTAAATGCGATCATTCCAATTTTAAATGTTTAAATTGTTTTTGTTCGAGTAAACAAAATGTTTGGTGTCAGCTTATTTAAACAATTAATTTGATAGACTTCTGTACAATTCGTCCTCTTCAACATTACACGTAATAAAGAATTTGACGAACATAGAACATGAATTTAAAATCGAGTAATGAGTGAAAGTGAAAATCTTGAATGTACATAGTATGAAATTGAATTAGTTATTAAATATATGTTAATAACTTTTTCATCACATTTTTTCGTAAGTAGTAGTGTAACGTGTAGCAATATTAGGCGGTATTTTATCAAACGGCCACAGGACGGTGATTTTTTTTGAAATTTCTATGCTCCCGTCCCTCGGCTAGGATTACGGTTAAACTGCCAGTTCGGCCACCGCCGCCTCACGCCAAATTTGCGCCGCGACCCAAAGAGCGATTCCGTTCTTTTTGATTTTATTTATTAGATAGTGTCTGCATTATTTTATTTATGTTTTTTACGGTGCGAACTCTTACATACTTACAAGATATCGTACACGAAACCAAATACTATAATAACTCAAAATTGCGGAATTGAGAAAACACAGTTTCAAAATAATAAAAAAATACTGATGGATCTTATAATATCATCATCATCATCATCCACAACCCGACTTCACCCACTGCTGGGTATAGGCCTCGTAGTTTGTGCCATCCACCCATCCTATTGATCCAATGCTAATCGACCCATCTACTGCCCACAACTTTGACAATATCGTCCACCCATCTCGCCACAGGACGTCTCACGTTTCAGTATTCATTTCTTGGCATTCACCATTCGGCTGCATATCGCCTGACTTCACCTGTGTTCACCACGTCTCTTGGCATATCTTATAATATAATAGTTAATTATCCATTTATAAATGAGTACATGTATATTGGTTTCATTCCTATTTTTTTAGTTTTCAAATCGTGTTTTCTCAACGACATTATTTGGTTACGTGTTCGATATGTTACAGATTTCTTATGATTTTTTCTTCGCGTGATAATTCAGATACCGCACGAAGCAATAAGGTTCTCGTCGATTGCGAAAGAGGGTACACTTATATCGACCCTTATAACTACTACTGAAAGTTATTTCTTTAGACAGCCACACTAATTATCTGATCTCAAATTAGACAGGTACCTGTATTACCCAGAACCCCAGGACCAGAATTAATTTAGAAAGTTTATAGCAAATGAGACTAGCGATGTGCGACTTTGAATGTTACTAATACTAATCATTCGTATGGTTAAATCATTCGTCCAAGTCGAATCTAAGCACAATCATTCGACTCGACTTGAATGTATACTGATACCGAATGCCCTGCCATTCAGTCGGTTGCATGAGTGCTCTACCACACCATGTCCGTATCAAAATATCCCTGTTCCCGTCACATTTACGGTATTTACCATATGTCAGAGAGGGTTAGCTGATAACGAGTATATCGTATATTAAATTTTTTCTTAAGACACACAGTAGCAGATTGCGACATCAACCAATTTTTTTCAATAGAAATAATATTTGGACCATTAGAATAGAATCGAGAGATTAAAAAAATTACACCAAAAAAGTGAAAAAATAACCAACATGTATAAAAAAAAACTTGTAAAATAGTACATCGAGTTTTTCAACTTTAGTTCCTCCACACCCATCAGTCTCTTCATACATGCTTGTTTATACCTGATACTTTTAACTCGGCCTTTTTCATCTTCAAATTGATAGAGATATGTAAGTACATATGCCGAGATCTACCTTTCATCACGCCTCCATCCGCATTCGCTCTATAAATTCGTGCGGTCAATCTACCAATATTCATTCTTTCTACATGAACAGAGGCAGAGCATCGAAGCTCTCTTTTTCCTGGTTACTACATCATCTTTCGTATACTACAACGTTCTCTTACTAAACTGTTTGGCATTCTGTCTTTAAGAAAGAGTTTTGAAAGGGAATTGTGATAATTTAAGTTTAATAAA
>NW_020653731.1:6862125-6970926 GCF_003589595.1 Hyposmocoma kahamanoa
TACCCGAGCTAACTTGAGTAGCAAGTATAATTATTGCAGTTCCTACTGGAATTAAAATTTTCATGGAACTCAAATTAATTATAGACCTTATATTTTATGAAGTTTAGGATTTGTATCTTAGTTTACAGTTGTAGTTTTAACAGGAGTAATTTAGCTAATTCATCTATTGATGTTTCGCTTCATGATACTTATTATGTAGTAGCTCATTTTCATTATGCATTATATATAGCAGCAGTATTTGCTATTATAGTCTTTCTTTTAATTCTTCTTTAAAAAAATCAGTTTTTATATTGGAGTAAATTTTTTTTTCTCAACATTTTTTTGAATTAGCTTTTTTTTAAAATTATAATTAATACCAAGAATTAACAAGTAAATTTATTTATTTATTTGTTATTAACTGTACTGCCAGTCGACAATTATACAAGTAGAAAAAATGTACATGACGTTTAAAGCTTCATAAAATGGCGGTTTAACAATACCCTGCTCTATTATTAAACGCGTCGTTTTCAATTTTGCGGTTAATTTGACTTAATCATAGCAATTTTTTGTTTGTATTGTAGACATACACGTTGACTCAATGACAATGTAAAATTTCAGTGTTTGCTCATTATTTTTATTTACTTTCCGATAGAACTATCGTAATTATACTAATGAGAATTATTGACTGTCGCCACTACCACCACCACCATCATTACTTTCATAATTATTGTTAATGTCATCAACAATTACATTTAATAAGTGGTCATTCTGTTCCATTTTTCTCGTGATATAAAATAAAGGGACGAATAAATCATGTTCTATGACAGTGGCAGTGCCACTCAGAGCTTTAAATCGCAAAGATCGGATGGGTACTGCCACTGCGTCAGTCACCCGAGACATGAATTGATGAATCCTTGTGTCTGTAATTCACCAGCATCATTTTAGTAGCAGAAGAGTTCCTTGTGAAAGATTTCGTCCAGGAAAGTACTGCCACAGTATTTATTTCTACTGCTAAGTTGTAATGTAAGCATTACTTGCATGATTTTTTCAAATTTCCATTTTTAAAAATATATATAGGATAGTTATAAATTGTTTGTTTAATTATTGTAATTATATTTTTCTTTTTAATGATTATATTTTTGTTTTTAATAGTTTTTAAATGTTTAACAAACTAAAGTCAATTAAGTGTTGTGCACAATTGTTATTGGTTCCAAGCTAACAAGTGTTCTATATTTAAATTTGTATCAAGTTTCTTACATGGTTTGTGAACTGTTATTGTGTCTGAAATAAATAAATAAATAAATTACTGCGTTTCGGTTTTGAAGGTGAAGGGTACTAGTGAAATTCCAGGCACATGGGACTTGTCAACTTATATCTCAGGGTGAGTGGCAGTTAGGCGCAGTGGCAGTACCACTCAGTTCTTTGTAATGTAAAAGCTCTGAGTGATACGGCAACTATTATGAACAGGCGTGTCGCTTATCACAAAGGCGCACGATTCGTCCATCCTGTCACTTGGTATCATAGTACTTCCCTGGACGACTCTTTTACGATTAGCATTATTGGTACTAAACACTGGGTAATAGAGATCGTCTAATTCATAATTTAAAAATTTAAGGACGACCACGTTTTTGATGATCGTAATCATGATGACAAACAAGTTGGGCAAAAAATAATAAATTCTCGATAATAAAAACGCGGAGGTAGTTTAATGCGAGAACACTTGCTTTTCAATTGAGAATGAATGAATGATTTCGTTTGCTTGTATATTTTTTAATTTAATAAATACATTTTAACAGTCATTCTCAGATCTCCTGCCTAATTTCCAATTTTTTAAATTTTTGGCATCTTTATTTATTTAAATATTGAAATAAATTGTCGTGTAATTATTAAATATTGCACGATAAAAAAATTTTATGCTTGACTATTAAAAATTGTCAAGGAAATTAGGTAGTGAACACTAGTCCGAGGATGACCGTTAATTTAATTGCTAATATTGTTTCTAAAAGATGGTAGACAGAGATGACAAACAAAGTGCCTGTGACTTTAATTCTTAAGTGATGTACATTTGTGAATGAAGTAGCCACTTCTAAGAAATTCATTAAACTGGGTCACGTGATAAAAAGCCAAGCAAAGACTTCATTTGTTAATATCGACTTCAGATTGCCTCCTACGATTAGGTCACAGACCGGTTATTCTTGACTATTGTTCACTACCTAATTGCCGTGGCCATTTTTATTATTTAATTATTCGATTTTTATCGTGCAATATTATTCTAGTATTGTGTCGTGAAATATTATTTAATAATTACACGATAATATACATGAATATTTAAATAATAAAAATTACCACGGAAATTAGGTAGTGAACACTAGGCCGAGAATGACCGAGACACGACAATTATTATTTCCGCCATAAATTTAAGCTGTAGACTTCGAGGTACATATCTCGATCAGATGAAGGATATCCTTAAAAAAGACCAAGTTAAGTACCAGGATTAAACGAAAGAAATTTCTCAGGAGCTTTATTTTATAGCATGACGAACAAGTCGTACGCCTGGTGGTAAGCGACACGTCTGTCCATAGCAGTTGCAGTGCCACTCAGATGGGCACGGCCACCGCGCCCGTCGACTAAGGCATAAGTTGACAAGTTCCATGTGACTGTAATTTGACTAGCAACCTCACCCTTCAAAACCGGAACTCAGTAACGGTCATGTTACTGATTGGCGACAGAAATAAGTAAAGTGGCAATAATTACCAGGATAATTTTTTTTACAATGCTCTACTGCTACTGAAATTTTCTGGCAATATCCTTGGTAATAAGGCCACATTTGCAAAAATGACAATTTTACAGATGAGAAGTTTAATGGAGACGATAAATCGTCCGTACATTTTGACATGCACTGTACAAAATTATTCATAAATAAAAATCACTTTTTAATCACACTCAGACACGAAGCAAAATTTCCTTTGTAAGTAAACTATCTCATGCCAGTAAACTTATAAAACTGAATCATAAACTAAAGAGAGATAAACGAAACATCGTAAATTAAATACATATCGACAGCCAATTGTGCCTTTACTGATGTTATCAAACATTTAATGCGGTTATTAAATATTTCATAGTTAATCTCGCCGGTAACACAGATTAACTGTCTTGAGTTTAACCATGTGGTAAACTAAAAACTTCATTATAAGATACTTGTAAGTAGCACAGATCGTGTATCATGAGCTTTATAAAAGCTCATTATCTGCCAAAGTAGTTTTTCATCAGCCAATACAGCGTTTCTTTATTTTGTCATCTCTCCGTCGACTCAAATTAACGCTCCACACACACACGCTTCCCCGTTCCGTTTTTTGGAACATACCTTTTGGTCGTATGTACAGTTAATTAAAAGTAATGCCACATGAAACAAATTCACATCTTTTTAAACTGTTTAATTGAAAGCTTGGCATATCGCACTGCTATTACAATAACTCAAAATATGTGAAATTCAAGATTATAACATTGTTGAACGGAAAATTTGATTCTCTACACGTCAATAAAACCGTCGTTAGAATATTGTAAAAAACAACTAAAAGATATCTACTTAACTACTTAACTCAGAATGAGACACTGGCCAAAACAGACCTTATTAAAAGATATGACATAATTTTTTCTCTTTTATTTTTAAATATGTATGTTTGGTAAGCAGGAAATTACCTATATAAATTTACACAGATCTTTCAAGGGAAGCGAGTTATTAGTTTTTCGGCGATTCTGAGAAAATATATCTTTTGAGTTATTACACTCTTGTATTGACAGTGCGATGTTTGTTTATTTATTTATTTTAGGAAGATTTTTCAGCGAATTTTTAACAATAAATAAATGTTGAGTAACAGGTGAAAATGCTAATTACAAATCTCCACAAGTAGCACAAAAAATAATTTATTAACTTTTTAGTCAGCAACTAAAACATTATTATTAAAATGTAAATTACATAATATTATTTTATACATTGAGAACAGGTACAATTGCCAATGCAGGGAAAAACACAGAAAAAAAATGGAAAAAATTAAACCCTAAATAGCCCAACCAACAGCACGCACATCTTAAAGAATTATACATATGACGTCATGTATAATTTTCTACAGACACCATTAGTGCTGGATTGTAAGTTTTTATAGTATTTATATTTCTGTATCGTTTGTGAGAATCGATGCGACGAATATTTTTGTCAGTAGTACTCATTTGGCATTAACTAGATGAATTGTCGGCCCTGAAATACCTAGTAAAAACTGGTTGTAGTTAACACATTTTAAAGTCAAGTTCATTACCGTGTAGCAACATTGTCGTAAACGGAAGCACTGTCGAAACTTTGATTGATAATTATTGGCAACATTGTTTTAAAGTGCAACACTATAAAAACTTTGATAGATAATTAGTAGAAGTAATGGCACAATCGTCAATACCATACCACTGAATCGAAAAAAAACGGGATATCATTGCCACCGGGCTACTTTTTTTTTAAGAATATGTACTAATTAAATTTTTGTTGAATTGATATTCAGTTATTTTTTGTGAAATTACTCCACTAGTTTGTTATATTATTTTGTTATATATATATATTATTTGTATTAATAATTATAACAAACTAGTGGAGTAATTTCACAAAAAATAATTGAATATCAATTCAATAAAAATTTAATTAATACAATAAATAGCGACATCTCTCGCCAGGACTAGTAGCTGTAAAGGTACTAACTGGGTGATAAATCTGCAATAGATTTCTCATAGATGGCGCTACGACTAAAAAGTCGTTGAAAGACCAAGTACAAAGACACGACGCAAGCTGATAGAAGAATTCGTGAGGTCCGTTGGTTCGTTCCGTGGCTTAGTTGGTATAGCGTCTGGCACGGTATGCATGAAGACGTCGGTTCGAATCCGACCGGATCGAAGGAATTTTTTCTGAGTGATTTTTCTGAATATGTACTAGTCATAAATTATTTTCTTAGTTCGACAACTAATGATAAGTGAAGATAATAATTTTTAGTAATAATATGTGGGGCTATACTGTTATACGAGCAAGATACTCCTGAGTTTGCTTAACATATACATGCATCTTCGAGAATAGCCTATTAAACGTAGTGAACATTGAGAGTAACTCAATCATAAAGTTTCGTTCTCAGTTGTTTAAACATAGTAGTTACGTAACAATGTTGATAAAGTTATTGATTGGTTTCTATCAAAGCATTCTTCTTGTAGTTAAGATGTTTACTTTTATGCTTGTTGTAATAGTTATGTTAGGGCATAAAATTGAAGACGTCGGCATTTTTTACTTCATCGTGTCATGTAAAAATAATTACTATTTTAACGTCGTCATGCTGTAAAAAAAAAAGACAGCCCGGTAGCATTGGTATTCTGTCGTTTCGACTTGATGTCTTTGTTTCTATTAATTACCAGTTAAAGTTGTGACAATATTGCAGTTTTTAGCTATATTGCTACTAATTATCTAACAAAGTTTTACAAGTGTTGCCGTTCAAACATTTTGTCAGTTATAATAACTTTGCTTCTAATTATCTGTCAGACTCTTGACAGTATTGCTGTTTGGAATCGTTATGTTGCCGAACAATTGCAACTAATTATCTGCCTAAACTTTGATAGATAATTCTATATTTTTACCTTGTGTGTTTAACGTGTAGATAGGCCATATAAAAGTGTTTTAAGCGGGAGGTCTTACGAGCATATTTTGTGTAGTCAATCTGACGCAAATAGCTATATTGTATTGAAACCAGATACATTGTAAACTATGAGATTCAAAAAACTTTCAACTTAGTAAATTACTTATGTTAGCATCGCCTTTTGTCGTGATCGGACGTAAAATATGTAAATACACTCGCGCTTTAACCCCTTTCATGTAAAGTCTAAAACACAAACTGTATCATTGAACACGTTTTAAAACCATCACAATAAAAAACATTTTACCCCACTGTAAAATATGCACAAATTATAAACATCACGCACATTCACTTCACGCAAGTGCGAAAACCACCATAAAATTATAACTTGACGTTAAAGATTAAAAATTTATTACGAAGGTCAGCCGCAATCACCGATTTTTGTAAATCCAAAATTTTGTACCTGCAGTTACAATATCACTTTGGTTTAAACTTTTTTTGAAGAAACTTATTTAATCTTTTTTTCACTCTAGGAGTTTTTAGTTTATTCGTCATCATCATCCACAGCCCGACTTTACCCACTGCTGGTAGTCCCGTAGTGGTCGTCCGCCACCCTTCATCGGACATCCTTTTTTCTTTTTTTTCCCATTTTCGGCCCACAATTTTGACAATGACGTCTACCAATCTTGCTACTGGATGTTTCACGTTTCTACAAGAATTTCTTGGCCACCATGCGGTTGTCGCACTCCTAACTTATGCCTAGTTTATTGACTTTTTTTATTTATTTAAACTTTGCGTATAAAAAATATTTGTAACAGATTTTTTAAGCGACCGTAAACGACCCCCGAGAGCTCCTGCCCTAGTTTGGCTTGACGCATGTTCAAGTCCTGTCAGATTGAAAGAATTTTTCTTTGTAACAACGCACTCACTCATAACCCCGCGCTAGGGAAATCCTGTATCGCGAGTGCCTCGGACACACACATATATAACTACAAATTACACCAAAACTCCCGAGATAAATAAATGTCCTACAAATATTTCTCCCAGACTGGAAATCGAGCGACCTCTGCGTGACAGTCCAGGGTGGTCACAGGAGGCAGTTTGGATTTGTGTTCGATCTTTGTATTAAATAATTATCATTAATTCAGTTAATTTTCAATTACCTACTTTTACAACTGTAGTTTCAGTAGACACACATATCTAATGGTGAATTGATAATGATTTCGTTGTTTTATTGTGATACTCTTAATAGGACCCTGGTACAAACAATAAAATTTTAGATTTAAAAAGATACGAACTACAATTATAGTTCGACTCGACCGGCTTTCGTTATGGTATTGCTGTTGTATAGTTTAGCGTGTCCATCGTGCCTAAGCTGTTATTTAGCATTTTGTCGTCTAACATTATGCTAATGGTTTTGGTAATATTTTTTGATACGCTCACCCTTCTTTTAGATAAGGAAGGGGCATTGGTTTGTAGCGAAAGTTATTAGGACTTTTATTTCTATTATAAGCTGTACTGACAAATTACAGCTCGTGATTTCGTTTGCATTTGGAACGAAAAAAGAGCTTTATGTACAGAGTATTTCTAAAGCAGAGTAAAAGGAAAGAATACAAGATTAGTTTATTGGAGTGGTCTTATGTTAAGTGGTTATCTTATTTGTTATTTTCAAAATACATGTATATATTATAATCATCATCATCATCATCAGTCTATCGCAGTCCACTGCTGGACATAGGCCTCTCCCAATGCGCGCCATTTCATCCAGTCCTTGGCTTGTCGCCTCAGCCTTTCGTAAATTATCACTCCATCTGGCCAGAGATCTATTATAATAAAAATAGTTAAATATATCAATTAAGTGTGTTTTTTTATGATACCAAGTGACGGGACGAACTGCAATGCTACTGATAGGTAAGATGGCAGTATTTCCCTGAACGAACTCTTGTACAAGAAGTTTTATTCTAATGCTTGTGTGTGTATTTAGATTGATACAATACTTTAGTGATGGTGTGTCACACCTCAATGGGGCAAAATTTTTGTTAACCTTACTGACACCAATTTCCAAAGTTAAAATTTACAATTTATAAAAGCATTGTTTGTACACCTGTGGCTGATTATGCGTACCACAGCCTTGTCACAATTAATTTCCACTATGTGAAAATCAATATCAAACTAAATACTTAAAAATTGCATTTATCGACATGAACATCGACCAATAACACAGCACTAGTAAAGTTATGTCGTTATGCAAAACAGTTGGTGGACAATATCAGATCGCAGCCGAACCAAGCGCGGTCACACTTTGCGTTTAGGGCGAATAAAGGTTTTTTATTTTTTTGATATACTCAGGATACTGTAATATTGTATTAATTACAGTGTAAGGGTTGGTTCAAACCTTGTTGGTCTGACTCTTCCTTATTCCATTTCGTGAAAGATAGTAAATGGATTACAACAGCGAATTTTTTTTATACAACATACGCGGCATAAAAATAGAAATATTTGTCTAGAGCGCTGAAGAAGTATTTTACATTTTTACGAATGTTCTTGTTATTTTGTATTACATTAGAAAATATGAACACTTTACAAGTGTAACAATTGTTACGATTCCGGCAATCCTATAAACGTTTAATACGCCTAACATCTTTACAGTAGAGAAAGTTCCGTGGTAAGATATTTTATAAACATTGCCGTACTGTACCACTCTCATATTATTGGAATCCTTACTGAATACGTAACCTCGTATGGACTTCGGATTTGTAACAATTGTCACAAAAGATTGGTTAACGCAATAAAGCGTCAGACGTATTTGTCGAATGTTAAAATAAAAATGGGAGTAAATTAGTTTGCGATTCTTCGACGCGCGGTTTCGCAAAGGTTTTGGGTTCGCGGAGTAGCAAATTAATTTCCTTCCATTTTTATGAACATGGACTTCTGCAAAGTAATGCCTGAATCTTATCTTATATTTATTACGGATCCTAAAAGCCATGTTAGAAGTTATGAGATATTCAGGTTGTTTTTTAATCTATATGAACATTCTTATACTGAGCGGTAGACTTTGATATTAATTATTTGAGAGCAGCAACTATCAACACGTGAAAATAGAACATACGTCTTTGTATGTTTTTACAATTGCAATTGCAAAATTGTAATGCTGACGGAACGCTAGTCAGCAGTTATTACGCAGTTGCTGTGCAGTCGTAATGATTGCAGCTTGTGTGAGTACAAGGCGAGATCGAGATGCTTAACGCTATATTCCATCGCTGAAAATAAGGGGGAGGCAACACCGAATGCATTAGTAAAAACCGAGCCTGCTTTTCAGACATGATTGTAACTTTGTAAGATTTACAAACCCTGTGTTCCATATATCGTTTTCACTACATAAATAACAGTTTAATAAAACCTGAATTATTAATTTTGAATTACATGTGCGTTACATTAACAGTAACATTCATTAATATTGACTGCCTCGGTGGCCGAACGGTTACCATGCTGGTCTGCCACGCAAGAGGTCCCGGATTCGATTCCCGGGTCGGGAGAAATATTTGTATGGCCTACATTTATTTCTCTAGTGAGTTTGGGTGTAATTTCTGGTTATCTATGTGTGTATTGTGCTGTAAAACGCCTTAGCTCGAAGTAATATAAGCTACACTGCAAGTGCATCACGATTGCAAAATAGATGTTGAGGTGCTATCTGAAAACTGGATATAATTCAGCAACAGCACTACGAGTGCCAGTGACTGCTCGACCCTTTGTCACTTACGATAATTATTCAGGACAAGACATATAAAGTTCTGATTTCAAACTCTACGCGATGTAATGTATATTCCAATACAAGAAACTCTATTTTAAAAACAGCCTAAGGGCAAGGGGCACGCATTTTAAACTGATATTCGCGTGTAACCAGCCGTCTTAATCGTAATATATTTAGGGTTCAATGTTGTAATTACAAGCTGTACTTTTTTTTGGCATAAGGCGGTACATTGTGAAATCAGATGATGGCTGTCACTACCGCTTATAAATTGTCTTTATGCCTTCACAGTAACAATGCCTTTTTCGAAATGGACAGCAGACATTATGTATATAGTTAAAGGAGCTCTTGTAAAGCTTTAACAAAATTATGGATGATAATTATTTTATATCTATTAGTAAGGTGTTTTTAAAAATCTTTCGCACGAATAAATATAACGGAACCTTAAAATTCTAATCGATCTCCATAAAAGTTATTATATATGGAAATGAAAGTATTTTTTCGTATCTTTGTTTAATAGAATGTAAGTGCGCATTTGACCTCCATTTCACCTGATTGAAAGTGACGATGAGGTCGAAAATAACGGACATAAACACCTAAATAATGCCTATTCACTTTCGTATCTCAATATATTTTTTTTTTTAAATAAACCAACGTTTCTAATTAATTTAATTCAATTTAAGTAAGTCGGAACCCTTTAAAATCCCATCGCCTTGACAGTAAAAATTTTTTTTGGTACCGTTAATTTTTTGGATTTTCACGGTGATCGGGCACACCGATAAGATCGATTTTCTCGGCGCGCACGCACCCACTCACTTAATCCGTGATTTACCACCGCATCGTATTTTGATAAGTATTTTTAATTTGAATAAATTATGATTTAACTCCCTTATCGGTGAATAATATGGCTCGGTAATCATAACCGTGGTTTCATGTTGGCGTCACACCAAAATTGTGCCCTTTTGTGTGTTACTCGGTTTTGTTTTTTAGGGGCCATGAGAAATTTACTTGAATTGAAATAAAAGATTTACGATGTTTAATACATAATAAGAATATTGTGAAAAGACAGAAGTGCCTACTATCAGGGTAAAGGTGGATCTGAGACCTTTGATACTACAGGGCTGTATTCTTTCTTTCCATCACACATATCACTGTTCTGAGATCTTTGATGTATATATTAATACTTAGGGGTGCCATGTCACGTCACTACAGAATGGAGACAAACGAACAATGAGTCATCGAATGTTACTTGGATGCGTTGATTTTTTTTTTGTTTATGACGAACAAGATGTGCGCCTGGTGGTAAGCGAAATGCCTCTCTATAACAGTTGCAAAGCCGCTTAGAGCTTTAAATTGCAAAGACCTGTGGGGCACTGTCACTACGCCCGTCACCCCGAGACATAAGTTGATTTAATTAGTCCTATATGACTGTAATTTCACCAGTAACCTTACGTTTGAGAACCGGAACGCAGTAATATTCACATTACTGCTTGGCGGCAGATTTAGGTAAGGTACGAACTCATTCACAAGGATCACTATTGCTACTAATTCTTTTTGTAAAGTTGATCATAGCAAGCAGCTAAGAAAATGAAACTCGCTATAAGATCTATTAGTCGTTAAATAGTTTTCTTATAGGAAATGAAACTATTGTTTTCGAATATAAATATCGTGTATATTTGTTTTTTCCCATGGTCACGGGTGACTGATGTTGTAAAGTCATCAACAAGTTATATATAATATTAAAGCAAACCATCCTATTTTTGACTATTTTTTACAAAGGTTATTAATATTTAATTTTATTAATGAAATTTTCAAGGAAACGTTTTTCTTTACAGAAAAAGGCCAGATTCGAAACCACGACCCTCTGCTTGAGAGGCAGCAGGTAAAACCATTATGCTAATATGGCTTATTTATTATTACATGAATAAATAATGCTTCTTCACTTTTATTATGAAAATATCTAGCGATTTAGTCATTAGTCATTACTATTGATTTTTGGCATAAAAATGTTCGCCTTATCAACATAGCGAGATCAGATTTGAAATAAGAAAAAAAATGTGTTTTGTGCCAAACAATTACATCAATTGTATAATCTCAAACTATGGAATTCTGTAATGTAACGGTATTCTAGTTAATGTCCCTGAAGGACATTACCTTTAGGGACATTAACTAGAATACTCAGACCCAATTAAGAAAAGTTCGTTTTTTTGGTTAGTTCTACCGGGAATCTCATTGAGCGCCCAGAGCTGAGAGTGTAGAGCCACTAAGGTCGCCAAGGACAAGGACATTCGAGTTGTACCATTCAATAACATTTTTTTTTGTTTCAGGTGTATTTCCTCCACGATGCCTCATACAGGTAATTATTTTGATTGCAATTATCTATTTTAGTGCTTTTGACTCAAAGCCAGGATAGTTTAACGTGACTACACGTCCCGCCTTGAGCGGGACAGTCCCGCTTTTAATCTTGTAACCCACTCACTGTCCTCAAAATACTGAACAATGTTTCGCTTTGCCAAAATAGAAGACATGTAATATGAATGTCTAAAAAAATAGCACGAAAGCGAAAAATAAACCAGCCCACAAAACTACACAAGAATAGTTCATGTTTTTTTAAATTTTTTTTTTCATTAAACTTTTAATAACTATCATAAACAGGTGTTTTATTTTTAAAACAATGAGGGGAAAAGTAATGGTGACGTCAAGTTCAAAGTTGAAAATAAGTAATTTCGCAAGCCCTCATCCCTATTATTTTTTTGTAGAGTTTTAATGGTTTTGGCATGGAGCCGTACAGCCTATTCCTCAATTCTTTTCTTCATTTTGGTTCCACTTCTAATATTGGTTTTCTTCATATGACATCAAAAGTGGAATTATGTAATTGTAAATAGGTTCATATTTTTTTGTTATTGGCATATTTAGCCGATCGTTTCACAAACGTGCCATAAGCGACACAAATTCACTGCGAAAGTCTCCGTGTGTAACCACAGTTAAACTTCACACTGTTATATTGACATCAAGTTACCTTAATCATATCTGGTCATTTTCGTAGTAGTACCAGTAGCCAGGATTGTTTTATGACTAGTAATTTTATTGACACTAAATTTAAGTTGAAATTTGTGTAAATCAGATTGCGTTTCAACACACGTCTTATCTATAATCTTATAACATTGTAATCAGACACTGGCGTCAGATGAAAGCTGAATTTAAATTGCCGTTGAAAATAATCGTCGATCAGAGAAGCTTCTACAGAAGCCGTGGTAGTGAGATAAGACACATTAAACAAATTTCCTGGTTTCTGAAGCCAGTTTGGGAATACAGTGTAATTAAGAAGTAGAATTGCCTATACATTATGAAACTTTGAACATAAGAAATAAAAAATATGAACAGTAAAGTATAAGTTTTTTAAACAATGGGGCAAAGATGAAAACAAAGCTTAAAACAAAATGCTTTTACTCTCAAATTGTTTGTTACATTTTTCTATTTATCTTGTTCTTTTTTCTTACAGTAATATAGATTGGTGACTAGGACAGTGTAGTGTTCATATTGATTCAGTACAAAATGTTCAATGTATGTAAGTAATTGGATTTTGTCAGTAAGTTGTTGATACTTGTCTATGGAAAAGCAGTGAGCGGCTACTACATAGAAAACACTTGGAAATTAGTAGCTCCTTGTGAAAGAGTTTTTCCAGGGAAGTACTGCCACCTTAGCTATTTTTGCAGCCAAGCAGTAATGTGAGCATTACCGCGTTCTGGTTTGGAAGCGTAAGGGCGCTAGTGAAATTACAGGCACATGGGACTTGTCAATATATGTCTCAGGGTGACGGGCACAGTAACAGTGCCCCATCTTTGCGATTAAAAGCTTCTAAACTAAGCACTGCAACTGTTACGGATAGACGTGTCGTTTACCACCAGGCGCACGACTTGTTCGTTCCGTCACTTGATATTAAAAAAACATCGCTGTATATACATTTCCATAATGTATAATATACTGATCAGTCGCGGCGTGCCTGTTGCTGGAGACGTCGTTGTCCAGAAGTTCACCTTTAGTTAGTAACTTGGATGTCATTTGCATGTGTCTGTGCTCACAAGTAAATTAAATTTAACGATACGCATTAAGTAATCGGAGTAGCTGATACAGAATTAAAGGGCCTACCATAAGCCAGAAAACGAATATAGCAAATAAATTCCATAAATTGCACCTTTAGAGTAAAAGCCACATCTGCAAAATGACGACTTTTCAGGAGAAACATTTACAGATTCTACGAACGAAATTAGTATATATTATAATAACTTTTTTATGCTTTACATGGAAAAGTTACAAGTACAAGTAATAAATAAAAGTCACACGTACAATATGTGACAAAAGCATTTGTGATGTATGACAATATGTAGGTTTATTGTACCTAGGGTACAAATATCGGTGTCATCCCTATCAAGACAAAAAAAATATGGTTACCACAGAATCAGTGGCATAGATCCTTTTTGTCAACTTTATGCTAGTAAATTTCCACCAAAACGAATACATGCATAGTGCGTAGTATTTTTATGACTTTCGTGATATAAAAGCACTTTTCACGTAGGTATCACTAGTGGCATTATTATGCCAAGGGTACGAAATAAATACATTCTGTGTAAAAAAATTAAAAGGTACATAGCACAATGTACAAAGAAAACTGCGAAATAATAATAACGCGCACACACTCATAGCCCCGCACTAAGGAAACCCTGTAACGCGGGTGCCATGGACACACACATAGGCAACCACAAATTACACCCAAACTCACTTATAGGTCATACAAATATTTATCTCGAATCGAAACCAGAACCTCTACGTTGTAGTCCAGCATGGTAACGGTTCGGCCACAGAGGCAGTTAAAAATGGAAATGAGACTATTTTTTCGAATTTTAAATCGCGTATATTTGTTTTTTCAAATAAACCAACGTTTAATTATAACGTTCGTTTGTTTGAAAAAACAAATATACGCGGTTTAGATCTTAAGAAATATTCTCATTTCCTAAGGTGAACTAGTTTTTCTGTATCTTTTCGGTGAAAAGTTGAAACACGCAGTAGTTAATCTCTCACATCCTCAAACAAGATGTAAGAATCCACCAACCATTTTGACGATTTATTCGTTCGTTTCACAAGTTTAAGCGTGTGTCACAACCCTCCCTTTATAACCAAAGAATTTACCTCACGCATTGAAATCATAAGCGTTTCGAAGAAGCTCTACCACGGTCTCGACCCATTAACAGTAATTAAGAGAATCAAGAATCGTATCGCGACGAGAATCGAGAAATATTCTCGATTATATCGAATTCATATCGAGATTGTATCTGGCCACCCGGGCCGCGAGCCGTCTCATACATTATACATGCTTAATGTACATTAGTCTCTTATTAACGCGTTGACAGTTTTAGTTTTTTAACTTGCTTTTGATTTTCGGGGCCTTTGGAGATTTTTCTTTAAAATAACGTGTTGAGTGTGCGTTTTGCTTTACTTAATATTCCGGGGACTATTGAATGAGTAAGTTTTTTTTGTTTTTCAAATTAATTCAACACTTCCGATGTAGCGGACTGTATCAACGGGGTGCGGGTGAAGACCAAAGGAAATGTACTTACAGTTTATTAAAAGTAAAGGTATGAACGGAATACAGAAAATAATGACAATAACAAAGAAAAAGGAGGCAAAACAAGTACATTTAAATTTAGAATTTCAATCCAAAATATGAGGAAACTGCTAAAAATATGCTATATAAAATGAGTACAAAAATTTTTGTATTAACTGCTGGAATTTTCTACACCCGGATAAAAAAATTTCCAAACACCTTGCATATATTCTAAAAGTATATAGAAGTATACTAAATACCTATATTATAAAAAAAAAATCTTAAGTTTCAACCGGTTTTTCAATTAAAATTTTCGGTACATACGAAAATGACGTAAACCAGCTTCAAAATTGCATTAAAAAATTCAATATTTTATTTTATTGAATGAATATCATGATGGTTTTACTACCACGATATTAGTAAATTTTTTGTTAAAATACTCCACTAGTTTGTTGCTATTGTTGACACGAAGATCGAATAACGCAAAATTTCTTCGTTTTGACTGGACTTGAACAAGCGTCTGGTGTCACACCAGAGCCACCGCTTTGTCCAATTGAGCTGCAGATCGAGTCAGCAGATCTGTTGAAATGTGCTTGTTGTAGGTCTTAAACCGGTTTTTTGACGTCTCCGCCACCTGATATTTTTTTGGATTTAATACAGTTCTATTTAATTATTAAGTTTTTGTGATTGTTACACATAGGAAATGAAACTTTTCAGGTAACCTAAAAACCTGTAAAGGTACAGAAACGTTGGTTTGTTTGAAAAAAAAATATATATACGCGAATTAGACCCGGAAAAAAGAGTTGCATTTCCTTTTAACTGCCTCTGCCTGGACGAACGGTTACGATGCTGATCTGCCACGCAGTGGTCCTGGGTTCGATTACCGTGCCGAGAGAAATATTTGTATGGTCTACATTGACTTCTTTCGTTAGTTTTAGTGTAATTTGTTGTTGTTTATGTGTGTGTCTATGATACTCGCGATACAGGGTTTCACAAGTGTGAGCGTAAAAATATATGTATAAATAATTTATTTGTTGAAAATGTTGTTTCACATAAACGTCGTTATTTTAGACCTGTTTTTATTATTATTATTATTACAAAAATAACTTATAATAATACGGAACCATTTTCATCTTCAACCCAGCACACACACTTTTTTGGTCTAACGTCTATTCTCAACCTTATAACGAGACGATATGGATCTCTTTTTTTCAGAAAAATCGATTTCATTAGGCCCATTAAAACTTAATTTTCATCATATGCCAGTCATAAATGTGATAATATCAGAGCATAAATGAAATATTTGATTTCGTCGGTTCCCAAAGACTGCTTAAGACTTCAAAGTTGAGACTAAATCTAAAGAACACACACGATGTTTCCGGATTGAAATTGGAAGATAACAATCATGTTTACCGTATAAGCCTTTTTACTGTTTTACGTTTTAGCTGTTAATATTGTCACATAAATTTTAATTTGCTTCGAAATAATGGCTTGTTAAATGTACTTTAATAGTGACCGATTTAGCTTATCTAGAATATCTGTTAGTTCCTTTATTAATTTAATAATCAGAGGTTTACTATGATTATTGTCAGTTGCATGTGAAAGTTTGCTTTCAAATTTAGCATTATAAACAATTAAGAGATTATTTTAGCATCTAATTACCATAACCTTTCAAAGCTTATATTATTTTGACGACCTCTGTGGTTGAGTGACTTATACATCGGTTTAGGTTTAGAAAACTAATATTTCGATATAATCTGGGGTCTGGGTGTTTGTGGTACCGTGATTGTTTCCGATTTCCATAAAGCGCAGGCCACACCGAGAACGAACGCTGCGTGAGCTAAGCTAACTTAGCTCAGCTCACGTAACCGAGGCGTCTATTTATGTTTCGGTTCATACCGCGAACTGAGCTACCTAAACTAAGCCTATTATATTAGCTGGTGCCCGAGACTTCGTCTGCATAGAACGAATACTTCAAGAAGCCTACAGTACTATACAAATTTCATAGTTTCATTGGTTCTCCATACAAACTTTCACCCCCCATTTCACCCCCTGTACGATTTTTTTGTGACTTAAAGTAATCTATGTCCTTCTCCAGGGTACTATATATCTGAATTTTAGTATAGAGATATTTATACTAAAATTCATCAATATTGGTTCAGCGGCTTAGGCGTGAAAACGTTACAGACAGAGTAACTTTTCATTAATAATATTGTTTTGGTTTAGCGAAACCAAAAAAAGTTACGATTTTTTCAGTATTTACGTATCTCTTTCTCCACAGTGCTTTACTACTTAATGAATTTCAACATAATAACTTGATGTGCTGCAGAATTATTGCCTTGATTGTCTGTGTGTCATCAGATTACATATTTCTTGGAATTACCCAATATGGCGTCTGTGGTACGTTCTAAAGGTATAGTTAAAAAAAAATCAACGGGTTCGATCGTGATAGCTAGGTATGTAATGATAAAGCTTGTAAGTGGCACAAAGTATAATGTAAAACAATTATTTTTTTAGGAATATTTGCTTTATTACCAGTCATATTCGTACTTAACGTAGTTAGTCATATTGTTTACTTTCGAAAACTAATTATACTCGACTAATTGATATTTTCATTAGTCTGTAAACTTGGCAAAACCTGTTAACTGACTTAATTTTATTCCATTTTGTAATTGTTGCATTGCAATTAAAATTACCCATAAAACATCCTAACTAATACTTTTAATAAACATACCCGTATTTCTGCCTAACATTAGAATGGCAATTTTAGCAACTATCGTGTAAAATTCTTAGCAGACTTATTTAAAAAGGTGCCAAACGTTGATTTGCTTAAATAATATGGCACCGAATTGTTTTAATGTTTATTTTTAGTGACCGTTTTTATTTTTGTCTTTGATTTGCTTAAATAATGTGGTTTTAATGTTTATTTTTAATGTCCATTTACGTTTTTGCAATGATTTGAATATTTTGTTTTATGTTGCTTTGTTAATTGTTTTTATTTTTAATAATATTTTTCTTCTAACAAACAAACAATTGTTCTCGGTTCTAAAATCCACCAAGTTCATTTTCAGTTCAACAAGTTCAAAACAGTCGTTCGTTGGAAAAAAATAAGTATTATATGTGATTTTAAATCCAAAAATATATATTAATTTCAATGGGTAGGTAATATAAGCTTGAATACAAAAACTGAAAACAAAATAAAAATTGAAAATTAAGTGTAGAAGACGAGGAAAATGGTTCAAGAAAAACGTTACAACGGAGTTACTAAGTGCGTCTTATATTTTATTAATCGATATTCGTACGCAGACATTACGAATTTCTCTGCATTTGCTGCAGATCTTTGTTTCTGGCTTTAAAGGGTTTTTAAAATGACGCCCTTGTCGAAGCGCAGAGAACTATGAGATATGGTTTTCCTTTTATACAATTATTATTCACAATAAGGTTAACTGTCTACAAGTGCTTGTTAATTTATAATTTAAGATTCCAGATTTCCGAGATTTCACATAAGACTTTTTCACCCACCTCGCCGTAGACTAGTGTTAGGTTCCAATTCCCCTTTAGCTCGTATGTCTAATGACTAATGACTGCTCCAAACATTTTATTTTCGTTGACTCATTGCTGAGTGTCAGAAAGAAAATTCTCTATTATCTTAGTTCGGGTACATAGCATTGTTTATTATTTAGTGTCTGAATCGTGTCGCGTATTTTATTTAAAAAAAAAGATCTTCCTAAGTAATATCTTTTTTAGTCTTAAAATTATTTTTGGTCATTTTTTAAACACCGTTTAAACAATTTTTTGAATGAGGTGCTCACCTATAATTAGTTACGCAATTAGACTAAGTTTTTGAAATTTATTGTAATAACTGTTGGATAAATAAATAAATATTTTTGCTGTGAGAAAACTGTAAAAACTCACTTTAGACACTTTTGTTGAGTTTGTTGGATTTGCGTATCAATTAGAAAAACAACTGGACGCGTGTTTCCACAAAAAAAATAAATAAAAATATCTACTATTTCAATCCAAAACATTATACAAAACTTTTAACGCATTCCTATACACTATATGTATACACATAACAATATAACCCGCCGTTTCTATTACTATGCAAATAGATATATCTGTAAGTGACACCTTCATATCAGATGAATAGATCAAATTCGTGCATAGTTCGTTTTGTAAAATTTTTTATAACGCGCCTGCGTGCGACGGAGAGAAGGCCTTTGACGCCTTATTAACTTATTGACTGGTCACTTTTGAGGCGTTCAAGTATAACTAATAGTGTTAGCTTAGTAAGATACGACAGCTTTAAATTAATAATTAGATCAAACTTATGGTGTTCCCCAAGGGCTTGCGAAGTAATTTCGTGTAATAAAATGTACCCAACATACATACATTTTTCTTTTAACGGCAGTAGAGCTTCTTGTGAAAGAGTTCGTCCAGGGAAGAACTGCTGCCTTACCTATTTCAGCCGTCAAACAGTAAATGTGAGCATTACTGCATTCCGGTTTCGAAGGGTAAGGGTGATGGTGAAATTACAGGCACATAGGACTTGTCAACTTACGGTCATAGTGCAAGTGCCCCTAAGATCTTTGCGATTAAAAGCTCATGAAGACAATGGTCTTCAGGACCTTTTAGAAAGTGGAATGAGTGCCCAACATTGCAGCACTGACAAATATTACGAAGACCCTGGTAGAATACAAGTATTATAATTATTTATTTATTGTTATTAAAGTAAACCGACCTTAAAAGTTAACCCCGCTTTCGCTGTGTTCGTTACCGTGGTCTGCTCAACGATAACTGAAACGCATAATATGGAAGGCCTCGTCGAAACGTGTAATATCACCCTGAACATTTACTTACTTTCATTTTAATTACATTTATAGGAAAGTGGGTGAAATTGAATAAACTGGGTCATGGATCATTGCCTAACTTTCCATCCTTAAAGATGGAATACCTTCTTCAAATTTGAATAGGATTGTTGGTGTGTACACCAACAAAAAAGAATCATTGAAATCAGTTCACAAATATCGGAATGATCGCGTAACATAACATAAAATACAATTTAGAACCTCCTTCTTTTTTAAAGTCGGTTAAAATAGTTTTAATTGAGTACTAACATTTTTAGGGATCTCAGTTGTCAATAAAATAATAATAAAGATATTTATAAATGCATTTTTAATCCTGACACCTTATCCATGTTAAGTTAAACTTATCGTTTAACGCAGCGGTTCCATATCAAACGGATCTAAAACATCACATTTGATTTTCTACTTCGGTGTTTACAACTGTGTTACAATTTCATATCGTAAACTTTTATTTCCTTTTATTGTTAATTGATAATTATTTTAATAATAATGGGAACTGGTTTTTGACTCTCACAAATGGACGTTTATAATTCTTTTAGAAATAATTTGTAAGTCATTATTAATATGTAAGACGAATACTGATAGGATGCTTACTGTTGTATTATGACGAAATGGACAGAAGTCTTCATAAGAAACTTCACAATTACAAAACGTGAGAAACTCAACATTGCAAGCAATAAATCATTAAGAAATAGATATTCTTAAGGTACAACAAACCAATAAAATTTCACTTATTGTACTTAAAAATGATCAAATATCTTCACCGGTATCATTACCAGTAGGTACCTGGTGACAAAATAAAAAAAATAATAGTTTTTATTAGGTTTCAATTAGGTGACAATTGTAACGCAACAACTGATAATAATAATTTCAGTAACTTCGCACATCGCTAGATGGCGTTAGGGTCGAATTAAAAATTAAATTAAATTCAACGGTTGGTTTTTGTGTAGTTAATTTATTTATTACGTACAGTTTACATAAACAGTATTAATAACTAAACAATGTAAATTTTAGACCACAGCTCGAGAGTAGGCTGAGGAATTTTGACTACGGAGCTTCGGGCAGTAACCACCTCCAGGAAGTAGACGGCAGTGTCGGCCGTTGTTAAGAATTTAGTTTCAGAGATACTGAATACGTTGATATCATTAGTTCTGTTTAGAGAATCTATTAGGCCCTTTTCGAATATTGCCTGCTTTATTGCCATTAGGCGGGGTATTATATGTTTGTAGAGTAAATGGAGGATACTGGTGGTGTCATATATTCCTCCATTGAGGAGGTTACTATGAAGTCCCTTTATTAGGTAAAAGAGGTAAAAGAGCAGCACGGGCAAAAAACATTCGTACTACTAGTAGGACTACGCAGTATGACCACGGGCAATGAATCATCTAATGATTTGACCTAGAACAGGAGGGACCGAAGCGATGAAGTGGACACTGTAGAATATTATTATCAAGTAGAAGATCGACAATACCATCTTCTTACACGGTAAAGCTTCTAATTTAGATTTAATAAAAGTAGAAGCTAATTTATTTGTGAATCTGTTAGTTAATTTGGAATTATTTTAAAAGTCCAACAACCTTGTCCATCATTCTGTCTCTATTTTGGATAAACTTTAAAATGAACGAAACCCAGGTTCCACTTTTCATAATTTGTCGATGTTTATACCATTTTCTGTCTGTTCTATTTTATTTTTTATAGCTATGGTTCAAGATAACCCACTTACAAATCAATTGGAATATCTAAACTGTGGATTTTATTTTCAGATTCTACTTTCGCATCAAAAATGATTTTTCTATGAACCTTACTCCCATTGATGCCAATTAGGGAAACCTTTCTGAATATCTGATATTTTCTTAATAGACTTCATCCTATAACGGCACCACATTTCTTCAATCTTCTTCGAGTCCTCGGATAGTGGATCTGCGAATTCGCTAGTCTCGTTATTTATTTTCACTTTGCAACGCTCAAAGGTCGAATCGATATCTATCTGTTTCTTTACCCAATAACAGATGTATCTAGATTCTGAAAATAATAATAACTGGTATGTGAACCTTACTGAAATGCAAATTTTTATTTATACTGAGTTCAAATCATCATATCTAAGTTTTGATATATTAGTTCCTCGTCAAGTTCTTAGATTTTCGCGATTGTTACACACACAAAAGCGAATATTTGTTTTTTCAAACCTACAAACGTTGTGGGCTCTTTTACAGGTCCCTACGGTATCACTAATACGTTGAGTTGTTTAAAAAACCAATATATGTAACTTAAATCCGAAAAAATAGCTTTACTTTCAGTATTCGTTTTTCGTAAAACTCGAATCTCCTGAAGAATAAGTAGAACACATCCAATAGCAGCGTAAATGAGTAATCAAAATCTGAATTTATTACTTTACGGATTCTGGCTTACTTCTTTCGCTTTCTTCACTCGCGTCAGATCTTTTATACTACTCTAATCTTACTTTTAATCTGGTGTCTATTCACATAGTATTTGTTAGGTAGTGTTAAACAGCTCGACAGGACACCTTTTAGTTCCCTGCCCAAAATATTACAACCCTCTTTACTAGCCGTGACCTTTAGCGGCGTAATTGGTAATCACAAAATCAATACAATTACTTTCAAAACAAATAATTCTAATTGCATCCTACGACTTTAGTGTTTATACAAAGTTATATAATTTCAGTGTTTAATAATTGACTAATTAAATAATTATAATTAAACGTTATAAGCTGTGGAAGGAGCCACCCTCGGCATCTAGCGATATACATGACAATTACGAAGTTCAAATCAATATGAATAAAAACAACAACAACTATTAAAATTATGCAATTGCCTACAGCACTTTGATTATTACAAAAATTCATAATTATTATTTATTCAATATTTAAATGATTTTAAATTAATTGTGATGGTTATTTAATGTTGTATAAATAAGTAATGCATATTTCAGTACGATGTGATCAATTTTGGGAAAAACTTGTAATACAGAATCACTACATCAGAACGGTATCTCCCGAGACTACCACCTACTGCCATTCTACCGATCCATTATAATAGTTACAACAATGATCTTATATGTAACAAACAGAGAAATTCGTAGGATCTGCTGACCCGATCTCTTCAGTTAGAAGAGCAGTACCCCCGATTAGGTATACAGACACTGCTTTGAGTCCAGTTAGATCTAAAGAATTTTCCCAAGCGTTTATTCGGTGTTTGTATCTCATAGATTAATAGTTTACAATTATTCGAATACTTATAAAATATTATTATTTCGCAATATTTGGCTTATTAAAAATTGTGTAGTCTTATTATATTTATGATCTTAAAAGAGTATTTACATACTTATCTGTGGGATAAATAATAGAAAAAAAAGCTTTCTAATATAATAGTGTCGTCGTTAGGCTTCCGCTTCAAATCAAAAACTGTTGTAAAACTTGTTGTAAAGTTGTCAAAAACAAATTAAAATAAGTAACATTGTCGATAGAGAGAGTCTATATTAGTTTCTCCCATCTTATGCCAAAGGTTTTATTTACTTGGACTTTGATACAAAGGTATCATTAACAAACGAGAAAACAATGTTTCCACTAATAAAAATGGGTTGACTAGGTAGCTAGATTGCTTATATATTTTATTTATTATATTAAATGATATAAAAATATTGTTCTTAAGTTTGTTTTAAGTATATTTATCAATGAGCTACATTAATAAAAAGAAAATCACATTTAAATAATAATACGATCACGTTCAGGTCCCAGTTCCGATGTTATAATTGTAGTATTTGAAGAAATGAAAACATATGAAAGAAAAATAGTAGCACATCGATCGTCGAATATGTCTTTTTTTCACTTACAAAATAGATGCTACAGATGCTTAGACGTTGAGTTACTGACTCCAGCCCGTAGCACCAATAAATAAAATAAAAATATTCCTTCTATACATTTGCACGCTAGTACATAGATAACATTGACAACTACAAACTATTCTTTGCAGTGTTAGTAGACAAAAATCCCTTTTTGTGGATATTGGGATCATGTTTACGTCATGTCCGTCACCTAAATGATTGTTTAGGTTCAATTATTAATAAGGAAACGCTGTAGCTTCGCCTACATTACTGTTGTTTAATTAAGTTATTTGCATCCTTGGTATAATGAGGTCACATCTGCAAAATGACAACTTTTCAGCAGAGAGGTTTTAAGTTTCTACGAACAAAATTAGTCGGAGACATTTTTATGCTCAAATAGGAGAGTTAAAAAATGTCACATATCGGTACCTCCATTGAACTTTTAGTAACACGCTAACTTAATTTTTTGGTCATCTCTGTTTTTATTTTGTGGTTTTGCATCTTTTTTTCACAAAATTCGGGGAGCATAATATTAGTAAATAAAATAAATTATATACAATAAATTCGTTGGCGTAGTGTTCATTGGAGGCAAGCAGCTTAAATACAATTGGAGACATTGATATGTCATTACGTGATAAAAGCACTTTTGACATGTCATCTCATGTGGCTTTATTAGCGCTGCAGTGGCACGACTGTGGCGTGGGAGGTACGCGCCTGTAGCGCTTCAGTAATTTTTTGTCCACTAATTATGACAGTGGCGCGCTAAATCTTGTATGAAAATTGGTAGTGGCGCGACTACAAAGCCATAATTGCAGCTCTTTTATAAGCATTTAATTTGAAGGCGCCCTTTATTGTATAAAGGGTACGAATTTTCGATGCCGTTACTTTCGCAGCCTTGAAATATGGTCACCACAGAATAGTGGATCAGTGGTTCCTTTTTGTCAAAGTTGTCGATGCTAGTAGAAGTAACCTAGGTTTCTTTGAAATTCGCATGAAGAACCAGTTCAATAAATTTGTGGTATAACGGAAGGTTTATTATTATTTCCTTTATGGCGATAGGCTTGTGCCAGTTTTATAATAATAATATAAAAATTACGGCGATTATCACCAGTGTCAGTAGTTCGTTCGTAAGACTTGTTCTGGTTTACGTTCTTGGAAAAATAAAAAAAACAAAAACAAAAAATAAGTATATTTCACAACGTGAACAACAAACGAAATAATTCATAAGTAAATCTAAATTAGAACAAAGAAATTAAATTCAAATAAAATTAAACTAATAACATGTGTAACATTCTGATTAGACTAAGGGTCGTATTCTAGAACTCTACTCAATGCTCAAGTCAGGATTGCACTGACCCTAATAGCAGGGACTTGAGTATGATTTCGAGTGCTTTAAACCATACTCAAATCCTGACTTGAGCATTGAGTAGAGTTCTAGAATACGACGCTAAGACTCAGATTACATTGCCACTGAACGGAATTCACGGTCTTAGGAATTCCCGCAGCAACTGTATCTTATCTAGTTTGCACGTTAGACAATTGAAATAAAATCCTTTATGCTGTGTGTGATTTTGTTACAAAAATTCGCTTTCATTCGTTGCCTTAAGAATGACATCAGTTCTCGTAAAATGAAAGGGATACAAAGCAGTCACACTTTCTTTCTGACTTTGTATCAGATCACCTCTCAGAAATATCTGTCAAACTTAATAAATCATTACACATTTCACAAACTGGTTGCCCGATATAGCATTAGTAACCTAATCATAAATTATTCTTGCTCCCAAAATTCCCAATTCGGCCATCCCTTCGATACCTTCTTCCCTGTAGGCGGTCTCTTCATATGTGAGCACCACATTTGTGCATAGTTCTTGTTATACAAGAACTTCAGATGCTTCTCCCTTTCTTCAGGGGTCAAAGTTTTACGACTTAGTGGTTTTTGGAAACGCAGATCAGCTATTGGGTCTAATTTATTATCCACCCAACCACAATCGAATCCTGTTCCTGAGAAAGTATGTATTTAGATATTAGTTTTATGATACCAATTGTCGGGACGCACAATTCGTGCGCCTGGTGGTAAGCAACACGCCTGTCCATAGCAGTTGTAGTGTCACTCAGAGTTTTACATCGTGTACATGTGAGGGACACTGCCATTGCGTCCGTCACTCTGAGACATAAGTTGATAAATCTCATGTGCCTGTATATTGAATATAATTATTAGTTATAATTTCACCAGCGCCCTTCAATACCGGAACGCATTAATGCTCACATTACTGCTTGGCGGCAGAAATGGGTAAGATGGCAGGACTTCTCTGGACGAACTCATTCACGAGTAGCTACTAAATATTTACATCAATAAGCCTGCAGTAAGTCCACTGTTGTCTTTACGTGTCTGTATACAGTGAAATATCTTTAAGAATAAATGGGCTGTCTTATAAATTTTGGTCAAATTGACAAGTACCTGTCTTTATTTTTGGCTTTCTAGAATAGTGGCTTTCTCAAACACATCTAAATCATCAGGAAGAAAGTCTAAAAAACAAGCGTACTTGGCGCGCTAAGCCGATTAATCCTATATTTGACGTAATGTTCCCTTGTGATAATTTTAATCAGAGTTAAAATCTGGGTGAAGCATATATGAGTAATATGTAAAAAAATATCTATTTACTTTAAGCCACTATTCTTGAAAAGCAGCAATATAAAGTATGGAATAATTGATATTTTTTCATGAATTGAAGGGATTTCATTGTTAAAAGTCCTTTTGTATTAAGAGTCTATGCTACCTCAGCACGAATTTAAATTTTTCCCGTACTAATACGGTTCGTTTTGCTTAGGTCGAGCGGCGGCAAAAACTGGTTTTATTTTAGAATTTATTATTTTACAAACGAAATGAAAGCCATTTGAAAAATGTATACCGTATAGTATGCGTGTTCTATTTAATTCAGTTGAAATTAAAAAATCATGGGTATATGTAATACGTACCTATTGAATACAGCGGTTTTCTTGTAAAATTTCAAGGTAAGTTTGCGTTTTTTTTATAGTGAAAATTTTTAGAAATCCTGTTTTCACACCGTGTCAGTGTATATTCTCAATTTTACTATATTTTTTTTCAAAGATTCAACACTTTCACTGTTATGCGAAATCAACCAAAGCCATTTGAGGTAGTATGATTGGAAGACATCACAATGGCTTAAAAAAAATTAAAACTTACTGTCATAGAGATCCAGAATAGCAGGTCTAATGGTACCGACAGTGTAGAACCTCAATTGCTTAACAGCTTCCTCGTAATCCTGGCAACGACATCGGTCCATTTTGAAGTAATGATACAAATAATTATAAATGGATTATATTTATAATAATTATTATTTTTACATATACAAATTGACATAGGTAACCAAGACTGTGATTATAAATTTCTGAAATGTCAATTTACGAAAACTGTCAATGTCTGAAAAAAGATTTGCATCTACAATAATAACTTAAGTACTACGTACGTACATCCCATAATCGAGATACCAATGCGCGAAGCTGGTATAAAAATATCAGTACGTAAGTACTTTACTTCATCATCAACCCATTTATACATCCCACTGCTGAGCACGGATCTCCTCTCAGGCGAGAATTAAAAAAGGTTAATTCAATTAAATTCTTTATTGTATTTAAAGCTAAGGTAACAGCGTATTATAGACCCCGTAGGGTAGTAGTAGTAGGTAGTAGAGCTCCTTGTGAAAGAGTTCGTCCAGGGTAGTACTGCCACCTTACCTATTTCTGCCGCCAAATAGTAATGTCAGTATTACTGTGTTCCGCTTTGAAGGGTAAGGATGCTGGTGAAATTACAGGCACACGGGACTTGTCAACTTATGTCTCAGGGTGACGGGCGCAGTGGCAGTGCCCTTCAAATCTTTGCGATTTAAAGCTCTGAGTGGCACTGCATGGACATTTACACTGGACACTTGATATTCTAAAAAAGAAAAAGATATGGTCATAATCACAGAACAATAAATGCAGTACAAGTGGTTAGTTAGCGTCCGAAGTTGGTCAACGTTAGCTCTCTAAAGAGCTACTTGAACTTACTGCTTGGCGGCAGAAATAGGTAAGGTGGCAGTACTTCCCTGGACGAACTCTTTCACAAGGAGCTCTACAAATTTCTTTGAGTTTCTATGAGTATGCATATCAGAATAACGGTCGGGACGTTACTCAGAAGACTCATCATACTGTAACCTATTTGTACGGTCCACTGCTGAGTGGAGTCTCCTGTCATGCGAGGGTTTAGGCCGTAGCTCGCCATGCTAGTCCAATGCAGATGAGGGACTTCATTGTGAACTTTCTTCGACATGCAGATTTCATCACGAATTTTTTACCGTATCTGTACCATGTAACGAGTTGAATCCTGGTGTCCTTAAATTTCGGGGTGAATACAGTTTACTTTTATGTTTATCTAATGCACCCAGCTGGTTTAAGTTTACTAAAAGTGTACTTAATGCACCTAGGTGAACTAATTGTGAATTGGTTATTGGCATCCGATGTTTGACCACCATGATATAAAATTATTTTTGTGACATTATTCCTATTACTAGTTTGTAATAATTACTAATACAAAGATCGAATTAATATTTGACCTTGAAATTAAATGAAATGTTGCTTACACCACTTTTGCGTTGATAACGTCAATTGAGGCAACACTTTAGTACTAGTCCATTTGTATTGTGTAATCTGATATCAATTTATTAAGTGTATGACTTGATGATTGTTCTAAATAAATTAATTAATCAGTATCTCAAATCGCAATACACTGCTGGATATAGGGCTCTCCCAATGTGCGTCACATGGCCTGGTTCTCACAACCGTCTGCTGCCAGCAGCTTTTCGCAGATCATCAACCTAGAGGTAGTGCTATACTATGTTTGCTAAGTCGTGATCTCCACCCAACAACTCGTTTCCTCTATCAGTTATCGGTTCTTCAACAAATATGGTCAGGTTGGTCAGGGCCAGCACATTGTCATTTCAGCTTGCTTTTTCTACCAACTATGTCGACAACTTTGGCTCTGTGTCGGATCATTTCGAATGTTATCATTAAGTGAAACTCCGAGCATAAATAAATGAATTGTGAATGAAAACTTTTGTGCTTCTTTTTCCAAATTCTTTTTCTAGATATAATTATGAGAACATTCTCTGAGACGATATTAAACAAAATAAAGCTTACGCAATCGTTTTATTAATAACAAAAAAAAAAAGACACGCCTAATCAATAATATAATATTGAAATATGTTTAAACAATAACAAACAACAAAAAATTAAAAAAATCGCGTTCTCAAGCCGTGACACATCTTAGATATAAATATTGCAATCTTGCTTTTTGTAAAAGAAACATTATCCTTAGTCAACATTGTTGGGTTAGTCAACTTTAAGAAATATTTGTTCTTCGATTGAAAAAATTAAAAAATTCGTGTTCTCAATCCGTGACACATCTTAGATATAAATATTGTAATCTTGCTTTTTGCCAAAGAAATATTATCCTTAGTCAACTTTAAGAAATATTTTTTCTTCGATTGTTTCAGTTTTGTTGCTAAGTGTGTTATTCGTTTCTTTTGTTGCATTTTATTTACCACTATTATTAAAAAGCAGATAATATTATTTTTCTGTGTCGTTGATTGTGTCCAAAGGAAACGGAACAAAGTTGATAGTAGAATAAAAAAAATACTGCTCGAATCTGTATTAAGATATCGTGATGTTATGAGACCAATCACAATGTTCTTTACAGAAAAGTTCTAAATAGTCAATCACCGTTGTGAAGTGACTGATGAAGTGATGATTTTACACGAAGTCAATACGTCAATTTTTTCGAGAGTTCTTCATATATGTACACCACATTTCTCCATAGAACTTAGCAGCAATGGATTTCTTGTCTACATACGGTAATTTCACTATAGGCTTATCCAGGTTTAGATCGTCGTAGTTTATTGCAGTAGGAGCACACCTCACCACAAGTCCAGTTCCTGCAAATGGGTTACGATTTTATTCTAGAAATCTTTAAGGAAAGTCAAGATGGACATACTCTGCAAAGGGAGTTCGGTAAAATTGAGATCAAACCGAAGTTTCGTTTGATGTACTATCAGCAAAATGAATACCTTTTTTTCTTTTCCAAAACAGTTTTGTTTGCAGGTGGAGATAATATGGAGATAAATACAACCTTTTGGTTGTAGTACAAAATATGAACTTGAACGAGCAATGGTCGCTACTGATCGCCGTTGCCTATACACAATACAGAACCGTTTAGGTGGTAACGCTCAATTTACCATCCCGAGGTACAGAATGGAAGCGATTTTTGGAACCATAGCATAATAAACTTTTCAAATGAGTGACATACAAACTTCTCGCGTAGTCTCGGGAATGTCCGCAGCTACTGTATCGTGTCTACTTAGTTAAAATTAAATAATAACCGACTCTTGTTGGTGGAGCAGGTTTCCAGGTGTAGCCACGGACTCCTAAATTATTTGATTTCTTTACAAAATATAACTTCTATTTCGTTCCGCCGCACTGTAAAGGTCTATCCACACATATCCGGGACGTGGCCGGGACGTGGACGGGCCGTGCTCTGTCAGGGGCTCAAAAACATATCGTTGTGTATATTTTGTATGGACTCGTTCACGCATGTCCGTGCCGGGCCGGCCCCCGTCCACGTCCCGGGCACGGCCCGGATATGTGCGGATAGTCCTTTAATTGAACTTACGTCACATGTCATAATTCAACTTAAAATTTCGACCGAAATTAATTATTTACATTATAACATAGGACAATTCTAAACCGAACCATGTAAACCAGTTTTTGTTATAAAAATGCAACTTATATTCCGTGTTAAACGGCCCCGTTTAATTAGTACCCAACGCGAATCTGCACCTCAAAACGCAGATGTACTATCAGCGAAGTTGAAGCCCTCCCACTCTCAAAAGAGTTTTGTTGGCAAGCGGAGTTTATAGCTAGCCTCGTCCTTTATTTTGTTGACTTTTTTTGTGAAAACTTATTCCTTGTAATAAATATGATTTAGTCTTTAAACGCCATTGTTTGATAAGAACGAGTAAGCTATGGGTGACCGCCTCTGGGTGCTCCGTTGGTGGCACGTAAAAATAATCCTTGAGGTATTAACTTGTCGAGTTTGCTGATAGTACATAATTATCATAAATATTTATTCTTATTCTAAATATGTTGACTCTTATTGTCATTTCAATCCATAAAGTAAAATAACGAAATATTCGGAATAAGATTAACAAAACCTTTTTCAAAGCGTATTTCTTATTCTTACCTAACTTCCCATTCAAATTGTGTACGACAATAATTCATACACTAAGAATTTTCATGTACAAGAATATGTATGACTGCACAATTTAAAATGTATGGCTTCACGTCCCTATAAGTTTCAAATTTGGAACTTTGAACAATATACTTGTTTCCCAATAATCAGTCGTCGCGCCCATCAGGTTTATGTGCGCAACCGGCTGCGTATTTAAGGCAATAATACAAATAGCAGCACATATTATTTTTTCTTTAGAACTGACTGATGCAATACTACGGTAAATTTAAATTTAAATTTCAGTCGGTATAGTGTACAACCAACATCAAATGGGGTCAAGTTTCTCTGCTACCGGTTGTATATTAGCAGATATTATATTTCACATTTCACGTTAATTTCCTTTCAAGGTTTTAGTCCAAGTCATAAGTCTATAAGCCTATCTATAAGCTCTTGCACATCTTAGCACCTTACACACCGCAATTTTAATACTTGGATTATACAAACAAAAAATTGATCGGTACTGGAATTACGGTCAGCGATGACGGGAAGTGAAGAATGCAATCCTTCAGTACTCTGTTTAATAATCACGTTGAATACTTCTACTCTTGGTGTAACAAAGCCACATTTGATTATACTATGCTAAAAGTGCTTTTATACGAAAATGTGCAAGTTTATAACTCTCATTTTTTTTAATGTAAAGTAGGAGGCAAACGAATAGACGAGCTACATGAGCTGCTTATGCGTTGCCAGCCTTTGAGAACCCTGTTGACACGCTTTTTGAAGAGTCCCATATCATAGAGCGCAAAAGAAATACTTCAGTAGGGACACTATTTCACATATTTTAGGTTCGAGAAAGGATTCAACGCGTAAATGATGTGGAGATGGGCTCTACTCGATTAGTGGGAGGTGCGGTGGTAGAAAATTTCAAAGGATTTCCTCTGAACACCACATTATAAAGACAGTAGAAAACACCTATAGAGCCAACGTCTCTCTGTAGACAAAGGGACTCCATACCGTCTGTGAATTTGGGTTCATCGACAACACGAACAGCTTGACGTTGGATGGAGTCAAGTGGATCCAGCTAGTATTTGGGAGGTCTGGCCCATCGGGCCTACTAGCACCATTTCATACAGGGTATTATTATATTTAGTATAAAAAATTTGTTCGCAGACATTAACAGTCCACCTGCAAAATTGTTATTTTACAGATGTGGCCTTATTACACCATAGGCGCAATTTGCGTTTCACGCTTTCCTAAGAATATAGAGATAAATTACTCAACGAGCTTTGCTCGATTGTGATAATTAAAAAAAATTGTACCCTGACTTACATAATTGAATTACAATTTCGTGTTCCATGTTACGATGTACATAATTCATTATTAATAAAATTGCAAGTTATATCTGTTAGATCGTTAAGGAACAATATGCCGCATCTTTTTTAAAGTACCAAGCGACGGGACGAACACGTCGTGTACCTGGTGGTAAGCGACAAGCCTGTTCATAACAGTTGCAGTGCCGCTCGAAGCTTTACACCAGAAAGATCTGAAGGATACTGTCACTGCGGCCGTCACCCTGAATCATAAGTTGACAAATATTTCTGCCAATTGACCATGTCAACTCATTATTTCGTCCTGCAACCAATAACCTTTTCGCGTACCCTGTAGCGCAATGAAACCAAGTGCGGCGTGTATGGTGTAGACTAAGAATTCACACTTCAGGACTCTAAGCTTTTGGAAATTAATAGATGGAAGACCCTTATAGCTCACAATCACAATTTTCCAATCTTTCGCAACTAACACTACTGTTTGCCGTAAATATCATAAGAGTTCTAACAGCTTCCAAATAATCATTGCATCTACAACGATCAATAGCAATTTGTGCGTGTACTATTTGTATAATAAAGACAATTCCTATAAAAATAAGATAATGGAATAAAAAATTTACTTTTTGTAACTAAATAAAATTGCACACTACAGAATTTGTTTCGTGGTTCTGACATTGACTTAATTTTTTTTAATATTAAAAAGGACATAGATAAGTGTAGAAAATTGCATCCAATTATATATCCTCCTAAGGTCCCGTGTACATTAAAACGTGAAATAATATGTGAAGTGATTCAGACCCTGGCAATATTACGGTTATGATCACGTAAAAGCCGTCTGTACATTGTAATGAAAATATTTAATTAAAATTTAGTGCTATAATACCGGGTTATTCTAGCAGTACTTTATTACTTATTTATTAAGTTTGAAAAGCACAAAAAAAAACAAAACATTCCACTATAACATACATTATGGTTCCATGACTTTTAATAATTAATCAGATTACGCTTAAAGGATGGTCTTAGAGGACGCTTGCATGTTTGAACTTACCTTACTACCAAATATAGATCTAAAAAGTGTCAGATAGTAAAAACAAAACCTTAAAAGTTTGTTTTTGGTGAATTTATTGTTTTGTAAAATGTCAAATATTATATTACAAGACTATATATATTACTCGTACATTTTGGACCGTTCTTATCGTAAGCGGCATAGAGTTGGATTTAAATCTTAAGTGTCAAGCTTGACGTGTCTTGACCTTAGAGGATGGAAAAAATGGAAAAAAATAAAAGAAAGGAGCTGCCCTAAGTACAGAATCAACGTGCATATTACCAAAATTTGAAAGTTACAAATGGCGGATTTCTTTAGTGTTGTACCATAATCTATCGATAAGTCATTATCGACATGCAAATGTATGGCTTGAATTTTTGTTTCTTTAGTTTACTGTAACCAAAGTATGCCTAAACATACACAAGTCTGATAATTTAATCTCGAGTGGTATATTATTTTTATTGTCAACACACATTTTTAAACTTCAAAAAAAATTTATTTTCAACATTACAACTGGTAACTTATTTAGTAAAAGTCACCAAACTGCTGTGCAGTTTGTTGGCGACATGCGCATTCTTGCTTAATTATACCTACTTTACTTGTATTTAACATTACGTAGTATTAATTGTACTTACTAAATAAAATATAAAAATTACTTTAAGAGGTACGCCTTTAACGTACATTTTAGTACATATTTAACCATTCTTTCTTCCTTTTTTCATTTGTAGGAAAACTTCAAATAATAATAATAAAACAATAAAAACCTCATAGTGAATTGTTTTAATAACAGAATATCGATAATATGTATGCTTACAAGATCAACACTATCTCAAAATAATCGTTAACAACAATCATCAAAATATACAAACAAACAGGCAATCTAAAGTAACAAAAGCAATATTTGGCAAGATTTATAAATAAACTACTTAAATAAGTCTAATTACATAAAATATTCGGGCTATTGTGTGATTTATAGACAAAAAAATAACACATGCCTGTGCAATGTAACATTCGATTGATTTGCAGTTTTTCTAAAGCCGCATCCTTTAATGCTGCAGCGTCGCATTTTTATTAATACCTAATTATTCTCACTGTCAATATTTTTGTCCAATTTAATTATAATACATGTGAATAATTCAATACTACATTTGGAAAAACATTTGTTTTGACATTTGATGTACTTCCCTTTGACAACGGTATCATGTACCTCATGTACTTGAAATGGCCACGGTTGGCATTTAAAATGACGTTACGAATTTTCGATTCCCGTGTTTGACACAGACCAATGTAATGCTATCTCTTTTGGCTTAAGACGGCACGTAATAGTTAAACAAAGACAATAATATGTTTATGTTTTCGACGTCGAAATGCATCATATACAATTATAACGTCTGATTTATATATGTCAACGTAACATGTCCCTGTACTAACATCATAAACAACAACTTTTATTCCATGTCATTTTACAAAACGTCATAAATTTACCAAAGGAAACTTGTGGTAGAGACCACGAGGTGATGGTTGTCGCTAGGGACCGCGTAAATTACGTCACAACTTTGTAAGGCAAAGACATATTCCCTGAACGTTATAACTTCAGCCTTTTCAATGCGAGAATGAATAGGCATTATATTTAGGTGTGCATGCTCCATCGTTGATGTCATCGTCACTTTCCATCAGGTGATATGGAGATCAAATACGCACTTACATTATATCTATAGACTCTGGCGGTCATAAGATGAAACAACATTTTGCATGCAAACATTTTACGCGGTCACTAGCGATAACTATCACCGTAATCTCACGGTAGAGACATTGCGAGATTGTTAGTATTTTAAAATAACTCTCACTCATGGAGTAGGTATAACCTCGATAATCTTGGTACTTGGTACTTGGTGTAACGGGCTAGTGTCCACCACTCGACGTCCAGGCGCCTGTATTGCGTGTGGTGGGTGCAGGGTCGTACTCGTTTCTTATTAAAACTTTTTTATAACAAAAAACCCGACCTCAAAAGTTCGTAGAATTGGATCTATTTGCCAAGTTTTATTGAAATTGGTTACCGGAAAGAGTGCGAAACTGGATTCATCCCCAAGTTTGCCACCCTTAGAGGTGGAATATTTTTTTCAAATTTATATGGGACCAGCACTGAGGTACCCTCTATCCAACAAAAAAGAATCATCAAAATCGGTTCACAAAAAAAGAATTCTCGCGTAACATACAAACAAAAATACAGTCGAATTGAGTCCTTTTTCAAGTCGGTTAAAAAAACCTACTTCAAAAGTTTGCTTACACACTTTCGCTGTGTTCGTAACCCCGGCCTCCTCAACTATAACTACGTATGGAAGTCCTCGTCAAAACGAATTATTTGAATACAAACACGGGGTAGCTGCTGTACACTGTTGAGGAGTTCCTCTCATCTGTCTGCCATTTCCATCATCAGATCAGCATTTAACTACATTTAAATTACATCTATTTATCAAGTTTATATCCCGTAATTTGCCACCCTTAGAGGTGGACTATGTTCTTTAAATTTAAATGAGACTACCACTATTTAAAAAAAAATCATCCAAATCGGTTCACAAATGTCAGAGTAATCGCGTAACATACATCCAAATAATACAGTCAAATTGAGAACTTCCTTGTAGCGCATCGCTACAAATCTCTTTGTATACATTTTATAATATAGTCTTTTTTAAGCTTAGTTTTATATTTAAATTCTAAATTTAAATGTGTTTGTTTTTGGCGCCTTTTTCTTGACTTCAGATTGTGTTTGCTGTTTTGCTTTGATAGCGACAACGTGCTTTTTAGTAAATTATTAAAATCTGTAAGTACATTTGCTTGGCCTTGCTCATTGGTTGTTAGCACCCACCTTTTAACCGATTGATACAGTCCGCTACAATTCTCTTTTTTTAAAGGCGATTAAAAACAAAAGGTGCCAGATAACACCGTTTTAACAGTGCCTACTCTACTGTGTTTCAAATGAAAGATGTGAACAACCTACAAAAGAACAAGCAAGACAATTGCATTAAACTTATTTCGTTTTTTTTAATATCAAGTGATGGAACGAACAAGTCGTGCGCCTGGTGGTAAGCGACATGCCTATCCATAACAGTTGTAGTGCCACTCAGAGATTTAAATCGCAAAGATCTTAGGGGCACTGCCACTGTCACGTTGAGACATAGGTTGAAAAATCCCAAGTCCCTACAAAACCGGAACACAGTAATGCTCACGCTACAGCTTGGCGGCAGAAATAGGTAAGGTGGCCGTACTTCTTTGGACGAACTCTTTCACAGGGAGCTCTACTGCTACAAACTGTAAGGAAGGCGTATAAGAGTTAATAGACTATAGGAAACCCAGAACTAGCCCGTGCAACTGTAGATGGTCGAAGGGCTTTGGGAACTTAAACAAAATATGAAGGAGATATAAAATGAAAATGATCGGCTTTCATTGCAAATAAATTACAATAAAATAAGAAAGCGATGTCATAAATGTGTTGTAAATCATAAAAATATGCGACTTTTATTTTATGCTGTAAAGACTTACTCAGAACGGATTTCATGGAAATTAAAATGTTCGATAATCCGTGATATATCCATGAAATCCATGTGTACGTGTGTATTACACCATAATACATTTTAAGATTTGGGTTCGAAGATGTTTCAGACTACGACAAAGTAATTATTGTACCTTTATGGAATGATATGCCAAGTAACATTTTATAAAATTTTTCCTATCAAACTTATATAAATCCTTAGGAAAAAAATAATTCGTTAATAATTTCGCCGACTTCCAGTTCCTTGCAAACATAGTTTTAGTATATTTAGTATATAGGTACCCACCCAACGAGGCTGTCATTCGGTACTTGTAAATTTCACAGAATTTCCTTTTGTAGTTCTATTATAAAATTTCGCGGCTCTAGAATTCAGAAAATGCATCCCAAAAAAATTCCTCGCTCCCGTTCGCCTACCAATTGGCGGCTCCATAAAATCAGTCACAAGTTGTAAAATTCGCCATAACCCCCACGATATACAGCCTATATACAGCAAAAACAAAAAACAAAAAATAAAAAACTTTAAGAGAACATTTTTACGGCCTCCGATTGTAAAACTGGAAGCGTATTAGCGGTATAGTAATCTTAAAACGCGTGCAATCCGTATTTTTAAAGGCGATTCTTGAAAGTTATATCATAAAGTTTACACGCATGTGGCTGCCAAAGCTATAATTCGATTGAAACTCTCGGCAATTTTTATTTTAAAATTTGTTTTCTCTAGTATTAAAATGTTGTAATCCTTACGCGTTACTTACATTATTTATAATTTAATTTTATGTACCTAAATAATGATAAGACTGTTTATTGTTAGTGCCATTTACCACGATTACAGATAAATAAACGGTCGTATAATTTTTAGGTACATCAAATTAAATAATAAAAATCTGTGTAACGTGATTATAACAGGGATTACAACATTTTAACACTAGAGAAAATAAATTTTAAAATAAAAATTGCCAAGACTTTTAAACGAATTATAGTACAATCTCCGGAGTACTGTTGCTATTAGTGACTGACGTACTAAAGTAGTCAGTGGTTAGACTCAGCAGGCAAATTAATTAGTATGACTACACAGAAATAATAAAATAACTTTTATCTATTATAAAATAATAAATATTTTAAAATATATATATATACCTAGAGCAGTTCACACACAGTGAAGTGCCTAAACCTATTGAGGATTACTGCTACAACAGTTCCATGATGCTTTCGAGGTACCTCTGCCACGTATCTTTCACCTAAGCATTGAACGTTTATGTTCGTAGAATGTGTGGTTAATAACGTCTAACTCACGCAAGTTAATACAACATTTTTAACATTGACATATATATAAGCAGTTGGTAGCAGTTTAGGGTCAGCATTTCTATAGCAAACGCCTATTTGTGTGGCCCAATGTGCATCACCGTCGTAAAGTAAGGCAATCAGCGTGCGCGGGAGCCGATGGCGCATTCACCGTGAAACGAAGTTGTGCAGGAATGATGCGGTATCGTCGCGTAACTCAGTAGTTACGGTTTAAGGGCTTTAGCTGCTTAGTTGAATTTAGTGTAAATGTAATTGCACTGAGAAAGTGATGGCGTCCAGTAAGTTAACTTTCTTTTTCTAAATCTGCTTACAGCTCTTGGTTGTAAGATCGATGCAAATTAAATTTTCCTCGACGTTTAGGTCTAACTTAGTTGTAGATTCGGGTTTTATTTCTTTATTTACAGATTGATTTAGTTTTTTTCATATTTTTGTATCTTTATTAGCCAGTGGCGATAATATGAATAAGTGGCTTTTCATTTTTGGACACCAGCCTTTTACAGATCTTTCCGCTTTCCTAATATAAAATGGTTTTTGAAATGTAAAAACATTTGTAAATGTAAGCCTCACGTGTGAGAAAAAATGGTTTCTTTTTCGACACGCAATAAATAAACAAACTAAGATCGTTTGATTTCTTTGTGTCTTAAATTTACTTTCTTTATCAGCTTTGTACTTTTTTAAATCAATAGCGATAATGCTTCATTTAAAAAAATTCTATGTTTGGAGTAATCTGTGTATAATATGGTTGATTGTACAATTAGCTATACGATTATCGTTGGTCAAACCTCAATAAAAATAAAATAAAATAAAAATAAGATAATAATCCTTCGTAGGACAATACGTCCATAGTAATAGACTGATACCCCAGTAAGAAAATTACAATATAGAAAGACGCTTTCAGATCTGTATACTACTTCTAGAGTTGTTGTTTTCGATAAAACTAGTTTTAACACCCAGAAAATTACCTATACGACACTTTTCACTAGATTTTGTATCTGGTATTGTGTTCAGTGGTTGTACTTCTTGAGTTCTCGCTCTCCATCCAGTACTTTACCGCACGCCGCCGGCACATCCCAAAGAAATCCCATAAACGCGAATTGCTACGAACAAATTAGAACGCTAATTTTATGTAAGGCAATAAATTCGAGCGCGATCGTCGATTGTTATATTGCTTTATAACGGCTTTACAGTAGCCGTTAAAGGACTTAAACTGTCTAGGGATTCGAATTAAGGGAATGGCTCTTTTTAGCCATTAATAAAAAGTTTTAGCTTTTTTATGTTGGTGCCATGTTTTTTTTCAAGCTTCAAATAAACGAAACTGATCCGCTGTAAAACAGTGAAAACTACAAGCTTAGCAGTAGAGCACCTTGTGATAGAGTTCGTCCAGGAAAGTACTGCCACCTTACTCATTTCTGCCACCAAGCAATAATGTGAGATTGCGTTCCGATTTAGAAGGGTAAAGGGAGCTGGTGACATTACAGGCACATGGGGCTTGTCAACTTATGTCTCAGGGTGACGGGCTCAACTGTTATGGACAGGCGTGTCGCTTACCACTAGGCGCATGCCTTGTTCATCTCGTCACTTGGTATCATAAATAAAAAGCTTTTAATAAATCAAACATAACAAGTTAATAAAATGGAAGCAAATTAATTTCCTACTCCACAAACTCAGTGATGGTTAAATCGTTTAAAATAGCTGCACTTATGTTGAATATTGTTTTCATGCAGTTAATTTTCTCAGCCTTTCTTCGCATAAAATAAATAACACATACGTAACAAGATTTTATTATATGCTTCTAATTTTGTACATGTATAACAGTTATGTTTATGGAGAAAGTAACCGTATATTATTATTAACTACAATCACCAACACCACCACCAAAACTATAGACGACACGTGTTACGCTTCTTTACGAATTAAAAATCTCTTCGGCCGAGTGTTGAACAATATTATGTTATAATCAAAATGTGTATTTCTATTAACAAATATAAACACATATTTATAACAAAAAACGTTCCTTTTTCAATCCGATATCCCTATTGATTGGCCCGACATATGCACACTACTACATGTTTCCAAAGGAACCGCTACAACATGTGCATACAATTATATAATGTATTACGTAGACAATATAAAAATGTTACCTACATCTAGATGTCGCAAAGTACTGTTTGCGACATTACAACAGTTCAAACTGTAACATGAGTTTTTGACATTTGATTTTAAATCCGGAAAATTAGTTTCATTTCCTATGTGTAACAATCGCGAAAACCTAAGAACTCGATATTTGATTTTAATTTTAATTTTTGGTACGCGGCACGCGCGGCGTGTCTAGTGCCACTAAGAGCAAAGATATAAGAGACACAGCCACTGCGCCTGTCACCAGGTTGACATCTCTCAATCCTCTAAGCTCTTAGGACTTAAGTTGACAAGTTTCTTGTGTCTGTAATTTCACCAAATTTTTTCGAATAAAAATTTGAAGCCTGCGTCCCTCTATGTGTTTATTAATTGTTTTGACATAAGGTCCTCTATTTATTAAATAATATTTTTTTGGTTTTTCTTTTAAATTATATTATTCCATAAAAAATATCAAATTATATAATGTAATATGACTTTAAGAATTTGCTATTCATATTTGAATGCCAAATTCTGGCGCAACACTCTGGTCTATACGAGTAATCTAAATATGTAAACTCTATTTACCGTGTATGTTTACAAATATTTTTTTTTACCTCTGTCTCCATCGTATCGTATTGAAATCAAAAATCTTGCACCATTTTCATCCGAGACTGCGTTATATACATATACTGCCCTGGAAGTGGCCTCTATGAAATGTAGCATCAAATTTACAATAATTCCTCTGGAATTAATCAAGATTATTATTTAACACAGGAATTTCACTGAACAAACAAATACATCGTGTTACCGTTAAAACATCAAAAAGATAAATATCTCCCTTATTACCAACCTAATTAACAGAGAAACAATAAATTTACCTATTTCGTTGACATCGTATCTTGAGATCTATAAAAAAAATTTTGGGTCTATAGTCGCCCCTTGTGCGATCCAGGTAGTCGGAACAAAATGTGATGTGAATTTGGCAATCAAATAAATATTAACTGTGCAGGTGTATACCGTTAATGCGAAATAACTCAATGTGTGACGTTTTCTTCGTTATTATCAGTTCGACAATGGTATATTCTTCATAATGAGTTTGTATTATGATTGCTTCAACGAAATTATTTAGCTGGTTTCTAATTGTATTGTTGTTTAACTGGTTTCTTTTGAATATAAGTTATTGAAGATTGGTTTTAACTGCTGAGCTCATATCGTGATGATGGCATCTAATTAATTTATAATTATAATTTGTGCAGGTCTTGTTTACATTGCCTACATCATCATCATCAACCCATTCATAAGTCCCACTACGGGGAACGGGTGTCCTCTTAGACAAAGGGTTAGGTCATAGTCCGCCACCTTCGCTCAATGTGGGAACCTTCTTCGACATGTAGGTTTAGTCATAGAGCGCATTGTAAATTTCATACTACTTTTTTACATACACATACATTTGTTTATTAAAGTCAATAAATAAATGTTATGTTTGTAAGCACCAACGTTGACCCGGATTATTATCAACAAATGATTTCAAATTACAATTTTACTGCGAGTGAAAGTTCTTATAACGCTCGAGTACACTTCGCCAATTCCATTATTTCCACTTTAGTTAACTTTCACATTAATAACAATTGGCTGACAGGAATGGGGTTGATAAAATTTCGAGCCATTTTTTTTTTAGAAAATGAGACAAACTCCGTTACTTTATTTGTTTTAAAATGATAGACATTAAATATAAAGACTTTTTTATAATACCAAATAATGGGAGGATGAAGTCAAAGTAGCCTGATGGTTTGACCTACCACCTGTCGAGCAGAGGCCGTAGGTTCCAATCCGGGCTCGCACCTCTGACTTTCTCGGAATTTATGTATGAAAGTTACCATGAGTCTTTCGGTGAATGAAAACTTCATCATGAAACCTACACGTTGAAGAATGTTCACGTGTGAAGTCCAAACAGCACTGGGACCCGTGCCCAGCAGTGGAATGTATGCCTGGTGGTCAGCGAGACGCCTATCCATAACAGTTGCAGTACTGCTCGTAGCTTTAAATCGCAAAGATCTAAGGGGCACTGCCATTGCGCCCTTCACGTTGAGACACAAGTTGAAAAATCACATCACACATGTGCCTGTGATTTCACCAGTACCCAGTAGTTGAGGTCCTTGTGAAAGTGTTCGTCCAGGGAAGTACTGCCACCTTACCTATGTCTGCCGCCAAGCAGTAATGTGAGCTTTATATAGCGTTCCGGTCTCGAAGGGTACGGGTGCTGGTGAAATTACAGGCACATGAGACTTGTCAACTTATGTCTTACGGTGACGGGCGTAGTGGCAGTGCCTCTTAAAGCTGCGATTTAAAGCTTAGAGTGGCACTGCAACTGTTACGGATAGGCGTGTCACTTACCACTTGCTCAAATTACTGCTTGGCAGCACAAATAGATAATGTGGTTGTTCTTCCCTGGAATTCTTTCACATGGTACTCTATTGCTACAAAAAAAAAAGATAGGCAGAGAGTACTTGGCAACACGTAAACATATTCCTTTGCATAATGGATAGTTTTTATGATGTCCCGTCCACCCTCCTGTATATTGCATAAGAACATTTGTCGAGTCTATATATCTCATTTCTTATATTTGACGAGCGTAAACTTCATAGATTTATGGTCATGTTTTATGAAATTAAGTTATAGCATATTCATTGATAAACAAATATAATTATTATAATTACAATATGCAACTAATTTTCAAAAAGTTCTGTTTCGGGTTTGATATTATTGATTTCTGGGTAATTCAACTGCAAGTATGTAGAAATGAGTATGCTCTCTGAAACATTACTTTTGTGACTTTTACAGTGGTATTTACATAGCTGCCTACTTACATAGGTACATAGTGGTATTTGATAATCACGCAAAAATCTACACATTCCTAGGTTCTTTTTCATCAATTTTTACAATTTTGGTTAAAATACTACTATAATTGTAAGTCAATGACTGGTACGCAAATTTCAATTTTTCGTTCTTCTGGCCACAAAGGTAAAGTATTTGCAGGTAAAAAACCAACTAGAATATGAATAATATTTTGTACAGAACCAATTGGAAAAGTATATTGATAACTCAGAAACTAAAATAATGTAACATTGTAACTGCCTCCGTGGCCGAACGGTTACCATGCCGGACTACCACGCAGAGGTCCCAGGTTCGATTCCCGGGCCGAGAGAAATAGTTGTATGGCCTACAATTATTTCTCTCGTGAGTTAGGGTGTAATTTGTGGTTGTCTATGTGTGTGTCCATGGCACCCGCGCCACAGGGTTTCCCTAGTGCGGAGCTATGTTGAGTGTGTGCGTTATTTATTTATTATTTATTGTGTTGTTCCTAACCACTAAGAAACTGTAATTGAGGATTTCCTTTTCAGGCCAAGCAGGTGTCAACCAACTGGGCGGAGTCTTCGTAAATGGTCGGCCGCTACCTGATGTCGTCCGAAAGAGGATAGTAGAACTGGCTATCATGGGTGTCAGACCTTGCGACATCAGCCGTCAATTGCTGGTCTCACATGGATGCGTGTCCAAGATATTGACGAGGTTTTATGAAACCGGATCTATAAGGCCTGGTTCTATTGGCGGGAGCAAGACTAAGGTAAGATTACATTTTTCTTGTTTTAATAGAATTTCAATTACAAAGATATCAAGTTGGTTGGTAAGTTGTAAATTTAGTATTGTGGAATAATCTTGTGGATAGGTAAGGATTTTATTCCTTGGTTCGTCTCCCCCTCTACTACCAAATCAGGAACATATTATTATTGGGTAAAGATTTCATAAGCAAACATTGTGGTGTAAAATGTTAAAACACTTAGCGTATCCCTAATTCATCACAAAACTCCCGAATTGTTGTGAATGTAATATGCATAGGAAAACAAGGGCAAAAGTGAAAAAATAAAACTAATATGGACAGTGCGGTTGCATTAAATCTCTCCCATCCCGAGACTCTGAGGTCGAAGCGACGCGGGTCACGCCGCAATCAGACGTAATTATAAACTATAAAACGGCTGCCTTTCGGCTTCTTGAGGCGGCCTTTCGACACGCCTTAAAGCCTCTCCATTATTAAATGAAGAGGGTTCCGAACGAAACCAACTATCTTTTCTTTGAGTCAAAATAGAAGATTAAATTTAAAAATGTTTGACACTATAGGTGTACAAGTACATATAATATAAATCTTTTTACAGAAATAATTATGCACTAGACATCATGCTTTTTTTGACATACTGTCAGTAGTCAAGTAATACTGATTTAGTAGTAGTAGAGCTCCTTGTGAAAGAGTTCGTCCAGGGAAGTAATGCCACCTTACCTATTTCTGCCGCCAAACAGTAATGTCAGCATTCCTGTGTTCCGGTTTTGAAGTGTAAGGGTGCTGGTGAAAAGTTGACAAGCCCCATGTGCCTACATGGGACTTATCAACTTATGTCTCAGGGTGACGGGAGCAGTGGCCGTGCCCCTCAGATCTTTGAGATTTAAAGCTCTGAGTGACACTGCAACTGTTATGGACAGGCGTGTAACTTACCATCAAGTGTTCGTCTGTCGCGTTTTTTTTATAATGTCACTTGACATTATAAAAAAAACTTATGAAAAGTGAATTATAAAAGTATAGAGTAAGCGGAAAACGTAATTTGGAGTCTAAGCTTCTAAAGCGGATGACACCAAAGCTCTAATGAATAGGGTTCCATAGCACATGCTAATGAAAGAGTTCTACAGCATGACCATTCGATACCGACGTCAGTAAATTCGGCACGCCAATAAACGACTTCAAACTCAAACGGATACCGCCGACTAAATTGATTACAACAAAATACTACCAAATCTTTATGACTGCTGTTATGGAAACACATAATTGACTACTAATCAACCTCGAATACTATCGCTCGTATCGATTAATCCGAATTGCGGTCAAATAATCGATTTGACAGAATCATGATATCATCTTTTCAAAATAGGAGCTTTTGAGCTCGCGATTTTATAGTTCTCGTAATAATATTCGCAATTTACGACCAATAAGGTTGTTGTCGCTGCATAAATTCTATACTGATTAATAGTTTTTATATCAGATATTAGATTTTAAGACTTTATGGATGGCAGATCAATTTGGCAATTGTTGTTTATGTCAGTCTAAAATATCACCTACCACATCGTTGGGTTGTGACCTTTAATTTTGCCTTTCTTTTGTTTGTAACACATTAGGTTGTTAAAATTTGGAACCTACTTCCATTTCAACACTATAGGTGAACACTCTAAGAGGTGATAGGGTTATTTGTGTTATGTCCAACTGGATAGATACTGTCGCACTATTTATAGTACTACAAAATTGTACCACTGTGATTCGAATCAAAGAATAGCTAAAATCAACACATTCGAAAGCACAAGTGAGGTCTTATGTTCCATATAGTCGACATCATTTATTTATTTATTTATTTTATACAAAAGGCATACAAAAATACATAATACAATTTCTCGCCAAACTGCGAAAGCAGTTTGTCGGCAAGGATACACTCACAATCTCGAGACTATAGTATACCTACTTACTACGTTTAACAAAATCAATGTACTTACTTAAGCTAAATTTAAATGGCTACTAAAAGAGAAGATTTTAACTTTTTCTTTAAAATGAATTTAGATAATATATCACGGTCTCTCAAAAAATCAAATTTATTAAATAAAATGGGCAAGAAATACCTATTTGTTCTTTTACCATAGTAATTATTTACTTTTGGACATACATATTTACTTTCACGGACTCTCCTAGTATTATATTTATTCATTACTTTAATTTTAAATTCGGTTTTATAATAATTTTCAATAGCGGCTAAATATTGAACTTTGGCTTTTACAGGAAGTATTTTACAGTGAGAGAACAGTTTGTCATAGTCTCCTTTACAGTTATTTTTGGTTTTACGACTTACTAAATATTTTAAAAATCTTACTTGCAGACTCACATACTTCTTTAGAATAGTAAATCAGTGGTAGGTAACCACTTTCTATCTGATGAAACGTATGAAACTATACGATTTTTGCACTAAAAGGTACCTGATGAGATTCAAGCATACATCTATGCAGCCACATCCATAAAACCACTTTATCATTCTTAAAACTTGGAACAGTAAAAAATTCTGCTTGCAACATACAAAATGAGTAGGTACTGTATTAATTAAAAGCAAAATCGTGAATGCACCAAAATGAAACGATTTCACGCGGAAAATTGTTTGATTGGATAAGTTCTTGCCCAAATTGTTCAACCTTCGGCTTGGTAAAGGTTAAAACAATATCGTCAGGGGCACCTTCGGTTTTTATGTTTTGTTTTTATCTTTAATCAATAGTCTATCATTTTATTCCATTTACTCGTCTTTGTGTCACGTATCACTTTTGTAACTGCTGTTGTTAAGTTTTGGTTTGGTTTGGTTATCTTTTACTTAGTTGAGAATTATTACTTTTCTTTTGTTAAAGTATAATCAATGTCTCTTGAAAGTTTGACAATTACCTTCATATATTCCTTCCGAACAAATTAGGTAGGCAAACTCATTTTTACGTCAAACTTATATGTGATACTGTGATGGATATGGAATACCTTACCGAGATGTTAAGAACAAACGTAAATAGACGTTTAAACTTTGGCAAAAATGAGACGCTTTTAGAAAACAGGTCCTGGAAGAATTGGGAGAAACTGTTGCATGACAAGATAAAATAAAAACACTTTAGAATAAAAACATCATCATCAAATGACTGCTCAACCCAATGTTACGAATCTATGCAATTATTTGTATAGCTTCAATTAGCAGTAACGCCATAAAAGTTTCGAATCTTAACGCGTCCAAAACGAATCTCTAGTGTGGGAAAGCACGCTACATACGTTTTTTCATTTCATATTACTTACCAATATTTAAATTATTAACCGTTAGATACGAGCGAAAACCCGAAACAGAATCGATTCTATGAAGCGTTAATATCGATTATTCGATACGCTTTTTCTTCAAATCGTAGATCGGTTCAGAAGCATTTATTTCTTGGAGCGGCTCCCATTTGATTGCAATTGAACCTGCTCATAATTGCTCGATACCGAGTATTCGTTAAACTTAACGATTTTAAACACGAATATTTTATCTAAAAGTCCGTTTTAAGAAATTGTAAGACTCGACATAAATAAACTATTGTATCACCGAAACCCATACATTTTACTATGGATTTAGCCTCGAGTTTCTTTTGTCTATAGTTAGGTATGTCCTTTGCTAGCCATCGACAAAAAGCGTCATAATACGTTGTTGACGTGATATTCCCAATTCAATGCAGTTTTTTGCATGTTTATTGTTTCAAAACCTGTACGTTTACTGGTTTTGCGTTTGGCGTTTTATCTTGTGGAAATGGGTAACCACCATCTATAAACATTTCCGATATTTCAAGTGTATCGTGGAATACAAGATGTGCATTTGTGGACGCTGGTACTGACATTCACAATTGAACAGCTTTTAAATCTCCATAAAGCATAAGTTCGGTCGTTTATGGGGACTGCTGCTACCTTTATGACTCGGTGCTGAGGACTCATAGCGATTTAACGACTCTACAGACTAAGATCTCATATGAGCATTCAGCTCGTTACGCCATCTCCTCCTGGGTCTTTCACGTCTCCGTTGCGTTTGGTGGCGTCTACTCCTTGTGGTGTTCTTTGCAAAGTGGGTAAAGTAAGCTCTATGCTCACTTTGCACTTGCATCCACCGCTACTTATAGGATCTCCCTTTTGCGTGGTATCCACTTTAGTTTTGATTTTATTGAGGTTAGCGATGAATTAAATATATCTAAACTTGATGTGTTTTGAATTCGCCTGTAAAACAAAATCCCTCGAGGTTTTTTATTGTGTTCTCAAAGAGATGTTCTTTTGTAATGACAATGAGCATTATATTATAAAGAGATTTTAAATTTAAGCCCAAATGTATAATCCATAAGCAAATTGCGTCACTATGCATAGTGTAATATGAAAATTGCATTTTCGTATCATCTATAAACACACACAATAAGAATTATATTGCCGTTCATATTCGCGCGCTCAATCTAGCTATCTCCCGTTTTACGGCCCAAGTCATGGCATTTATGAGCAATGGCCACATTTTATGGCCAAATAGCCATAATTAGTGGCATGAACCCACCGAACTTTATGACCAAGAGGGCGGTGTGCTATTGAGTACTACTTTCACACTGAATTTACTAATTTACTGTTACCTTTTTTTCGTTGGATAGTTGTTTGTTTGGGGTTGTAAATGCGATATTTACTGTGGGTGTTATTATTATTTTACGATTTTATTACATAGTAATTTGTAGAATAATCTATATAGATATACTCATGGATATATTCAGTAAAACGCTAGAAAAACGTTGAATTATGACAACAATGTTCATATTCATCACCACAAATACAAGAAAGTTTAATTTGAAAAAAAAAAATCTCTTCAATCGTCTTGATTTCGATTGATTTTTAAAACAAATTTGGCCAGCCTTTTTGTTGATGACATTTAAAGAAAATTTCAGATTTTAGTTATAGTAGTACAATATAATTTTATTATATAAAATCATGATTTATTAAATAAATTCCCATAATAAATAATTAATGCTTTTCGATGACTTCCGTGGTCGAGCGGCCAGGCTTCCCCGGCCGGGTCAATGTAGAAAAACTAACTTTTACCTATATTGTCTCGGGTTTGAGCCTTTGTGGTACCGTCGTCGTGTTTCCGATTTCCGTTGTCACATTTCAAGTCTCATTCACTTCTTTGTTTCGATTTCAAGTCTCATTCGTAAGGCAGCTTCCCTTGAGAAGAATCAATCATTTACAATATTTTTTCCAAATATCATTGTTCGAGACGGTTCATAAACATCAAATTTTTGTTTCACTATCGTTTTAAACCTTGTAAGTGGTAAAATTGGAATATCAACCATCATCAGCTTACATGCATCCATAGCCGGACATAAACCTTGAGAACTTCAACTCTCCCGGTCCTGTGCCGCCTGCATCCAACCTTTGCAGGCCACTTTTCTCAGGTCATCTGTCCATCTTGCTGCAGGGCGTCCTTTGCTACGTTTTCCTTGACGTGGTCGCGCCACTCCAGAATCATCAGTCCTCCTGCGTACATGTCCGGCCCACTGCCACTTTTAAGCTTACTGATTTTGGGAGCTATATGGGTCACTTCAGTTGCTGTGAATATCAACCGGAATGTAATTATAGAAGCATATACATTGTCTTCTATAATAACATTCCGTCTGACTTACATGGATTTCTGACTTTTAGGAGTACACTGTTTTGTATCGGAGGTTTTTAAATTTTAATTGAATTAATTTATGTAATTTATAGATAGTACGAGTTTTACACCAGCTACAGCGCAAGACGTGAAGGACTAAACAAAAAATCCGTCATAAAATTTGCTAGACAGAAATTTAATAGACCGTCATTATTGTTATTCATCGTACTGGTATCTTAGTAATGTGCCAACGTTCAATTTTAAACACAAGTCTGTAATATGTATTTGTATTTTAAAACCATCTTAGTTCTGCTTGGAACATAAACGAGTAAGGCTTAAGCCTTGTGCCTTTATTGCCAATTACAATCTTAACAGACCAGTGTGAAATTCTGCCTAATGTCATTACCGTGAAGGTTTATTTTGTGTATTAGTCATTTGAAATGCTCTCGTGTTTTTAATCTTTCGTTGTCTTATGAGTCTCTAATAGGAGGAGGTTGTTATGGAAACTTAACTTCTATGTAGGAGGTCTTGGGTTCAATGGAAATCGAAAAAAATCTTTTTTCAAATCATGTGCAATTAGAGTGAAAAAAAATGTCGAACAAAAAACGTTTAACAAGTCCTTAACTCGCATTGCGTGTGTTATACTATGATCTAAACCCTATCTTCAGAGATTATAATATAGGTTATTGATAATCATTACAAATTTTGAAACTGGTAGGCGGTCATTCCAGTAACGTCACGTTTTGAACTGAAAAATATATTATGATTTAAATACGTAGTGATAATATGCTACTTCGAGTGTAATTTTTTTGCAGAAATAAAGATAATTTTCATTTGATTTGATTGAACACATATCGTCTCTTTTTTATAATACTAAGTGACGGGACGAACAAGTCGTGTGCCTGCTGGTAAGCGAAACGCCTGTCCCTAACAGTTGCAGTGCCACTCAGAGCTTTAAATCACAAAGATCTGTGGGGCACTGCCACTGCGGCCGACCCCCTGAAACATATGTTGACAAGTCTCATGTGCCTGTAATATCACCAGCACAACCGTATCATTTACATTTACATTTACTGCTTGGCAGAAGAAATAGGTAAGCTGGCAGTACTTCCCTGGATGAACTCTTTCACAAGGAGTTCTACTGCTACTAAACTCTACATATTCTTGTCGAAACCGCAAGAAATATAGTAACTGCGATGTTATGTCTATAGTGCTTAATCTATTATGCTTGATATACAATTTTGTTGTTATTATTCATGACAATGTTTATAAATAATTTTATTTGAGCAATAAAAGTGTCAATTATACGCTCATCCTTTTCTACAACCCTGTCAGTTTCAAGACATTAGATAAATTAATTTGCTCGAATTTAACTTTGCATTTGAACCCCTCTTGATTAACAATAAGTAATTTGAGACCTATGTGGTCACAAACTGTTTTGAGTCACGAGGTCCCTTACGCGTATAAGACCTTTTCGTTTAATAATAAAATGTTTTTCTTTAATATAGAGATTTTTATATAACATAATATTTTTTTTGTTTTTATTATTAGTTTTGTACATTATACGTAAATACAGTTTTTATATAGGTCCACGACAATCAAATCGTATTTCTTGTCATCCTTTCACCTACATCAAAAAATCGTATCACCATGTCCCTTTTCAAATACAAGTACACCTTTAAACTTCCAAGAATAACGACCTGAATAGAGTCATCCCGTATGAATGAATATAAACGTCGATTATAATCCAGACAGATAAAGTGAACGTATCGGGTACAATAATTTCCAATAATGTTTTATGAACCAGCTTTACGGTATTAGGCGGCTAATAATATTGACAGTATAATCCTACGAAGCATTAAAGCGGGTATTATCGGGACAAGTTCGACGTTAGTTGCGGATTCTGATCGAGCCGATCAAGTCTATGACTATATGGGTGATACTAACTGTCGTACATCGATACACCAAACGTCAGTTTGCGGTTTATTACCGATCAATAGGTACGTTAATTCCATTTGCATGAAAATATTGCGATGTTTCTGGATTATAAGTCGGTGTTTTTATGTAGACATTATCGTAGAGTTTGAGTGGATAAAATTTATAAATTCAATTTAATACCGACATGTGTTGCTTTCCGCGGGGTAAACAGAGACTACAGATCTTCACTTGCTATGATTTTCATAGATTTTAGTACATTTTATTTCTGCCCATTTTTTGAAAATGATACCTACTTTCTTTGGTGTGGTCAAGATAGTGGATATCCATTTATATATCCACAAACCACGTAATTTCCAAATCCGTTCCCTCGCATGTTATTAAGGTCCCCGAACAGATAACAGCGCTGATAGTTGACAGCGGTTGACAGGTGCTCTTCGCTCCCATGACCCGTCCCGCCGCTGACCAATCGCGCCATTACTATTACAAATTACCAAGATCTTACCCCCGATTGTGTACGGTAAAAGACCTAATTATTCCAATTTAGAATTCGAACGCGCTCTTTTTTGTTTTCGAATTCGTCATTTGTTTTTGAATAAATAACACTTCGAATTGGGTCGTTTCGAAATATAAAAAAATTAATTTTTTTTGTTCAGGTGAACTGTTGCGGTTTAAAATCAGTAGAGATTTTGAAAATTGATACTATCTTAAATTTGATAAAGATTTTTAACCGAAAAGGGATTGAGATAACGATGAAATAGATACTTCATTGCTATCTGTTAAATTGACGATTAACATGATAGATAGAATAAAACTTTTTAGTAGAAAATATTTGTAAAAGGAAACGAAAATAATCTATAAGTTGATAAAAAATGTTAGTTTTGTGATTGGAGCAGTCATTTCTATTAAAACTGTGGGTGTGTTTCTACTCACTTCTATTGTTTTACTTTATTATGATATATTTTTTAATACGTGCATAATTATGAAGATTATCTTCTTGGGTTGGTTTCCTTTTTCCGATTACTTTTTGTTGTTAATAATATCTGATCATTAGCAACCCAAGAACATAGGTTTTATGCCAATGCCCATGTGTTGGAGACAACAACAGGTTTTCGACGTGTTTACTAACTTCTGTTGCGTGCGGGTTTCATCACGATGTTTTCTTAGGGTGCCTTCGAATTAGACGTTTGCAGATGCGGTGCAGTGGCACTACTTATTTTCATAGAATAATCTAGTCTGTAAAAGTGGCGCGACTGTAGCGCCGCAGTTGCGCTTCTAAATATTATATGAAAATAAGTAGTGGCTCGCCACTGCGGCGCTTCTATAAGCGTCTATTTTACAAGAGCCCCTAGTAATTAAGGTGAGCAATAATTAATAAAGTAAATTGCTTATGATTATAAAAGTTTCAGCGGTAGAGCCTTTCTGTGAGAAAACTAGGCTACCACAGCTCCTTAAAAACGTAATACTTAAAGTTAATAAGTACACTTTAAACTTATTGTCTTCGCTTATGTTAGTAGCAGTAGAGCTCCTTGCGAAAGAGTTTGTCCAGGGTAGTACTACCTCCTTGCCTATTTCTGCCGCTAAACAGTAATGTCAGCATTACTGTGTTCCGGTTTTGAAGGGTGAGGGTGTTGGTGAAATTACAGGCACATGGGACTTGTCAACTTACGTCTCAGGGTGACGGACGCAGTGGCAGTGCTCCTCAGATCTTTGCAAGTTAATGCTCCGTGTGGCACTGTAATTGTCATGGACAGGCGTATAGCTTACCATCAGGCGCACGACTTGTTCGTCTCGTCATTTGATGTTATAAAAAAAAAAAATTCTGTTCGTGATTTTGTTTCGTAATTATTTATTTGTGTCTTAGGTGTGAATGTTTTTAAGCTTTTTTTACTTTTCTATTTTATGTGGAGTCATTTGTGGTGTGCAAATAAATGTATTTTCTTCTTCTTCTTTCTTCAAACGAGTTTCGTTCATCGCTATTCTGCGGAAATAGTGGTTTCCTATAACCATATAAACCAGGAGAAAGGAATTTTGTTTTAATATACACGTTAATGGACACCAAAAAAATCAACATTGCAAAATGAGATGTTGACACGAATACGCTGTTAGTTTTGCAATGTTGTCATTTTAACGGTAATTTATCATTTGCCGTCGATGAGCAGAGATGGGCCCTTGATGATGTTTTTTTCACAAATGCTGCTGTGAAAGGGTAATTTTAATCTTAATAACTTCGCGTCTAGCGTTTGCATGAGACTTCTTTAGTATGTTTCCACGAAAGATTTTTTTACAGTATTAAGGCAATGGTTTACGATTATTTCCATTTTGCGAAAAAAGAGGGTTAGTTTGTATTTAGTTCTGAAATGAATATCGCGGAATATACTTTCTTTTCTTTTTAAAGTTAGAGGTGAAATTTAAAACATTGTATTGTAATAATGTAATAAACAGTATAGATCAACTAATATAAATATTCTCGGTCCTCTGTATAAAACCGACCTCATAAGTCATTCATCCCCTAGTTTAGTATCCTTAGAGGCGGCTTATATTCTCGACATTTAAATGGGACCACTACTGAAGTACCCTCTTTCCAGCAAAAAAAGAATCATCAAAATCGGTTCACAAATGCCAAGTTATCGCGTAATATACATGCAAGAAAAACGTAAAGTCGAATTGAGAACCTCCTCCTTTTTAAAGTCGGTAAAAAGAGAGGTGGTATTACTTACAAAACTTACATAAGACTAAAAATGGTTTTTGAAATTACTCTCAGTATAGGCTGTATGGCACATCTGCCTTTGCCTTTTCCGGTTTAAGAATGAAAAAAAAAAACAGTACCAAGACAAACTTTTGTGCAACTTTGGTGGAGAGGGGAGGACATTTTAAAAGGAATAGCACAACAATGGTAAATACATAAATATACATATGTACGAGTTATTAGGTACCACATTTCAGCCTGTGATTTAAATATCACATTATCAATTCTTGTTTATTATTGAAAAACAACCGATAAAGATCAAAACGACATGACATGCCAAACTGGCATTAACAGCTTCGTCAAACAATAAAGAAAATTAAATATTCAACGGTGACAATACTGGCCGAGTTCTAATTGAGCTGGCAACATTGGATATTTATTTTTTTAAATCAACATAATTTTTTTATATTTTAGCTCTGTTCTTTTTTTGTTGACGACCTCGGTGGCCCATCATTTTGCACTGTATGTGCTAGATGAGGAGCTTCATGGTTCAATTTTCGGTAAGGGCTTGGGAAATGCACTGTTCTAAATCGGTTCTTGTTTGTGTGTTCTGAGTGGTACCCTGGAGTGAATTTCGTTGCTCTATAGGGAATTTCCTAATTTGAGATCAGGTAATCGGTGTGGTATCTGGTACATTATTATTATCATTTATTAATGTTTTTAACACGCATTTCGTGTCATATGTAACTAATTCTGATCTATTTTATATTGAAAAAGAAAAGATTGGAAGATATGACATAATAACTACACTCACAGTCCCACGATTGCGTATGTGTGTATGTTCATAAGAGCACCTATTATTCTTACAAAGATATACTGCGCCGTTCACTAAGTCAAACGCGGCTATATGACAATTTTTTTTTTACATTTTATTCAATTTAAGATATTGAAATTGTTTAATGTTGTTTTAGCTATGCACCGTTATGGTAAGTTTCGATATATCGAACCTAACTTTAACTGTTTTTAAATAGAGAATTTTAAACTCTATTTTATGCTATTTAAAACCGATATTTGACTACTTGTCACTTATCCGAGTTTTAGTTAGTGGACGGCAGTATATTCTTTTGTTTTTATGCCCATGCATAAAAACAAAAGAACACGTTTCCGTCAAGTTTTCAATTTACTTTCAAAAATGACATCACAAGATAACGCGCGTCGGTTTGTAGAGACAATTATCTGTAGCTCAGAGCATGACCATCGCGCATCAGAATGCTATACTGCCCTCTATGTCATAACTAACACATTTGCATTTTGGTAACTTTCGAGATATTGGCACCTAAAGTTTCATAGTCGCCGAAAAAAATGTCAATTACGCAGAAAATCAGCTTTACAACAAAACTGTAAACTAAATAAGATATTTAAAAACCGATTCTTGAAACTCGATATTTAAGAACCGTGATCTCGATTCGCTGATATAATATGCTAATATCTCAATTTAAAAAAAATATCGATTACATTAATTATGATAAGAATAAGAATATGTTTACTGCATAACTATAGGTTAAATTATACATTGGTTTGGGCTCTATAGTCTACCAGTTAAGGTATACAATATTATTAAATTGGTATTTTGAATTTGGAAAATTAAAGATTGAATGATAAATTAAATTGTATCAGCTTGACTTTACTATATTTATGATTTTTAATGTCAATTATTATGATCTAAATTTTGATATTGGTTGTAATGTATTTCATAATTGTAATAAGGGTAGTTTGTCTACAAGATCAATAATACAGGGTTCTTGTGCAGGAATATATACTATTATGTAACACCTCTGTTAATCCACATGAAACAATGAATAAATGAATTATGAATTAAATGTCACAGATTAAAATCAAATTGCAAGAGAATATGAAAGAAAAAAAAAACAATTATTAATGAACATTTCACATCAGTAATCACCAAATTTGTAACCAATTTGTAACCAATTTGTAACCAAAAAGTAACCAAATTTGTCGTTGTCTGACGACAAATTTGGTACTTAGCGCTATAAAATACTCTTGTACGCTATAATTTCTTTTTTTAATTTAGTGAGAGCATTTTTAAATTTTACTCGATTAAAAAAAAATAAGTATAGTAACGTCAATATATCGTACAAGGAAATTTTCTCTATTCCCGCGAACTCTGTCTGTTTGCCGTAATAAAATATTTGTGTTTGTTACACAACTAAATGGCTAACACCTAGTTACACAGGAAGGTACAATTTCCTGAATTATGATAACATTATAATAGAAAAAAGTCCCCAACATTATTTCCACTTCTATCTATCTACTAATCAATGTCTGCAATTATTGTAATTATTACTCCACGTATCTCACGTTTGATTAAACAGAGTTCAGACACTAATGTGTCATTTGACGTGTCACATAACAATTTACAACGTGTCGATCGCATAACTGCCACTTACGTGTTCGTCATTATTTAAATGACAGCCTATATCTGATATTATTTTTAAATAATGCAGATGTGTATTAAGGATTGTATAAAACTTAAATAAAAACTGAATAAACCTAATACAAAGATCTTTAACTGGCAAAGAAGAATTTTGTAGAAAACTCGACCTCCAGCTTAGGGCGCGTTCCCACTATGCCGTCACGATTTATTATCGTTGGACGACTGTCGTGTCTAGCCTGTTCCCATATCACGACTATCTATCGTGGACGATTTTTTTTCGTTGAACGACTGTCGTGACTAGCTGTTTCCACTAGATCGTGACGACAATAGTGACTTTTTTTATCGTCAGACGACTGTCGTTCTAGCTGTTCCCAATGTGACGACAGTTTGTTGTTGTAATGATAAAAAATCGTGAACGACAGTTAATCATGTCGTGCTATATGTGTGAACATGTGAACAACTTCATTTAAAAATAGCTACGATACTGTAAACTGCACGGCAGTCTGTCGTCACGACATAGTGGGAACGCGCCCTTAGTTGACGGAGAGACGACACTGCGGTACAGCGTAGTCGCAAAACCGTTGTATTCAATAGGTACTTTACATATACCAATGATTTTTTTTATATATGAACTGAACTAAATAGAAAACGTTTACTATACGATATACATTTTTCAAATGGCTTTAGTTTCATTTGTAAAAAAATTCATTCTGAAATAAAGCCAGTGTCCCTGCCACTTGACCCAAGCAAAATGAACCGTATTAGCACGGGAAAAAGTTTAATTCGAGCTGAGATAGTATCGAATCCTTAGTCCTGTCGAGTCGAAGGAATTTTTCTTTGTTGTTTGTGTTAATAATTATAACTTAAATTTAAATTCAAAAAACGCCGATACGAAACAAAGTACTCCAAACGTAAACAAAAGCCACCATCCGTAAAATAACAACTTGTCGAGATCAATTTAATGAGACCAAACTGTACAGTTTCACTGTAAATAAGAGAGTAGTTGGGTAGTTTACAAAATATCCTGGTAGCAGCATCAGATCAAGTTATCGTATTATTGTAATGTCATCGGATTTCCAATATATCAAATGTAAAGTCGATCGAAAAAGTGGAAATAAAATAAATGTTCACCATTATGACTGACATCCTTGCACTAACTGGGAAAAGAGTTTGTGCACAACAGTGCAACCTTTTTATAACATTTTTGATAATTTTGCCTTTGGTTTTATTTTTCCTCTTGTTGTCCTTTAAAAAAAATAATACATTGTTCAACCATTTTTCTTCATAAATATAATTTACAATGCGATGTAGGAATACAGCTGATGATCTTGAAACTGCTGAAACGATGTTTATGAAAAGTAGATAAGAATCATTCCGACGAATACCGCTGGAATTACGTAATGCCTTAATAACCATTAATATAAAAAATACAATCTTTTGGTTTATGATTGATTATTTATACATATTAAGTATTTTAATATTATTACTTTTCTGTTAGCTAATTGAACATATTTATTTTGTGGATACAGTTCGCATTAATACGACGAATCTTAGAGTCGAATCGACTAGAAACATTGTTGTATATTATGCTTTATAATGAAAAAAAAAAAGATTAAATTAGCCTTCATATAGAAAATAAAACTATTTCAAGATTTGTCCAGCCGTTTGAGACCTACGACGCCACGGACGTTGCGTCGGGATTAAAAACAGTATTAGTTAAAAAACTGATTGTGAGAATTTAACCAAAATGACAAACTATTTGGTGGTAGTGTAAACATGTAGTACACAAGCACATGATACAATATTGTATGTGTGCTATAACTGCCCTCCTTATCATGTAATGTAATCGACATTTTTAGCTACGTAGTAAAATTTAGTAGCAGTAGCGTTCCTCCAGAGGCGTACTGCCACCTTACCTATTTCAGCCACCTAGCAATAGTGTGGGCATTACTGTAAGTTTTGGAAAGGTAAGAGGAACTGGTGAAATTACTGGCACATGGGACCTGTCAATTTATGTCTCAGGGTATCGGGCGCAGCGACAGTGCCTTTCAGATCGTTGTGATTAAAGCTCTAAGTGGTATGGCAACTGTTATGGACAAGTGTGTCGCTTTCCAACAGGCACCTGTTCGTCCTGTCACTTAGTCTTTTTTTAATAACCTACTACGTCCCACTGATGGGCAAAGGCCTCTCCTCTTGACTTCCACAGTTCCTTATTTGCAATGTTAGGCAGGCCTTTACATATATGCATCTAAGTCGTACTGTCATCTCCTTCTTGGTCTGCCTCGTCGTTGCTAGCCGTCCTCCGGTACCCATCAAGTGGCTGTGTGAGTCCATCTCTGTGGGTGCATGAGACAAACTTGTCCAGCTCAGTCCCATTTCAATCTGGCATTCCTTTTCCTAACATCGATTATTACTTAGCTTAAAAAAAATGCGAAGTTGAGTTCAGAATCAGCAAAACGAGATCTACAAAGAGTTTTTAACCGACTTTAAAAAAAGAGGAGCTTCTCAATTCGACTGTATGTTTTTTTTAATATTATGTTACGCGATAACTCCGGCGGCATTTGTGAACCGATTTTGATGATTCTTTTTTGTTGGAAAGAGGGTACCATATAATCTTGAAGAAACTATTACCCCTAAGCGTGGCTGTTCACGGATGAAGATTCATTGTCATTCATAAATTTTATTATAAGGAGCAATTATTTTTAATTTGTTCAGTTTCAGTTCTATTGTTAATCAAAATCAGCGTAATTGACAGTTTTCAAATTAAAAAACAACTTTACAAGAAGGCCAGTCTACCCACGTGATATCCAAATAGCCCAAAGTCTTACTTCACACAACTCAACAAGTTACAAACATTATTCTTTATACGTGACCTATTAATCTTAATCATCGCCAATTTTCTGCCATCAAAATCATCTCAATAATTTGATGGGAACTATTCGCATTGAGTCTTAATGAATGTTCTTCCGCACGTATTGCACCCAAGAGGCATGTCATAATTGGTTTCGAACCAGTACACCATCCTGCGGCAAAAGTCCCGCCTGGCCTTGATCGAATCTGTTTTCCGGTAACCTTGAAGTTGGTGCGAAAAGGGAATGTTTATAGCGCTCTTTATAATAAAAGTAAAATAAAAACAACGCTAACATAGATTGATGTGAAGAAGAATGAAAATAACTAAAAACAAGCTAACTCTACATTTGTACTAAAAATATTAAAAATTATTACTTATAATAGGACATCGAGTATGATATAGTCGTTATATTATAACCAGAAACACAAACGAAATTAGGGCCATCCATCCCTGGCAACCCATCAGCCAAATAGGCCTTACATCACTTTTAAAATATCAACTCTCGTTGTGCTGAAATAACAAATTAGAAAGCTGAAATGGTACAGCGCCAACAACTGATCTGTGTGTACGTCTCTGTATATTCTAAAAATATTCTGTATTTACTACGGGGTGATATTAAAATTTATTATTTTAATAGGAACAATAGCATTATTTTTAAGAACATATTTTAAATTTGATATTTGAAATTGTCATATCTATTGTTTTTTCGTTTTGTCGATTACATTATCCTGTGGACACACAAACGTTTTTCCGTAGAAAGCTACAAGAAAAAAGATGTAAAGTGTGTATAACATCATTCCGAACTTTGTTTTATTAACGTTTTATTTTTTCAATTCTTGTTTGTTTAATGCTCTAATAAAAGCAAAGAAATTTCCAGAAATTAACAGTACCAATGTATAATCTACTACTACAGTTAAGTTTAGTACAACCCATAAATACATCAGAAATTTGCTTCAGAATCTTATGCTTTGCGGCCATTGGGTGTACAATAACCCATCAAAAGGCATTAAAGTTTTAGTTAGAACTATATTTGACAAAACTTTGATGCAGTTAGGCACTTATTACCATTTCAGAGATTTTTTATTATTGTTAGAAATACAAGAACTTTTATAAATTCGAAATTAATAATGAAACAGTTTTGTGTACAAATTATAATATTAAAATATATTTTTTTATTAGGCACCTACATGCTTAATACTGTACGTAATACGATCTCCAAAATCTTCATCAAAATAAGACAATAATTATTCTACTCTATTCTATTTTCAACTATTACTCTTCATAAAGAGAATCACTTAAATACATAAAATTTATGCATAAGGGGGTCAACTAGTACAATATAAATAATTATTTCTTACACTAAAATCAAGAACCCGCTCATTCCGCCAAGATGCGCTTGATCACAATAATTGACGTGTCTTCAACAACCTTGCAATGCAATAGCCTGTCCCGTTGGCCAAAAAAAAACCCTGCTCCTAGAGTAGCTGTACACCTTGCCACATTAAAGGACTATTAGCACAGTCATCTCTTCATCGAATTAATATCAAATCAATCCGTCATTAAAGCAACGGTCTCACGCCCCAGCAAATTATCTTTCACCCCATCAAGGAAGGTGGAAAGTCTAATAGAAATCGGTAATAAGAAACTAATCGTACCACGCGTCGGTTGGACACTTACTACAGTTACCATCTCTACGTAGCGAGCAAAAAGCCATATTGGATGTGTCAGGGGATGATTGATGCGCAAGAGCAAAAACCTGCGTCGAACGGAACGGAGGCCGTGACGCGCCGTGGAATGTGGCTACCGCGCTACGCACTCGATTTGTTCGCGCGCAGGCGCCTTTCTTATTAGCACAGAGATTGAAAAACATCATGATAGTCGATATTAATTTAGCTAAAATTAATTTTCTTTAGGATTTCCGTATAAAATTCAAACTAACCAATCACCAATCATAATGGCAGTAATATCACGTGAAATTTGGTATAAAAGTTTAAATCGTCCAATAAAATAACTGTATGTGTTTTAATCCAAGTTCCATTAGCAAATGGGGTAATCATACTCGAGTATTGTATTTAAGCTACAATATTATTTACATGATTGTCTATTCAAAACTTTTAGAGAAAAACCGACCTCAAAAGTTTGTGGAATTACAAGTCAAGAATTACATACCTATTTGCCACGTTTTATTGAAATTGATTAACAGAAAGTGGGTGAAATCCAATAAACCGGATTCATCCCCTATTTTTGCTACCCTTAGAGGTGGAATATTTTCTTCAAATTTGAATAGGACGACTACAGACGTATTTCCATTCTAACAAAAAAAAAAGAATCATCGAAATTCATTCACAATGTCGGAATAGTCGCGTAACATACACACAAAAAAAGTACCTGACTTGGGAACCTCCTCCTTTTTTTTGAAGTCCTTTAAAAATTATGAGAAAATATGGAGGACAGTTAGTTGTTGTTATTTTACAACTTTGTCATCACTCGTGTATGCATGTGTATGGATAACGTAGATAAGTTCTATTTTTTGCAGTAGAACCTATATTTTGCATTGGACCCAATATCGGTGATCATTGAAGAGAAACTTGCATATAAGCACCCATACATTTTACTTTTCGCTGCTTTGTACCTTTATGAATTAAGAATCTATAATACTGTATGAGCGTAGGTCTAGAGGCAAATAATTGAGGCAAAACGCATTAAAAATTACATTGAGAATTTTAATTTGACAAGAAAGATAAATTTAATTACCACAAAGCTCATAAAATGGTAACAAGTATTTAAAAACATTTTTAGTGACTTATATTTTCAGTGATATTAGCATGAATATGAAAAAAAAAAGTTTTACCATGTAAATGCTTTAAATACGTTACTTACTATACAAGCAAAAGGAAACCGAACTTCAAACATATGTTAGATGAAATCAAGCTTCAATACGATTATTAATGAAAAAAATCCATTATAGGTTTCGTTTTTTGCCACCAAAACCGTCGTACACGCATGCGCCTAAAAATAATTATACGACTTTAAGTAGCCTGTCAAAGTTAATGTGTAAATAGTAGCTTTCGAGATTATGTGCGGTGGAGCATCGCATTTTAAAGGTAAGGCGTCAATTTTGGCGGCTAACCTCTTATTACGCCATTAGTTTCGATCAATATTCTATTGGCTCAAAGCCAAGGTGCCAAGCATAAAAAAATCTATTGAACGATCGATTTTCGCGCCACTTATTTTTTTTAACTTTATAAACGTAGGGTGCGTTCCGGACCCGTAATTATTATGATGTGTTCAGAATACCCGTGTCATAATATTGTATTTTTATTTCTTTAAAGCTCTCGCTTCCTTTCGTATTGCTGTAATTACAGCATCAAGAATATGTTTCGCTTAGTGGAAACAGTAAATTAGTTTTACTTCTATTTTTATGCAGTATTCAACAGAAATTAAAGAAAGAATTTGAGGTAATTAAGTAATGTGTATTCCTAGTAGTAACTCTACATAAAAAGACGGTGCTCTGGTTATTTTGAACTCTACATACCCACTACATGTACACATTATTGTATGAATAATGGAAACAATAATCATAATTCCTTTGGTAACAAAAAAGTCGATGATGAATGTTGTAACGTTTTGGCGTCTGATCTTGTAATATTATACAAACGGTAGGTACAGATAAACGACAAATGTGGCACGGTATGCAAGAAGACGACGGTTCTAATCCGACCGGATCGAAGGAATTTTTTCTGAGTATTCGATCTTTGTATTAATAATTATAATGAATTATCTTTTTCAAAAAAAAAAATCCGACAGCAAACAAATATCTTACACGTGTCCCTACCTAACTATCTAAGTACATTATTTTGAGCAAACGTTATTAGTGTAGGAATTTCGATTATACCTGTATCTTTACCGCACTTCATAGCAATATAGGGAAATGAAAATTTGTGTGAACTGACATCTGGTCACTTTTAATGACTTGGCTTTACTGCCGGGCTACTGGCAAGACCTGCAATTTCATACACCGTACACATCGGCTACGGGTCTTCAACGATTGGTATGGTTAGATTTGCTCATTAGTTCACGTGAAGTGGTCATATCAGGTTTATCTATATGTTAGCTGGTTTAATATGGTCTTTGACAGTTTCACACGATACGCTTTTTTCAAACTGGCAATAGATTCACCAAAAATAGAGCATTATAAGTACAAATTAACCTGTAAAAATTGATACTTTACTAAACAAAATCATATTTCTAGTCTGTTTAATAATAATGACCCCTCTGGTAGGGGGTATCTAGCTTTAAGTTATTTATAACAACGTAGCTCCTTAGTTTAAATATATTCCCTGTGTATGGATCAAAAATTTTCAGAGGTCATTGTTTAATGGCCGCAGTAGGTGCGAATCGCTACCGTCTAATCTTGTATACCGTGAGAAAAGACCTATGGTTTTGATAGATGTGTTTTCTTTTTAAATTAATAGACTACTTTCCGGGTAAATGGGATGTTTTTTGTTGTTAGTGTAAAAGGAAAATAAAATTATTTATTTCTTAATTTTCTGTCAGCGTGAAAATATTAACTAATAGTTTCTACTTATTTATTTATTTATTGAACATTGGCTAAACACCAAGCCTTAAAAGGTAACAAATAATTTATAAAATCAAAGCGACGTATAAAATTGACTTTCAAATAAATGAACGACGGGTCTAATACAAAAACCACGAAAAAATGTCCCAAGTCAACCTATTTAAACGTAGTGACATGTAAAGGAATATGAAAAAGCTAAAACGTTGAATTTAAATTGTAATGTCATCGCAGTACTGTCTAATTTTGCTAGCTTCGCTGTCAGTCGAACAAACGAAGACTAAAGCGTGAATGACGCTCTGTATACGATTTTAACGCCCTATAAGTTCGGACACTTTTTAGCGCGGACCCGACGTCCATATAATTGTAAGTCAATGATATTTAAAGTAAAACTTAGAAAAATTCATGTAAAAACTGGAACTACAAAAGCCCGCCATTTTCCATGAAAATCCTAAAAAAAATTTTTTTTAGTATTTAATACTCACTACCACATAATATCCAACTTATTAAAATAATACTTGCGGAATCGTAAAGGCTCTGTCTTAGAATAGATAAAACGTCCATCTCGCGATGCGGTGGATCCAAAACAGTAAATCCATAACAAATGTCATCACCGGGTTTAATATACACCGTCACCGACACATGGAAAGTTAATACTGCAAAACATACAGTTTATAGCATGAATGCATTATTGCAAATAAAGTTTAATGTATAAATAATAATGACATTTACCTCTGATGATGTTGGTTTACTTGCTTTTTGCTAGGTTTTCATTGATCAGTTCAAGGTATAATATAAAATTAATGTAGATGGGGAAAATGGTTCCTTGTCCTTACATTGTTGATGGCGGTATACGTATTTGTTCGTGTCATTAATCATTACTCTCCTTTATGTTTTAATCAGTTAAAGCAACAACTTGTACAAGAGTACAAGGACCGAGACATTGTGTCCGCCGAACATTGGAATACGTCCGACGTACCACCACACGTACCTACGTTTTAACATGGAGAGTTGTTGTATTAGTCTAATTATAATTAGAATTAAAAATATACTCCTAAAGCCATTCTCTGCCTATTCTTGTACGCAGTAAAATTTAATATTCTTTACACGCTTAGCAGTACGGTCGGTGGTTGGTACGTATGGATTTGAACTTTAATAACTATACCAGTATAACTAATTATAACAGTAGTAGTAGAGCTCCTTGTGAAAGGAGTTCGTCCAGGGTAGTACTGCCACCTTACTTATTTCTGCCGCCAAGCGTTTCGGCTTCGAAGGGTACCTAAGGGTGCTGGTGAAATGTAGGCAAATGCGACTTATCAACTTATGTCTCAAGGTGACGGGCGCAGTGGCGGTGCCCTAAGATCTTTGCAATTAAAAGCTCTGAGTGGCACTGCAACTGTTATGGATAGTCAATGGAGGTACCCACTTATTTACATAATATTTAATCGAAAAGGTATCCGTCCCTAATGCTACGCCGGCGACTACTTACCAAGTGAAGTTTCAAAACTAGCACATTGCAGAGGCTTTTACCGTTTCTTCGACACACCTTTATGCCATTATTTTACTTATTCTTTTCTTTTTCTTTTTTAATTTATTTATTTAATATCGAGTTCTTAGGTTTTCGCGATAGTTACATATATATCCGTTTCATTTCTTATTTATTTAATATTGACCGAAGATTCTGTATGTCAGTTTTGCTATCGTATTATTTGTAACGGAGAACATTCTGAGTAGTGTTACGAATATTCTGGAATTATCTCAACAAACTTTTTTCTTTTTTAATTTTAGTAAGCATCTGATTAGCCCATATATGTTTCATTGTTGGGAGAGCAAGTATTAGTCAATCAGACCAACGCTGAAATTTGTTTTGTGCGTTTTCACTTTAGTATCGACAATAAATATTTAAAAAATGTCTCCGTTTTTCCAGCAAGTGGCGACTCCAACAGTAGTGAAAAAGATCCTCAGGCTGAAGCAAGAGAACCCGGGCATGTTTGCGTGGGAGATTCGTGAGCGGCTGTTGAGCGCGCGAGTCTGCGAACCACACTCGATCCCTTCCGTGTCGTCCGTTAATAGGATTTTGAGGAACAGTGGATTGGCTTGGAGTGACGATGACCCGAGGCCGCCTCATGGTATGTTTATCTTCTTTCTTACGCAGAGGCAACATCGCCGAAAACTTAGTTAACAAATTCACAAAACATGCACTGCAAATTTGTATTTGCAGTGGCAGGAGTAGTAAAATTATTCGTCCTTCGGGACTGGGTAAGTTTCTTGTTTAACATTTTTACGGACATTGAAAAAGGGTCTGAGTCGACCATTTTTAAAGAAGAGATAGGCAACTGTAGTTTACTGTGTAGCCGTGGATTATTAGGCCGACAATAGTGTGGAAAGAGGTGCTAATTATTTTGACCGAAGCAGTAACTAATTACTTCTCTGTTTTAGTCAGTCTAGGATATCATGTATAGAATTTATGCTTAATCAACGGAATGCGTTAAATCTTTTTTTTTTAAATTAACTCCACCTAAAAGTATTTTAAAACGAAAATACTTAAAAATAAGTACCATAATTAGCATCAAGTAACAAAGAACGTAAATCATCGACTTTCAAAACAGAACAAAAATTGTCAAAACAAAATATGCGCCTAGACGGACGGACATTCCTGTCTCTGGACAGGTGTAAGGAAGCAACACCCATTATAAATAATGTTATTTTTTTATTTAATTATACTTGTAATCGGGTATAATGTCGGTGACAAGTTTTTTGTTGTTTGATATACATTAAACTATGATTAGTTGGGCCAAGTAACGATTTGATGGTAGAGTTTTAAATAAATGTTTTCTGTAGTACCTACTCGAACGTCTATTTTATTTTTGTTTCTAAGCCATTCAGTATTTTTATATGAAAATGGATCCATATTTGTAACAATATCTGCCTTATTTAGTAGAATATTGCTCATCCCTAGCATAATATTATGATTTCCGAAGTACTAACTTTTCGATACCACAACACAATAGATACGTGATAGAGATAAACTTGACATTTGATGAAATTTTAGAAATCATATCTTTCTTCAGACATAAAATAATCCTGACTTCTTTTTTACAGAGGCCTATCCCCAACCGGAGCTACCACCAAACGTGATGGACTACATGTCACTGAAGACGTCCATACCACCTTCACTACCATCACAACAAAATCCACCATATTTCGCTCATTCCGCTATCAGAGTACCACCCCCTACAGATCCCTCGCATTTGTATGACAGACGACTTGCTACTTCATGGCTGTTAACCAATCAAATGCAAGCACAAGGTCTTCTAAAGCCATACCCAATATCCCCTTGGCAAAGAATCATGATGCCATATCCCGACAAAAATTTCTCACCTTATGCACTAAGTCTACACAATGATCTCTTAAACAAAATCAACACAGATGAGGTCAAATCAGAAAATTCTGAACACATCTCCGTCGAAGCTAGTGACGATAGCACAGACAGACCTGATACTGAAGACAGTGAGCGAAAGACCCCAAATGAAAAGGAAAAGAAGAAAAATCCATATTCCATAGAAGAACTCCTTAAAAAACCTGACAAGATTGTCAATACAAGTCCGATAGGATTTCAGAATTTTTTGCGGCAACCAAGTGGCAGCATGATTGAATATCAAAGTCAAGAAAAAAATTCAAGCAATAGAAGTTCACCAGCCAGTTACTGCTCAATTCAAAGCGGAATTTCAAATTCGAATGATTGTTTTGCCGAATCTGGCGGTTCTGAAATAAAGGCAGGATCTTAATTTTGTCATAGAAAATCTAGTCCAACTATAAAAATAATATTTGTAACAATTTCTAGATTGTTACTTGCGTGTAATTACAGCTTCTTAATGTACAAAATCTAATTGATTGCAGAGATTAATATTAGATGCTTAATTGTTATTTAGATTAGGGTCACCGCCATATTTGAAGTCGTTATTTAATTTAAATTTGTAGTTATGATTACCTCTTTGCTCGATGAACATTCCAATAAATTATTTTTTGTAAATACTAACTAGTTGTAAATAGTGTTCGTATGTATAGGTGTAGTAAATAAATGTACATAGATATTTCTGTGATACTTTTGAGATTAGTTATGTAAAGCATTCCGTTCAAGAAAATTCCATAGTAGTTGTAGCAAAATAGTTTTATTCATTACAATTATTTAACGTGCATTGTTTATTTTTGCCTAACAACTATATGTAGGAGATACCACGTAATTATATATAGATATATGCTTAGTATGTTGTAGAGCAATAGTTGTTTATTTAAAAGCACATTAAACCAAACAATCTAATATGTTGTTTCCTTTGCCCTGATCAAAAGCCAGATACGGAATGTCACACGTGTTGCGTAATTTAAAGAATTAATTTAGAACATAAAAATTTAAAACATTGTTGAAAATTACCTTGACATTTAACATTAATACATTACACCTTCTAATACTTACAATTTTTAATGAAAATATATCCGAGAATGTAATACGTGTGGCGCACTATAAGTTTCCGGAATGAATAAGAAAAAATACTATAAACGGTCAGAAATGAATTTATTGTTTCTCAAAATATTTCCCGTTAGCGTTTATGCACTTTTTATACGAATGAACCAAATTTTGAAAACATTTATACCACTCCTCCGTGACAATCTCTGAAACATATTTTTCATACTTACTTTTCGACAGCCTCTTCAGGTGATGAAAATCGTCGACCGCGTAACTGGTTCATAATTTTTGGAAATAAATAAAACTCACAAGGTGCCAGGTCGTGACTGTACGCGGGATGGCTTATAAAGTCAACGTTGTTCACCTTCAAAAATTCATTTGTCTGACTGGCCGTGTGAGAACTGGCATTATCGTGGTGCAAGATGATACGGCATTTACGGTTATTTTTACGGAGTTTGTCAATAACTTCCGGCAAACAAATGGTTGTGTACCAATCACTATTCACGGTACAACGATTCTCGAAAGCAACAGTAGCCACGTGTCCGGTTTTATTAAGAAAAGAAGCAATCATCCGCTTAGAGGTACTTTGCACGCGCGCCACTTTGGTTGGTTTCGGCTCATCTCGAAAGACGATTCGCTCGATTGCTGCTTCATTTTGGGATCGTAACTATAAATCCATGTTTCGTCATGTCTGTGTTTCATCATCTGTTACTATGTCCCGCACCAAATTTGACGCCCCTTCGTTGAATCTGGTAAGCATGGCATTGCACCAAGTAACGCGATCCGTTTTTTGAGCCTCAGTCAAATTGTGTGGGATCCACCGAGAGCACAGCTTTTTCACAACCAAATGTTTGTGTAGTATTGATTGTATTTGACTAATGCCTATGCCTAAAGATGCCCAAATCTCATGGTATGTCACATGCCTGTTTGTTTTGATCATACGGCGCACAGCATCGATGTTTTTGTTATTCACAGCAATGGACGGGCGACCATCACGAAATTTGTCACTGAGATTCACACGACCGCGTTTAAATTTTTCAAACCAGCTATAAGGCTCAATTAATTGTGTGCTGTGTGTTATTATCAGTTAGAAAGTCGCTCGCTTGATTTTTCTGTTTTCCCCATTGGGTAGCAAAGGTTAAATCCAGTAGAGTTTAACAACAGCATTAAGGATGCGTTCCCATTATGTTGTGACGACTGATAATCGGGCAGTTTAAAGTGTCGTGTCTTGTATATTTAAATGAAGTTATTCACACATAGAATAACACGATCAACTGTAATTCACGACTTTTTCGATGTTATGACGGCAGACTGTCGTGACAATGGGAAGAGATAGAGCGACAGTCATCCGACGATAAATAATACGTTGCGATAAAAATGTGACGTCAGATACAGCTTTAAACGATTCTGTGGTGTTAACGACAAGGCGGCTGCCGTGATCCGACAAATTGTCGTCACGATCTACTAGGAACAGCTAGACATGGCAGTCGTTCAACGATAAAACACGTCCACGATACAGCCACGACAGATAGTCGTGATATGGGAACAGGCTAAACGACAGTCGTCTAACGATAAATAAAACGTTACGACATAATTTTTGTAGCAGTAGAGCTCCATGTGAAAGAGTTCGTCCAGGGAAGTACTGCCACCTCTTTCTGTAAGGGTGAAAATACAGGCACATAAGACCTGTCAACTTATGTCTCAGGGTGATGGGCGCAGTGACAGTGCCCTTCAGATCTCTGCGATTTAAGGCTCTGCAACTGTTATAGACAGGCGTATCGCTTACCACTAGGCCCACGACTAGATCGTCCCGTCATTTGCTATCATAAAAAAATTGTATTAGGCATAAACGAGCAATAATATTCCATCATTATGGATAGTACCTATAATAAAACTGTGCATTGGTAGATGATATTAAATGTGTCCTTTCAGCAAAAAATTCATTAAAATTGCTTTTTGAGACGATAAACGATGATCGAATGGGGAACCATTCGATCATTTCTTCCATCGTTTCTTCTTCATCTGGGAAGTTTGTTATGCCGAATTTAAACTTTTTAAACCATTTGATGCAACTTGGCTTTTGCTGATTGTTTCTGTTTACAAGTATAATATCATTGGTTTTTTTTGCTAAAAGGGTCATTGAGATCGCAAAAGACTGCATTCCAACATATATCTCGATGAGGTAGGCACTTAGAGGTGGAAAAAAAAATAGTCTAAGGTGGATTTTGATATGGCTAATATGGATATGATTTTCGCTACGCATTATCACTAACCGAAAAGATAGGACACAAAACAAATAATTTGAATTGCCCACGTAATAATTATATTTGCGACTCTTTTTTCTGGAAAAATGTCGTCTTTTGGCTTTTATTCACCTGAATGTAAAAAAATCACATAGAAGACTCATGAGATTCCCTCTGCCATAGAACAGATGAAACAACTACTAAAGTATTTTTATTTTTTGCCTTGAAGTAAGTTTTTGCATGCTTTATTATTTGCCAATTGTAAAGCAAGAATTTACATTTTTATTCGAATCACTGATGAAATCAGTAAATAATTAAATACGAGGATGCAATGAACATAGCTCAGTTTCAACAAAATAAGGGACATTACGGGTTTTCCGGTGTACCTATTTCCATAATACCGTAATTTGCATACGGACTCGAACATTACGTAAGTATGTAAGTATTGACCTACGTAATTATTCATTCGAGGTGGCACTTAATTAAAGGTAGGGCCTCGGGAACAAAATATGGAGTTAGCGAAGAAATTACTAATGTTACGCATTTCATTGGTGTCCAGTTAAGAGTTTTATGTATATATATAATTACCTCAAACATTTTAAATGAAAACTGGGAACGTAAATGACAAAGTGAAAATTGAGTTCGTGATTTGTGTTCTAACTCCTACTATCATTAAAAAAATCAGGCTGTATTACATAAAATTTTTGAAGTTATTAAAACGAACGTTATTAATAAATAATATTATTTATTTCCTTTAGGGCATGGCGGCCACTAGGCTTGGGCCAGTGTCACTTTCGAAAACGAACGTTGAAATGATCAAGAAACGAACGTGCACTTATTGTCAGTGTGACATTCCGCTTTTAATCCTTACAGATGCGTCATTTACACTTCAGGAAAGAAAAGGCGCTATACAAAGATGGGATTTTGTATTTCGCTTTAAATAATTATAATTATCTTCTTTTTTTTCTGAAATAGTGACATCAAGTAGCGAAACAAATGTGCACAGAAAATTATATAGTAAAATTGTGTATTTATAACAAAAATTAAAAAGTGCCACCATAAATAAGGAATTAAGAATATTAAGAGTACTTAAAAATGGAAGACAATTTAACGAAACAGGTAAATTTAACTCTGAATTTAAACTTAAATGGTAACTAAAAGACGTGTTATTTTTACGGCATATTATTTGTATTTTTGTTCTAATTCGTATCTTATTTTAAGGCTGAAGAAGTAGAAGCGCTAAGCTCAATATACAGCGATGATTGGACTACAGAAAGTGATTTATCTAAGTCTTATAATATTAAAATTCAGGAGGGCAAAAAAGAGGCTACTTTGTATGTAACTATGCCTCCAAATTACCCAAGTCAGGCACCACCGAAGTATGAGCTTTCTGCCCCATGGATGGACAGAAAGGCAAAAGAAAAACTACGTTCTGCCTTAGATGAAGTGTATTCGTGAGTTCATATATTTATTTTGCTAATATAGGACAAGTTGTAGTTTTTCATCAATTTGTTTTTTAAAATATTTGGTTTTAAATTGTGTATAGAGGTTATCGTCAAAGACATACATGATTCTAAAATTTTTGCAATATCCAATATTATTTACTTTATTCATTAACATTTGTTATTGCGTACTTATTATAGTTAAGGAGAGTCAGAAAAGAAACCGATAAGTCACACTTTAATTTTCTTCTGTTTTAATGCCAAAATTTTCTATGTTTCTATGAATAATTTATCCAAACTGAACATTCTTCCTTCAAAATATATTTCAAGTCATGTACTTGAAATATATTTTGAATCTGAACACAATGCAACAAATCCATTCAATGAAACTAGACGAAATTAGAATAAATATTTATCAGTTTTTGGTCTGAAACCCCTTAATACTTTACCATTTTGAACTTGCTCATGTAATTATATACTTATTATACTACAACAGATTGCATACATGAAAATTTATAGGGTATTAACTTTTTAATTATTTTGTTATTGGAGGATCTCAGGGGTCCAAGGGTTTGTGGGCAACTGTTGGGCAACATTATCCCGGGTTCGATTTTTAGTACGACCAATTTGGGATATTAACTTTTGTAACTTGATTCTGGTTTGGGTGTTCTGGGTAGAGCCTGGGGGTGAATTCTGTTGATCTGGTATTTATAGTACATGGAATTTCCTAGTTTAAGACCAGGCAATTGGTGTGGTTGTCTAGAACACGGCACACAATTAAACTTATAGTCTTATGGAAGGTTAAGTGTTCTTTGTATCACAAATGTCATAAGCGGCACATACTACTTCCTGTTAGGTGGAATATCTGACTGAATTGCATGCCATTTAAAAAAATGCAATTAAATAGTTAAGCACATGTTTACCATATACTTCCCTATACATAAGTTGCAAATTAAATTCCAGTGAAAATGTTGGAGAAACAGTAATATTTCAATGGGTTGAGAAAATAAGAGAAATATTGCAGTCAATGAAGTCTCCAGAGCCAGTTAAGAAACCTGAGAAGACAGCATCTGAAGAAGAGAGTTTAGACTTGAGTAAGGTAAGTTTTATGGTAAAGTCACATTTGATATTTGGAGATTGGAGAAGTTTAAAAAAAAAATTTGAATTAACATTTCACATATTTATCAAATCTATCAAAGCCAGACCAAATCAAATAGCCAACATACTTTATTATAATTATTTAAATGTTAAAATAACTGTCGATTTATCCTCACCAGCACTGAACTACTTTAAAAATTGCAACTTTTCACCAGTGCCTGTAAAAGGGAAACTTGCAATAACTTTTTAATTTTCGAAGATATATTGTTTTACTCACACTACTGGATTTGACTTTGATTATAATAGTAGTTACACATGCCGTTAGAGGCTACGAGTTTATTCCTTCTGAAACTTTGATCGCATTGTACAATCTAAATTAAATAGCTATAACATTCAATTATAATTATTTAATTAGGCAATTATTAAAAAATGATAATAGCTATAAATAGCTAAATGATAATAAAAACGATAATATGTGTATAAATGCTGTAGTTGTAAGTCGTTTCATAGATGTTTTGATGTTGTGGTTACCATCTACACTAGATGTCACTGCTGCTGAAGAATAGTTTTTACGTGAGGAATAAACATTTGGCTCTCTTGCTGTTGTGTGTGATTGGAAAATTAAGCAGATTTAAAGTACTACTGTATATTTGTCTGCGTTTCTGTGCCTTGTTAATAATATATAAAAAAAGATTTTTTTTATAATATCAAGTGACAGGACAAACAAGTCATGCGCTTGATGTTATGCGACACGACATATGACCATAACAGTTGCAGTGCCACTCAGAGCTTCTAATCGCAAAAATCAGAGGGCCACTGTTACTGCGCCTGTTACCCTCAGACATAAGTTTACAAGTCCCATGTGCATGTAATTTCACCAGCACCATTGCCCTTCAAAACCGGAACGCAGTAATGCTCACATTACTGCTTCGCGACAGAAATAGCTAACGTGCAGTACTTATCTGGACGAACTCTTTCACAAGGAACTACTACTAAAGAGTAGTGTATAATTAACTTCTGGAATAATTCAGTCAGAATGGTAAACCAACAAAATACGCGACCACGTTAAACTTTGTTCCTCTCCTCTAATGTTTAAATGTTTACTCAAACATTTGATTCATAATGTTTTAAAAAAAATCTTTTGCAGCTAGAAATAAACTGTCCAGAGATCACACATGGTGAAGTGATAATGGATAGAAAAAGTTCTTTCCAAGGCCACGCAGCTAAAGTAGAAAGTATTGCAGACGTTAAGTAAGTGATGTTTTTATATCACATATTTTCTCGCATTTTTCATTTAGCGTTTCGCATCGCATATTATGTCACGTCGTAAGTTAGGACGTTGGCATTAATGATAGCCAACCAGTGATTGTGTTGTCGGGAAGAATGGAAAAATAAAAGTCAATACATAACCCCATGTAACTCGAATAGTGAGAGGTAGAAGGCTCAGGCAGGATCGATATTAAGATGTTACTTAATTATTTATTTCTGCATACAAGTTATATGAGTACATATCAACGATTACTGCTTATTAATAAGCTATAGCTCAAAATCGTAATTTAACCCTAATGAATCAAGTGCCCTCATAGGTCACCGATGATTCTAGTCTATTAAGGGCGCGTTCCCATTATGTCGTAACGTTTTATTTATCTTTGAACGACAGTCGTGTCTAGCTGTTCCCATAAGATCGTGACAACAATTTATCGGTTCAAGGCAGCCGCCTTGTCGTTTGCACGACAGAATGAATCATTTGAAGATGCGATTATCTGTCGTCACATTTTTATCGTGACGTTTTATTTATCTGTCGTTCTAGCTCTTTCCATTGTCACGAAAGTCTGTCGTCGTAAAGTCAAAAAAGTCGTGAACGACAGTTAATCGTGTTGTACCATAATATGAACAACGTTTATTTCATGGTTGAACGACTGTCGTGTCTAGTTTTTTCCCGCTAGATCGTGACTACAATTTATCGGTTCACGGCAGCCGCCTTGTCGTTTGCACGACAGAATAGTTTGAAGCTGCGATTGCCTGTCGTCACATTTTTATCTTGACGTTGTATTAATCGTCGGACGACTGTCGTTATCGCTCTTCCCATTGTCACGACAGTTTGTCGTCGTAAAGTCAAAAAAGTCGTGAACGACAGTTAATCGTGTTGTACTGGTAGACAACTTAATTTAAATATACAAGCCACAACACTTTAAACGGCACGACTATGTGTCGTCACAACATAATGGGATCGCGCCCTTACATAGGAGAGCTTGAGATACGATATGACATGTATATCTATACTTAATACGAGATTCAAGATTTGTCTATTAATACAGTTCTGAGTTAGTCGTAACGTGGCAGACCTTATTTGAAATGCAATAAAAAAACTTTCTCTTTGCAGCGCCGTCCTAGCAAAATTAAAGCAGAACAAAAAGATAATACATGCAACACACAACATGTACGCATACCGTATCGAACGGAAGACTGAGAAAGGGCTTTCGATATTGCAAGATTGTGATGATGATGGAGAAACTCATGCTGGGGGAAGAATGCTGCATTTGCTCCAGATTTTGGATCAGAAGAATGCACTAGTTGTTGTGTCTAGATGGTGAGTAAAAACATAGTATAATAAGATAAATATTGTAACAGCGCGTCAATGCCTACACTTTTTTTTTATATAATATTGAGTGACGGGACGAACAAGGCGTGCTCCTAATGGTAAGCTACACGTCTGTCTATAACAGTTGCAGTGCTACTCTGAATTTTAAATGGTAAAGATCTGAAGGTCACTGCCACTGCGCCCGTCACCCTGAGTTGACAAGTCCCATGTGCCTGTAATTTCACCAACACCCTTTCAAAACCGGAATGACGGAGTAACGCTCACATTACCGCTTGGCGGCAGAAGTAGGCAAGGTGGCAGTACTTACCTGGATGGAGTCTTTCATAAGGAGCTCTACTGCAGCTAAACGTCGTCGGTGCGTAGAGTTATCACTATTATTTTAGTTGTACAAGTAGTAAACATAATTTGAGAAAATTAATGTATTCTATATAGTAATGACGTAACTCGTTTCGCGTCTGCTCGCACCGCACCGTCGACTTTTTCGGACAGGCTTAACGCGGCACCGTAAGTATAAGTGTGGTGAGCCCTTTATTGAAAAAGACATATTAAATGTGCAAGCGCACAACACTTATATGACAGGGGACGCTCCGGAGTAGGACGTGGAGTGGGGACGTCATAGATACGGATCAACCGTCTTCAATAATTCCAGCGGTTAAGAAATCAAACCGTTACTCAATAGAACAATAATCAGATTATTGCGTGTACTTAATTTCTACACACATAACTTATCTTCCATACACTTAACTGCGGAAATATATATCGCGATTGATATAGTTTTAATTGGAGTGCGCTTCAAGGCCCTTGCAAATAATCTGTCTGTCAATTTATGGATACCCCTGAGCCCAGGGAGACTCAGGGGTTATGTGGGGACTCTCCGTCCACACTGGAAGGCCTACCCCACTAAAACCCCCCGGGTTTCCCTTTCACCGGTTGAGTCGGCGCCGTGGGATCAGTGAACATTCACCACGACGCCGCCCGGCCGCCCTATCTTGCGCCAGGGCTCCCGCACCAACGGAGGGACGAGTCGGTTGTCTTCTGACCCGCCCCCCAGACGAGTGAGGCCGTGCAATGCAGGCTCCGGAGTCCCTGCCCAGAGCCCGCTGGTCTCACTAGGGGATCAGGCGACCAGCGAACTGCCTTCGCCTTCTCCCCGTACGTCTGCGCCGGAGCGGGTGCGCGTCCGCCGCGTCCTCGCGCACCCGCTCCGCGGCCTCCTTTTGCGACATAACCTCTGTGCAAAAGGAGGCCACCGCCTCCCAGGACTCCTCGCTATCGAGCATGGCGGCAACCACTCTCGTCAACGAGAGGTCCTGCCCTATAGTCCCCGTCAGAGTGCGGCGCTGCTCATCCCACCGGCTACACACCTCTAGGGTGTGCTGCGCGGTGTCATCCGCAGCGCCGCACTCGTGGCACGACGGGGACGGTTCCCTCCTCGCCACCTTGTGCAGGTAGTGACCAAAGCAGCCGTGCCCGGTCAGCACCTGCACAAAGTGGTACGACAGTGGCCCGTGGGACCGGTTTACCCACTCTACGAGGACAGGGCGGATCGCCTCAATGGTACGAGTGCCATAGGGGGGATCCGCCAAGCCCTCTTTCCACCGGTCCCGCATGCGCTGCGCCGCGAGGCGGCGCTCCCGCTCCACCTCAACTGGCGAGCCTCCCGCCCGCATGAACTCGCCACAATGGCTGACCTGCAAGCAGGTGCGTGGCGAAGCGTCGATTTTTGCCGTCAGTGGCCAAACTTGAGTTTGCTGCCTCTTCTATTTTGATGTGTACACCAACTCAGTAGAGTACTAAAAAACCAATCTCAAAAGTCATTCACCCCTAGTTTGCCACCCTTAGGCTGCCTTTTCCTCGGAAATGTGCGAGTTAGCGAGGCGGTGCGAGGATGTGTAGTACCGCTGCGAAACGGTGTGATGTATTCCACCAAAGCTGTGCGAAGATGCGTTACGAACTCTTACAGCTATGCGTGTGCGGGGTACGGTGTGGTGGGGAGAGCGGTGGCGATATGTCAGTGTCAGTTAGTGTCATACTTTCAGCAGCTCTAGTTTCCTACACCGTTTTCGCATACATTCCTCGCCCGCATCCCTCGCACACATTCCTCGTACACATTCCTCGTACACATCTCTCGCTATTTTGTATGTACAAATACTTAGCTCCGATAACCCTTTTTCTAACGGAGCAGCGCTAAGCGAGGTTAGGAAAATGAAGTGATCCTATTGGTGGTTTTTTTTCCGTACACTGCCTCGCTACGTCGCACATCTCTGGTGGAAAGGCAGACTTAGAGATGGAAAATTTACTTCAAATTTAAATGGGACCACTACTGAGGTACCCTCTTTCCAAACAAAAAAAGAATCATTAAAATCGGTTCACAAATTTTACGAGTTATCGCGTAACGTACATACAAAAAACAAATACAATCCAATTGAGAACCTCCTCCTTTATTTGAAGTCGGTAAAAAAGTAGTTCGTTCGGGCAGACTCGGCTTGTTTCATGTACGCCTGTTCTAATTTTAGTTTTAAAAAATTGACTAGTTAGGGCGCGTGTCCACGCTAAGAAAAGTCGCTGGGTCTATGCAAGAATTCATGTCATTTCTACACACGAACTGTGTACACTGCCTCGGCGCCGGACAAGAAAGAAATCTTGTCTACCCCCGAAACGATGCACTCTGCCGCTATTGTATGGGGCGGGGCGAGGTGTCGGTAAACGAACGAAATGCGCGTGGACGGGTGTTGCTTAGTAGTCAACTTTACAACAACATACCACAGTCGGTAGTAAAACGACTGCTACCTGGAAGACTCGTAATGCACTGACACATTTTACCCTACACACGTCTGTCCGAAATCATTCGTATTACAGACACGACATGCTTTTGTAGATAGATCCGACAAAGTTCTTGTCGTGTACAAGATCATTCTCATCCTTTCTGTAGCAAACACGCCGAATTTCTTACTGTGCCACTCGGGGCCATGGCCCCACTCTGCACCCCCCGTGCTACGCCACTGGCAACATTGCAATTCGGTATTGTGGTCTGGTCTAATAATTACCTAGTAGCGAACAACGATCTAACGAATTAATAGTAACATCATCTATCTGGTAGAAATAAACAAGTCAGTGTAATGTTCCATCTCAAATCAATAACTGTATATAGGTATTTTCCTATTTATTACCTATTCGTCTACCACATACATTCTATTTCATCCAAATTCCGTACTTTTTCTATAATCTGTAACTCTGTATCCTTAACCTTTTGAATGGCTAAATATGAAGGCAAAGCCATTTACATTATTAAAAGACTGTAAAAATTAACTTATGAATTAAACTCGCTGTTTGTAGTTTGCTACGCCAATGTATAATTGCTAAGGAAATTTTCCATTAAATAGACTGCTTAAATTTAAATAGCAATAATAATTTTCAGGTACGGTGGCGTCCAACTGGGCCCGGATAGATTCCGTCACATTAACAACGCTACGCGGCAGGTCCTCGTGCAAGCGGGCTTACTTAAAAATAAATGACAAAGCCGAAGGAGCAGACCTTGCAGTGGATCTAAGGCCTTAGAAGTGCCTAGTGACTGATTCAAAACTCACGTTAAGTAGACGTAGCATGCTGTCAAATGTTACATAACTATGGAAAATTCAGGGGAATTCATCATTGACTCAAAATGTTCTATTGATTCTTTTTTTTTACAAAAAATCGTTTCTCAATATCTCAATTTATACTAGAGATATTAGTGATTAAAGTCTTTGGTGGGGGATGTTGCCTTTTTAGCAAAATGTTCATTAGTATACAGTTCGTTTAGGGCGCATTTATTCGACACGAATTTCTGTGCGTCTAACTATCATGGCAAAATACGCTCTATTTATTTCACTTTTATGTTTTAACTTGAATAAGTGTCACAGGCACGCGGGTGAGCCTGGCTTGAATTTGGTCTACGCGGCGACCGCGTGGTTGTATTATTCAGAGGAATTTAAATGTGAATAGAATTCAGATTCGCCATTAATGTACACGAAGGCGTGGTAACTGGGAGGTCGCCGCGAGAAAACTTTCTCCTCGTGTAACTGGGCGCAAAAAGAAAGAGGTTCTCAATTCGACCTTGTGTGTGTTTTTTTGTACGTATGTTACGCGATAACACAATTTGTGCACCGATTTTGTTATTCTGTTTTTTGTTGGAGAGTGTCAGTAGTGGTTCCATTTAAATTTGAAGAAAATATTCCACCTCTAAGGGTGGCAAACTAGGGGATGAATGACTTTTGAGGTAATTTTTTAAGACTGTACTATTATATAATAATATACACACTCATAGCCCCGCACTAGAGAAACCCCGTTTTCGCGGGTTCCATGGACACACATAAAACTACAAATTACACCCAAACTCACGTGTGATGTAAATGTACCATTTCAAATATTTCTCCTGGCACAAGAATCGACTCTGGACCTCTGCGTGGCTGACCAGCATGGTAAGCGTTCAGTCATGGAGGTAGTCAATCAAATAATGGTACAGTATTTACCACCTTTTTTTTCAGTAATCGATTAACAATGTTCTTACATTCTTAACCCCTTCATGGCCAGTAACGGCGTTACCGTAAAAATAAAAAAAAATTCGAATATGGGGTATCCTATTTCGATATATGGATCTTATAAAAACTACTACGGGCTTTGCTGTGCGAATTACAACTACTTTCTTTATAGTTGCCGCCTACTGCTTCTCGATAGAGAAGTATCAATAATATACTGACAAAATTAAATTATTTATTTGAGATACGTCTGTGGACGTTACACACGTATATTTAATATGTGCACACCAAGACACTACGGTGAATACCGACGTATTTGTATGACGTGTTGTAAGATCGTACATGTCAGTGAGTCGCCAGCGACTGCCTTTTGTAACCACACAACCTGTGTAGTTTGTTTTCGCGCTGGAACTTTCTGACAGTAAAAAATCCTTCAATTTTTTTCTCTAAATGCAGTTTTTTACTAATTCAATAAACCAATAATGTGTACTGCAGAAACCCTATTCTATAGTAAATAATAATGAAACGTGTTTTCACACTTTAAATCAAGTTAGTTAGGTAGGTATTTTCTGCCATCTAGGTGAAATGAATTACTTAATTTTCGTTTAAATTTGATGAATAACTGCTATACTTACTATTAGTAATCAGAATCACCTCTTTTACTACTTTCCAAACTGTGATCTAATTATTCAAATGGTAAATAAATAACCTTCATCACTGCTTAAATATAATCTAATTAGTAATTGTTTCTTTTGGAATTGTTAGTACACAACAACTTTTATTTGACTTCTTATACTGCAAGGGGTACGCTATTTTACGGTGTACGCTATTTTAATGTACAGATTTAGACTTTTTTGCTGAAATAAATTGAATAAAATCACTTTACTTCTGTCATAGCCGTACTTACTTATGCACAAGAAACATTTGCAAGAACAGTTTGCAGTGCTGCTATGAATGTCGACGGGATCAGCCGTCAGTGATAAAGCGTAACAATTAAGTTGAATCAATATAGTCACTACGACATAAAGAAAAGTAGTGAGTTTAGGTGTGCGGTATTATTTCAGTACTGTCCATGAAGGGGTTAAGTTGTAAACTTATAATGATAAAATATTTACCACCAAAAAAAATGATGTTTCTTTTTTTAAAAAAAATAGCAATGGAAATGGCATCTACGACCCTCAATAACCTGGGAAACCGCAATATTTCATCAGATAAGGCATTTTACAGATAGGGCTCGTGGTAGAGGCACAGATCTAATAGCCAGACATTTGGGTAAAAAGGCACACCCACTGTAAAGCAACATTTGTAAGGATTTTTTGTCGTAATTTTAATACGACATTTTTTTAATGTAGCACCATGATTTTTATAATTCATCAAAAAATCTTAAAGTGTAATGAAATAATAATAAAACTGAATAATTCAGTCTTTTAATCAATCATCTATTGTTGCAATGGCTATTAAAAGCCGGACCAATCAAACACCGGCACCGTCTCAACGCACCCTTAAAGCCTATGTCCGGTTTTATCTGGACGCGTGACAACGGTACATACGACGCTGTTGCCGTTACTTTCTTGCCAATTATATTCCGTTTTCACATTTATTTTTCAATTACTAAGTTTTTTGTAATATATCCCTTTTTTAAGGAATTAAAATTTCTATATATTGTGAAATAAAAAAAAGATATTGCAAAAACAAAATCATAAATTTATAACTTAAAGATCAGAATTAGGCTTCGTCAATAGGTACTAAAATACAAAAATCGGTATCTACAAAACATTTCGTGAAAAAATTCTAACTTTAACAAAATCCCGTCCAGTTTCATACCTGGCTCAGTTTCCCATTATTGGCAACATTGCCCCGCTAGATGGCAATAGACACCTGTAGGACCAACAACGACCCAGAGCGGCGATCGCATTTCTGTCTATTTCTTAATGCTAATAAAAAGCGTTATATTTTCAATGATTGTCAAATAAGTACCCTGTCGTATGTGGTTAAAATATGTACAGGGTCAAGAGCAGATCAATCTTGACACTAAAATTGAAATTCTACTCTATGAGCTTCCAATAAAAACGGTTCAAAGTGTCAAGATTGGTGTGTGTCATTGACTGTAGTAATGTACTAGACTTCCAAGCACCATATTGTATGTGCAATATATTTTTACTCATTGTCCGTATCTAGTCTTAAGTGTGTAGTTGTATGTGATGAATTTGTAGATAGGTATGGACCTATATGGCAATGTACATAAACGTAAATGCTATTGGAACTATGGATCTCTAGTTTTGTACTCTGTGTACACTTAATGGCATATCAAGTGTACACCTTAATACGATTAGTTAAGAACTATTGAAACGCACAAGTGTTATACTTGATATGCCATTAACTATATTATTAATGAAATAATGTGAATAAATTGAATACATAATAATATTAATGATCTGGTTTTATTTTATAGATTGATTTTAGCGGTGTCTGCATATGTAATGTGTAATCTTGACAATAATTATGATAAAATCGCACGAATTTTAAAAAAATTCTGGCTTCTCTTGGAGAATTTTGCCAATGTCTAGTCAGTCACGGGATTACATTTTTTTTAATTACGTTAATTACTTACAACTTGCTCTTTTAAGTGTTTTGTTAACCATGGCATTAAGGAAAGTGACAGTTACTAATGTCATTTTGAGAAATAATGTTGCCATATTTATTGCAAGTTTTTGATTGAATTCACAATACACTGTCTGAATCAATCACAACCTCAACTATTTTACACGATTGAACCTTCACTGGGTTTGTGGAGTACCAGATGAATTTATTCTAATGAATTTCTGCAAAGTACTGCCTGAATCTATATAAAAATTTTAGTAGGGGTATTTTATACCAATGAAAATATTGTCTTGTTCCATGTCTTGTACCGATAAAGTCTTTGTAATTCAAATTGAGAAATAATATTACCACTTTTTAAACGAACTTACAACGGACACGTATACGAACCGACAAGCTCGACATATACGCTCCAACTTCGATTGGACTTTTGTGGAATTGGATAAAAGTACGTATTGTTCCACTACAGCGCATAGCAAATACTCACTGGCACAAAATTAATTTTTCATGTTTGTTATTTCCATGCTGACTCAGGCCGTAAAATGCGTGTTGTCTGAAAACAATCCGCAAGTCTGAGTTTTTAAGTTTTTATTGAAAAAATTACGAATTACTTTACTTATCTACATTTACATATAACTTTATAGCGTAGCCTTTTAAATTAAAACAAGTTTTTAAAGTAATAATTGTAGATTTTGTATTCATAATTAAATTAGTAATGTTTCTTGTTATTCTTTGCACTATCCGCCGTTTTCACCGTTATGCATTTTTTGTCCATGAATTTTAGTAGATCCTGCAACCAAAATACGACATTTGTAAACAATCTACATAATACAATGTACTATATATAGATTTTGACAAAAGTTATCTTTGACATGTTAGTACTGACGTTCTGATATTAATAGAAGGGGGTATAGTTTTTTCCATGCAGTTATTTCCAAAAGACTTAAAGAAAAAATTTACATTGCAGTTTTTATTAAGAGTGCTAAAGCAACGGAATTCACTCTGGGACACTACCCAGATTAGCCAGACCAGGAGCAATTTAGAAAAGTTAATTTCACAAATAAGTCCTTTCTCATCCAATGTTCACGTTCGTACTCTTTTGTGTGCATCTCCTACCATATTTGCCAGGAGCGTAGCAGATGGAGGTTCATAGTCTCTGCCTACCCCGGTGGGACACATGGGTGAAGATATAAAATGGAGCAAATTTTTAAGGTATGTAAAATGGAGCAAATTTTTTAAGATTTTATAGCAATTTTTCAAAATAGCCTCAAACAAAATAGTTAATTTTTAAATGATTACTCGGCTGTAAGAATGTAGTAAATGTATTGTGAATGAGATATCAAGCTTTCCATTGGTTAAAATAATCATGTGAAAACATTGCGCCGGCAGACTCTTGCCATTAGTTGTTTTTGCAACAATTGCACAATTATTGTTGTCAAAACCTAAATTCGTATTATGGAACGTCCAATTGCAATCAATCGATTACAGAGCTTCTAGCGAGCAATCAAAATTCTATCAATCGACAACAGTGCCTCAAGCGAGCAATCCAACTGCAATCAATCGACAACAGCGCCTCTAGCGAGCAATTAATAAACTAAAACTGCATATAAAACGCTTTAAAACATAGCAACCGGTTGTTTTTTCGCATTGAATATTCTTCATCAGCTTTGCGTGCCACATAACCCTGTTTTTATACAAATGTAGATATTTTTGTGATAGGCCTTATTCTAGAAATACAACTTTATGCTTCAACTTCTGGTAACTAATTTGCTGTCCTAAGAACACTTTACCATTTTGCACCGTTTGATGAAAACACTTAAATAATTAAGTACCATCTGTTAGCAGTTTTCACCGGCACTAGACGCCCTACGCAGTGAGAAAGGATCGACGTTACGACCCTAGGTATTAAGTATCGAATATAGCGAAAAGACAAAAAATACCTTTGGATCATATTTATGCCCACACCGAGACATTTCCTTGTGTATATCTTCGATATTCACTGGCTCGTACCGTAATATTGCCTCTCGAAGTCTACGCCTTGAACTCACATAGTTGTGGAACGCTATGTGTATGGGGACACGGCAAGAGTAGACCTGGAAACAAATGCGATTATCACTAATTATTACACGATATAATACACCACGGTACCGTGGTAAGAAACCTGTAAAAACTCATACGAGTTCTTTTCGGAACGGCTACACGCTCTACGGTTACGGCACAGATTGCTTAATAGTTACTACGTAACAGATAGATCACTCTCATACAAAATCCAAAATACCTACTTACATAGCTTATTAAATCTAACTAATGACGTCAGGCGCTCACTTGGAAAAAGGAACCTAAGCAGACGTACAGAGAGGTGAAAATACGTTGCCTGTTTGTGCGGAATCGAATGCGCTAGGGTTGTACAAGGATCGTAAAAGTGCCTACAGATTTGCTCGACTTTATCGATGCACCCACGCTGCTTCTGTGCCTTTGAGTGCCTAAGACAGCTGCGCGTGCGTGTGGTTTCGAGTGCGTGAAGTGCCAGTGAGTGCGTGCGAATGCGAGACCGTGTGAGTGCCTACTACTAGCGTAGCGGAATACAGCCTATAAACTCTTTCGAAAACTTCTTACAAAACGTGCCGTACGATTATTCAGATATGCGTGCTACACTCTTTGAGCGTTTGTACCGACGTCGACACACTCAGCGGTAGGCACTTATAGCGAAATCTTCAGCGAGTGACGAAGTCCTAGTTGCGTGTTGACTGGCCAGCGGCAGACGGCAACTTTAATAAAAGACTTTTGAGCCGTCTACCCTCTTTAGCCGTCGACGACTACCTTCTCATTACTTGTGGCGTTGTCACTCACTTTTTTTGCGACAAACTACACTCACTGCATCCACACGTGAAACTAAGTCGAAGCATTTTTGCTTTTATTAAAATAAAAAACAAAGATGCATTATACTATATATATATACTATTACCATGGAGCGTGTAACCGTTCCGAAATATGGGGAAAATAACAATAACTTATATTGAGGTAAGAAATTGTAATAATCAGTGTAGTGATAGATAATAACTATAATAACCACGAAAGTCTTAAAATGTAAAAGTAAAAAAGCAAAAGTAAAGTAAGCACTAGTTTCCTCTTAAGAGAATGTTATGCAATAAGTTCATGATGTTGGACCATTGACTTACAATTATATGGACGTCGGGTCCGCGCTAAAAAGTGTCCGCACTTGTAAGGCGCTAAAATCGTATACAGAGCGCGACACTCCGCTTTAGTCTTCATTTGTTCTACGGACAGCGCGATACTGCGATGACATAACAATTTAAATTTCGAATAGGTTGACTTGGGACATTTTTCTCGTGGTTTTTGTATTAGACCCGTCGTCCATTTATTTGTAAGTCAATGTGTTGGACACTGTAATGTTCCTTTGAAGATTTTTGTGAACCTTTTTCGACAAGCAGGTTGTTTCTCGTCATTATCCTTCAATGTATGTGATAACTAAGTGATCATTTGTGGCGCACATGCATCACTATTGTACATTTTTGAACAAAGCCATTCTGCTTATGTGACTTGGGCTATAACATCGAAATCACACAATTGTTGCCCTCTCAGCTCTTAATCAGTAAGCTATTAAGGTTTAGATAATATAGTGTTAAGTTAATGTTATGTTTCAGGTGTTTCTCACCTTAGCTTTTTCTCTTTTTTGAAACACCCAATCTTCTTCCGTACACTGAATATCTTTAATGATAGGTAAATTAGTTTCCTCATAAATATTATTTTCTTTGTCTGTTTCTTCTACAATTTTCCTTGGTGATTTGGTTTTTCCAGGTGACTTTTGAGTTTTCTGAGATACACTGGGTATTGTTTCAAGATTGGGTTTTGCTATTTTAGATGGTGAATGCATATCTTCGCTTGTGCATGCTTCTAGGATTGGATGAGTTTGATTGTACAGATGTGTTAAAAGTTGTATCGCTGAAAAATCAATTATTCTTATAATACATATTTTTATGTGATTTATTTAAACTTTATAGCACACAAAATAGTACAAATGGCGGACTTAATGGCGTTAGGCATTCTCTACTAGTCAACCGGAGAGCTGGGTACAGAGTAACACATATATGTACATTCTACCAATATTTCTGTTTTCCGGTTACAAATTCGTTACATTACCTACCTTTTCGAGGAATGTCATGAAAGTGACCAAAGATTAAAACCAAAGGCAGGTGGCAGTATCCTCCAGCTTCTTAGATTTTAGCTTCACTGCAATCGCCTATTTGCCTGGCAAATGTAGTGATTATAGTATTTTTTTAGTGGATTAATTTATGGAGTCAGTATGGTTGGCCCGAGTTTTGAGACAATACTTTCTTTCAGTCTATATATGTATGAATATATAACTTACCCCTCTTCCGTTTAAATGGTTTCAATCCATATTTATCAAGTTCTTTATTTCTTTCAGGTGTAGTCATAGACTCATAATTCAATATTGGTGTTACTTGATCAGTTTTTATCACATATTCACTATTTGTAGGTGTTTCTATGTTTAATACTTGATTAAGATTATGTTTAAACGGCGTTGATGCTTCTATACCATAAAGAGTGCCTTCAAGATCTTTTTCTTTGATTATGTTCTCTGTAACACCACTTCTATCAACAAATGGCAGTAAACTATTATTCCGTGACTGATTTAAAGATTTATTAGTATATTGTTCATGATTCCTTGATTGTCTGATGCTAGGGAGATCTGGAAGGTTGTCTACAACAGATATGCCACCAAAATCAAAATTTCCACAAGGATTATTAATATCAAGCATGGACTTATGCACTGAATAATCTAATTCTTCGTCCGATATCTCGAAAACTTCAGACGTTTGACTTGAATTTAGTTTATTTTCTTTTGAATATTTTTTAGTAGCTCCTGTGTTTTCATCAAAAATGTCACAAACTATTGCTTTTGACGCATTAGCGTCCTTAAATGAAACGGTTGAGTTTTTACTAACAATCTCATTCAAAAGCTCATCATAATCAATAGAAACATTGTCTTTTTTCCCAAGATTGCTATTCTCGAACGATATTTTAGGTGTTTCGTTTTCTTCATCACTGACATTCGCAAGCACTAATGAATTATAAGAATTTTGGGTCAAATCTATGTTCATATTATTACCAGTATGTTTGTCCACAATATTGCATTTAGCGGGGGTTTCATGACTTATATTTTCAGTTTCTATGCTAGCTTCATCTGAGTGTGGATGTATGAATTCTTCAAAAAATCTTTGAGAGTTTGATTGATGAAAATCTTCTATTTTTTCTCCAAGTGGTGATTCTGTAGATTGTATACTCTCACTCTGTACAGTATCACTACTGCTGTTTACAGTTATAATATAATGAACTTCATTATTTATAACTTTGTTTTTACTATCTAAAGATGCTTCATTTAGAGGATTATATGTATTAAGTGAATTTAGGTTTCTTGAAATTGTCGCTCGTACATAATTTGTATCGTTCTTTGGTGTAACTTTTAATTCTTTGTTTACATCGCTTTCATCGTTAGTCTTTATGTTATTGTCTAAATAATCAATAACAGGGCTGGAATTTCTAGGGTCTTCCTGAGCTCCAAAATACGTCTCTTCACTAATAATAACAGTATCATCGGAAGTTTGCGTACCGCCAACCTGAACAAATGGCAGATCATCACCTGAATCAGAAGATTGTGTTAAATCCATTTCAATGTGTTTCTGTTTTAAATCTTTATTTTCAGCTGTTAACTCATTTTCATGGTCAGAATTTTGAGTGAGATCAATGTTTTCTTCAATATTATTTTGTCTAAAAGGTTGCGAAGATCCAACTACATTTGTGAGTTCCATAAAGTCGTTTGACTTCCTTTTAGTATTGTCTTGAGATAATTGAAAACAGGGTTTTTCCTTTATAGAAGAATCAATTAAATTCTTTTGTGAACCTATCTGTATGCATTCAGTTAAGTCCATCACATCCACATCTATATTAGTAGAATCTTTAGGTATTTCTAGTGAAACAACAATTTTGTTAGAACAATTATTGTCAATGATAGTTGATACTTCATCATCGAAAATATCCGGTGAACTGCATTCAACTCGACGTGTATTTCGTGTGACCAATAGTGTTGGAGTGTTATTGTCTATTACTTCTATGTCTGATTGTTGCCTGTTTTCTCTTGTATTTGGACTGTGTTCATGGTCATCAATAGTTATTATTTCTACTTCCATTTTTGAAGGATTGATTACCTTTGCTTCCATTATGTTACTTTGTGTACAAATATCTTGTGAAGTTTCAGAGTTACTTTCAAAAATATTTACATTATAGCCACTGCTCATTACATTATATTTATTTTTTGTTAACTCTTGGGCTAGTTTTAAAGGTCCACTGAGAACATAATCTAATTCTTCTTGATTACAATTGATATCATTAAAAACTACTTCAGAATGTTCAGTTTTAGGGCTAGATGGTCTACCTGGAATTTTAGACCAGTCTCTTAGTAAACTACCTACACTATTTGGATTTCTTTTAATAAGTCCTTCAATGTAAAATATATTATTGTCTCTTATCTGTTCATATGCAACTCTAGTAGCTATTTCATAACAGAATGGAATAACATCTTCTGCACTTTCAACTTGTCTTATACAGTCAAGGTTCTGAATTAAAACATGAGAATACCTATCAGATATTATTTGTTGTTTTTCAATGGCTGTAGTTAGCAATAATTTATAATTTTTCCTGGATCTTTTTAATTTTCTACTTTTAGTTTCCGTGATTTTGATCTCAGGAACTTTGAACCCGTATTCCTGAAGAGTTGTGCGGATTTTGCCAATTCGTTCTTGGGAGCTGAGAACTTTTGAACTTTGTGGTGTATTTTCTCCGAAGTTCTCAGTTTCCTGCAGTGACCTAGATAATGCAATAGCTGTTTGCAGCTGTTCAGAGTCTACATCAAGTCCAGATTGTTTACAAATCTTGTCAAAGTCACTACTATATGCGACCAATTCAATTTTTTTGGATTTCAGAATGCTTCTTATATCCTTCTGTCCTTTAATCCGTTTAATTCTTTTATTTGGTTTTGCTTTAGCAACTTGAGTAGTTTTTGGACCACAACAACTTTTTTTCTTCTCCTGAAAGTCAGAAAGACTTTCATCCATGCCAGTTTTATTAGTAAAATATTTACTCCTCACTTCAGTTTGAATCAAATTAGTGCTGCAAAGAAATAAAACACAACTGTTAATAACAATTCATTTATTGAGTAAAGTAAACATGCTTACATCTTAAATAACAAATATATGACTTACAAGAAATCACAATTTTTGTTCTTAATAAACAATTTTCATACTAAATGCTTTGACAAGTATTGCTACTGTGTAGCTGTGGTATGGCACAAAAATCCATAATAACACTTATTATCTTTTAAAGACATTCAACTTTAATGTTATACAAGGAGACGAAAAATGGTAGTGGTATCATGAGAAACAAGTCTTCCTCATGGTCTCAAATTCAAATTAATCTTTATTTCATAGGTAAACATTATTACACTTGAAATGGTGTGGTCCCACTAATTTGTCACTAGTGGGAAAAATTAGTGGGACCACGAGAAATCGGCGATGTCAAACTTGTATCAAAACCTAAAGAGAATCCAAAAGCCATAAATATCTTTGATATTGTAACAAACATTATCAATTATTAATTTTCACACTGCATTCTGGTAAAATTTTACTATTGGGAGCAGTTCTTAGTTTACACTGAATCAAAACCTACCTTTTTTTAGAGTTATAAACACTCATGCTACCACCTATTTGTACGGTAAATCTGGTCGCTCGTTCTCTTTCATAAGTTTTCGTATTGTTTCTGCGCTTCTGTTCGGTAAACCGCTGGCAATCATGCGTTTTCTCTCTACTTCTTCTATAGGATCCTCGTATAAAACATCCACTGCTTTTCTTATCCCTTCTGTGACACTTGTAAAACTGTAAAATACGAATATAGATAACGAAAATATAACCTCAAAATTTCACATATTGAGCCAATAAAAAGTTATACTTACTGAAAAAATACACCACAGGCAAGTCCAAAAGATATTGCACCAATTGCAAGGATATTTCTCACTTTAGCAGCAGGTGTTCCTTTTATTTTTCTAGGTTTCCACTTCGAAGTATCGACTCCAATCGCCATTTTGTGCGTTTCGTTATTCAGATGTGATGTAAAAAAAATCACAGCAAAAGAAGAAACAAGATTATACTTTGATAAATTTTAGATATTTTAGATAGAAAGTTCTAATTTCACTATCAGGCAGTAAATCAACTATAAGGATTTGTCTTTTTATACTCTACCAAGTATTATTGTATAGAATGCTAGCGGGTAATAATATCGTACCGTAAGATTATTGGGTATCTGTATCGTATCCTAATGGGTAACCGAAATTTTCTACCAACGTGCCAACGTCACAAAACGCAAAACAGCGCTGTCATTTTGACAATCAGCTGTTCGTTGCCTGCCACTCTGTGACATATACCGTCATTTCAGCGATGCGTTAGCATCTAATAGTCTGTGTTTCAGCGGCACTTTTAGGATGTGTGTGGGTCGAATTCATTTTTCTTTTAACATTTTGTTATACACTTATACCCTACACAAATACTAATTGCAATTATTATGTCTTGCCTGCTTCAAATGATATCGTACGAAGAGTATTTAGCCGCTGAATCTTTGCCTCTGGAAAGGTGTCAAATATTTGCGAAATTGGCTAACTTGAAGTGAGTAGTAGACTATTGTTATGCATTGAAATATTTATAAATATTTCTACTGGTAGAAGTCGGATAGAAATGTCTTCTCCGTGCAGGTTCTCTTGGAGGATACGAATTATTTCATAATACGTTTCGCCGAAAAGTGCACCAATAGAGTAGTCCCACTCGCAGTCGTAAATGTTAGAACTTGTTCTATTGTCTATTGTAATAATTTAAGGGTCGTATTCTAGAACTACTCAATGCTCAAGTCAGGATTTGAGTATGGTTTAAAGCACTAGAAATCATAGTTGAGTCCTTGCCATTAGGGTCGTATTTCCAGTGCTTGAAAACATTCTCAAGTCCTGACTTGAGAATGATTTCAAGCGAAGAGTTCATGAGTAGAGTTCTGAACTCTACTCAATGCTAATGACAAGGACTCAAGTATGATTTCTAATGCTTTAAATCATATTCAAGTCCTGACTTGAGCATTGAGTACAGTTCTGGAATACGACCCTAAAATTTCCATAATCATTTGTGTTTTGAAAATTTTAATGATTATGAAAGAGACCTAAAACAATTTTGTTATATCTGCGGGAGCTTGAACAAGGTGTTAGAGATAATAAAAGAAGAAAAAAGATTGCACATCTTGCAAGCTCGTTTGTATAAACAATTTTATTTATAATTTCATTGATTATAATTGTGAAATAAAGTTTATTGCAGTCAAGTGGTTTTATGTACTGTAGTCTAATAGTTTGAATTTAAATTTGTTCTGTCATTATTGAATTAATCACATTCATCCTCCCATATCTTTCCTAACGTTCTCACATGTCTTATTATTATTATTTTGGATATCTGTTTTAGACTTTCACTTCTCCCAAGGTCTAAAAGATTAATTATCAATTTTTAAATGGAAAAGGATGTATTTATTATTATTAAGGTTACTTAAGTGATAGGATGAACAAGTCCTCTTTAAATAAATGAATTAAATTGATTAAGTCATGCGCCTGATGGTAAACAACATGCCAGTCCATAATAGTAAATATAAATTCTCTATTCACAGAATCCAATTCACCAACACAACACGCCCTGGACGACTTCTAATAGAGACTCTAAATCAGCTTGGTTATAATGCAGAACAATACAGAAACTATTTGGCAACGGTTAAGAATACTAAAATAGTCCGTACATTCTATCAACCTTATTCCAAAGTAGCTATTCTAATAGCTAATAACAGATACACGTATTTATCAAGATTATCAACACCACCACATGATTGCGATTCACTCGGATCTTATTTGAAGACGTTAGGCTTTATTGTTGTTACTGTAAAAAATACAACAAGTAATGATCTGAAAGTTATATTGAATAAGTTGTTTCAGGAGATACCACAAAATTCTTATTGTACGTATTTTTCTTTACTCAAGGTTGTTACTTATTAAATATGGTTCTATTCTTATGAATGTTATAATCAGAGTTCATGACTTGTTCCACTCCACACGCTGATAAAGAAATAATTAGGTATTTGTCTTATGTTTTTAGGTTTTATATTCTATGCTGGACATGGCTGTGAATTAAGCAACACGAAGTTCATACTGACCATAGACTGTCCAACAGAGGACATAAGAGAGGAACATTGCGTTACTGAGAATTTTGTACTCAATTCTGCTGCAAAGTGCAAGCCAGAACTATGTATTTTGATTATGGACATGTGTAGGATTCATTTAGACAGGTATATTCTATTTGCTATCATATTCTCATACAGCACGATTTTTATTTCGACTCCTTCCATGTTTTAGCATTAAAGTGGTTGGAATACAGATCATTACTTTGCTGATTGTGTTGTACAAACCCAGCATCCTTGACTTTTGAAGCTGCTATGTTTTGAAAATCTATAATTTCCTTTGCTATTTAAATTTAAAATTGCGATCTAATAGTGCTTTACGTTTTTATTGTCATTATGTCTAATCCTCAAAATGAAGTCAGAAGAACAGCCAATAAGTATTTTAATGAAAATAAAATCATTTATTAATAATTTCCAACCAACAAATCCATATGAATTGATTAGTGATATAGGTAATAGATTTCTGCTTCTGCTTCCGCAACTGCGGAAGTTCCGCACGCTTTTTCATATCTTTTTCCGTTACTGCTTCCGCAACTTTTTATCGAGCTTTAATCGGAAGCTCAACGTTCGCTGTGCATCAGGCGTTAGTGCGGATTACTTCGCGGTGGAGCGCGCGTCTTTTAGTAATTTTGTGTTGTGTAATAATTGCATTTAAATTACGAAATAAAAAATTTGCCCTGAAACCTGATACTAGTGATAGTCATTTAAAAATTAGCCCTGTTGGCAACTATTTTATTGAGTTTTTTGTAGTATTTATACTTCTGCATCTACTTCCGTTTCCGCTAAGAATTTCTTTTGACATCTGTTTCCGTTATGACACTTCCGTTTTATCTCTAATATACATTACATAATTAAAAATATTACTAATTAAAATTTTAAAAGGAAAAGTAATAACGAATGAAATTATACTGCTTTCTATTTTTGCTTGCTTTGGAACCAGGCAACCTTTTAGTGCAGTCCAGGATCTCCACCATAAGTTTAGTCCATACAATTTTTGTATATAGAAAATTGTACAGCGCCTCTGACGGCTACACGAGGAACTAAAATTAGCTGTAACCAGCCTCCGTAGCATAGCTACGCGACTATCATGCGTATCTAAGTTAGATCTGATTAAGACAGCCAATAGCGCGCGCTTATTTCAATTTTATCGCGCATATCGCGACTATCATGTCTAGTCATGCTACGGGGGCAGTGGTGCCAGATTAGGCGATTTTTGGAAGGTCGTGCGGCGACTAAAAAAGTGATCGGCGGATATTTAGGACATTTAGGCTATATTTAAAATAGTGCGATTTTAGGCTACTTAATAAAATGTCTGGGGAATTACAAACTTGATTGAGGATTATATGTGGGGAATGGAGTTGTAAAACAACTCATCTGGGGGTTTGAGTGGTTCTACGTGCGGGGAATTAGGGAAATAAGAGAGTTCATATTCTCCAATCTCCGGCAGCAAGAAGAGCATATTATTAATTGGTTTCAAATCAATTGACACTGTCAAAACTTTTAAATTCAAATGAATACACTACATGCACTTTTGTCATTTTTATCAAGGTATTCACAAATTAAGAGCGTAAAAAGCTGCGACAGCATCATCTGTGATTTTTTGGCTCAAAATCTGTACCTACTGATTGCTTGCTCCTTACTTTTCAAAAATTGTATAACTTGTTTAGTAGGTAGGGTCACATATCCAACAATGAAACACCAAAATTTCAAACGTTTGAAAGTTATTTTTAAAGTCAATGGTATTTTTTTTACACAGATAGCCAATTAAATTGAGCATCGAATGTCTTAAACAGATTTCTTACACAGTTTATAGATCATCTTTAATAAGATTTATTGTTTTTAATGGGAAATGTTTCATTGTGTCCACAGGTATGTACACAATAAAACACCTTATATTCAACAGTGAAACAGGGTAATTATTTCGTTATTTTTGTGATTATGGGAATAAATAATAATGAAACCTATTTTTAAAATATAAAACTGCTTTAATATACGTAATCTTAAGATTGGTTATTCTTAATCACAAGCCACTGATTCATTCAAATTTAAATGTTTTCATGTATGAACTAGTTCCCATAAATCTATGAAACATGTACAATACCAAGCAATATTTAACAATACGGGATTTCCAAGTATAATTAAGTAAGAAAACGACGAAAATTGCAAAAAGTAGTAAGTATTTGCATTTTTGCACGCTATTCTGCACCATTTGGTAACGTCGCATTTTCAAATTATAGCAGTGTTTCATTGTATACGAGTGATTCATTGTTGGACGGGTGACCCTACTTTGTTTAACTTGCTTGGTAGGTACTTTGCCTATCGTTCTGAGTATATAGATTGGTATATAGTTTGACAGTTTCTTTAAATGTCGCTATTACGATAACTTGGAAAAATTTTCAACAGGTTAGAAAGTACCACGAGGTATCTTTTTGAGTAACGATTTGAGAGCATGACAACGACGCTGTAGTTTTTCAAATTTAGAATGTTCTCGTTCACTTTTTGAAGTAAATAATTTTCTATTAAATATTGACATTTTCAGACCAGCAAATCCTGGTATCTTCACATCAATACTGTTCATACCACCAAGCATAATTCACAAGAATCTCCTCCTTAGTTATTCTACACAATCATCGCAGGCAGCTTACGAAATGATTGAACTGGAAACTTCTACGACTATAGACAATGAAGTAACTTATGAAATAAAGACCGGGGACACAGATAGAATAATGCCTATGGCCAGTCAATATGTAAACGCTTTGTATACGAGACTGGAAGAAGATTTGGATGTTAGTTGTTTGTTAGACATGGTACATGCTGGTATGTATGAATATTGTTCAGTTGTAATGTTTTGAGTACCTATGTATTTTAATTAAGTAATAAATATATCTACATTTTCAAAGTTGGATATTTTGAACATTGAGTTTAGAATACAGAAACATTAACATAACTTTTAAATTTCTAAAAAAATCTCAAATTTCTACGTTAAGGTACAAGTCAATACAGACGGCAGAACATTAAGCTGCACAATGACGGATCTTGTTCCGTTACACTGGAGGCGATATTCGAACAAAAGTGTATAGCTTGATGTTGTGCTCTTGACTTGACTGTACATCAAGCTTGTCATTTGGCAATTTGGACCATTCTTATCTGGATAATTGTCTGGTTCAGACACAGATGTCTGCCCTAAGGCGATTATCACACTGCACCGCGCCCCGCCACGGAGCGTGGAGCTGTGGTTTTTAACGTTGTACTGAAGTATCTCAGTTTGTATGGAAACGCGCGCCGTCGAACACACTGACAGGATCGTTTTCAGATAACCTCCAAAAATGTGTCCCTTTCAATAACTTTTATGTTATTACATGAATGCTAAGCATTATTTATTTAATATGATTGCTTGCTTACGTGTTACACATAAAAGGACTAATTTACTACGTCACAGTAATAAATAAAAATTAAAAAAGTCGTCGTAAACGTCGCCCTAATTTTAAGAAAAGAAGAAAAAAATCAACACTCGCGGAAATCGCAATATTTCCCGTCCAGGATAATTTCTAATAACTTGCACGTCGAATACATACCGTAACTTTCCAATTTATTATAAACAAACATGTTTTCTTGGGAATACAAAATGTGTTTAAATTTTTCTTATCATTAGTGTCAATTCAACTGAAAGCCTCCTAATAACAAAAGTTCATACCGCATCACCTTCACTCTTCGCACACGTGAGAAGGGGCTCCTTTCAGATTGGAGTGTACACAGTGAAGCAACCTGTGCATTTCCGTTTTAACAAAAAATTGACTTAAATACCAGTTTAAGCGCTAGTGACTAAATCGTTCTCATTCATGTAAAGCAATCTATTTAAATAAGTATTAAGTAATAGTTGTATAAACTTTATTGTACTTCAATTAGACAAAGATAGCTTTAATCCATGCACTTTTATAACGGTCCAGCATATTTTACACATTTGACAATTAAAAATGTATCCAAATATCATTATTGTCGCTCTCATTGTTGTCTACTTTTAAGTCTAATAGTTACTTTAAGCTAAACATTTACTTGAAAAATAACAATTAAATTGTGATAGTGGTGGTGATGATGACGATGATGATTGTAGTGATGATGATGTGAATGGTAATGATGCTGATGATAATGGTGATCATGATGATGATGTTGATGGTGGTGATGGTGATATATTGATGTACAACAAGGTTTATATGACATTAACAAAATACTTTTTTAGATTTATTTATTAATTACATATAGATAAATAGATGGTCTTACACGGATGAGAAGGATTTCGATACAAGAAGTTATATTAAAATATTTGTTACATGTTAAATGTTAAATGTAATTTGTGAACGATAAAATGTGTGTTGTAATAATAATTTCTCATTACTGTGCCGTCTTTCTCATTTACGTTTATGAGAAAATCATTCGTGTTACTGCAATCTCATTCGTGTGACCTAAAATATCGTTTTTTGTTGTATTTAACTTGAATATTTCTGTGATTTTATAATTATTGACAATGCTTGAACTTATTTGTATGTTTAAGACCTTAAAACCAAAAGAAAAAAGGGCTTTACAAAAATCACTCAAAAAGTGCCATTGAAATTCAGAAAGTGAAATTCACCCAACAACGCTTCTCCGCGGCGCGTGCGGTTTTACCGGCGAACCGCAGGGTTTGGCACACTGCACTCCCCACTACCGCGCCGATTTTTAAGCTTAAGGACATGTTCAGTTTTCTACAATAGATCTCGACGTCGATAAAATTATATTTGCTATTGAAAATCGACCAAATTTATCTTCATATTTTCTTAAATCTTTGTAATGGAGTTGAAATTATCCAGTTATGGATCTGGTTCGTAAAAAGGGATATATCCAATATCTTTGGTGTCCATTTATTTTTGCGTAAACAAAAACAAATAGACAGTATAACTGCAGCGTCCTGAATGAGTTCTGTATTATTAACAGTTCTTGTCAAAGAAGGATCTCGGCTACATATACAATCACTACGGCCATCCGATAAACTGCGAAACGAGAACTTTAAGTGACGCGGGGCCGCTAGACCGCTGCCCCCGCGCAGATTAAACCGCGCGTTGACGAAGATCTGCGTCTCCGCTAACGTTGCAGTGTGTTAATCGCCTTAATGCAACGTTACAAGTTTAAACTGTCAGTGTCAAATTTGTCTGTATGTTTAAAAATAAATAAATTTAATTATTAAATTAAAATTTAGTTAATTAATAAGAGTTGAATTTAACTCTGAAGCTGGCGACTGACCTTCTTTTATCGTAACGTACCATTCGCGGCGAGCTTGATACGTTAAGCGTTACGGTATTTGTCGATGACTGGTACCGTTGCTTGTTTCGAATTCTGAGCTCGACCATACTTAGCATTCGTAGTCGAAATGTCGATTTTACTCAATTATGGGTTACCTACTGCAAATGAAGAAAGAAAACACGTTATTAGAATTTCACACTTTGTAACGACTCTCGATATGCATGCACTTACAACGCGCTCGCGACGAGCTGTACTGACTTAAAATTGAGACGTAACATAACATTCAAAAGGATTCGTCAAAAAATCGACAACTGAGCGGATCGGCTCGCTGTACTGACTATACGAATGCTCACATCGCCACGTGTTACGTTACGTTGAAATGGACTAGCCGGTCACCACCACGAGCTTGACCTTATCTATTTCTGCCAAGCAGTAATGTCAGCATTACTGTGTTCCGGTTTTGAAGGGTAAGGGAGCTGGTGAAATTACAGGCACGTGACACGTTAACTTATGTCTCAGGGTGACGGGCGCAATGGCAGTGCGCCTCAGATCGTTGCTATTTAAAGAGCTGAGTGGCACTACAACTATTACGAACAGGCGTGTAGCTTACCATCAGGCGTACGACTTGTTCGCCCCGTGACTTGATATTATATAAAAAAAAGATCTCAGTACAATACAAATTTCAATGAACATTTTGACAGTTTTAAGTGTAGCTGTGGCTCACCATAAGTGCGTATTTAAAAGTTTACTTACACTGGATGTTACAAGAGGATCATATTTCGCCGGTGTTTGAGTTCATGAATAAAAAACTTAAATTAATAATAAATGTGTTTAGATAATATCTATTTTTTCCCTTTCAGATGTGGAGAAATCAATGCGAGAGCAGAGACCGATCAAAGTACAATGTGGAACTGATAAAAGGTCGTTGTACGATCCTGCCACAGGTTGGTTGTTTCTCTCTTAACGAAGTGGTTAAATACCCCGAGTTTTAGGTTTAATTTACATTGTTGCGGAATGGAATGGAAGTGAATTTTTGTAGCTAAATTATGCATGGCTTAATGATCTTTATATCAATTGTATAATGTACAAACTACAGGCCAATACCAATACCAATTAACTGAGTTTGTTCCTGAGATATCAGCGCGATGCGGAAGGAGTGACAGTTTACGTGACAGTTATGTCGCACTGTTTATATATGCAATATATTTTATTCAAACCTCGAGTTAGGTTTACGACTCGAGACTCGTGAGTGTTTTAGGCCACCGGGCCTTGGAAAATTGAGTCGAGTTTATAAATAAAGACTCCCGGACTCGAGTTTTTCACAACACTTATTAAAACGTATTACTTATTACAATCAATAATAGTGATTTTATTGTTTCCAAATTCACAAAGTAAAAGATCTTTTTTTTGCATTTGCAGGAGATATTGAAGAACTATTTGAAAAACTAAAAGAAGTAGAGAAGATAATGAAAGAAAGTATAAAGTATGAATATTTTGATATAAATGTGAATAGACCAACAGAATGCACTTTTATGGTCATGAAATTCTAGCTTTCATAGTAAGGTTTTTTATTTGTCAAAGTTGGATAGCTAAGGGATTTTGTAGACAGAAAGCGGTACCGCATTCATACATGTATTCTGCCTACATTGTACAGATCGTTGCTATAAAAAATGTCAAAATTTCGTCTAATACCTAGATGGCGCTGATCAATAGCCTGGAAGTAGTTTATATTAAGTAAATGGCCGTGGATATCAAATAATTCCACTTAAATATGAAATATAGGAAGTCAGGTGTTTCCTTCTAATATTATTCAAATATTGATCATATCGTCTGCTTAAAGGTAAAAAAAAACCACATAAATGACATTTTCCACAAAAAATAACCATCGTACAAATGATGTACAAGTTGTAAGAAATTCACCATCTTTCAGCAGCTAAAACTCTTATTAAGTTTAGATTTTTTTTGTTATTGAGTTTCTCGTGTAGAAAGATAGTGATTTCCTTACTATAGCCTTTAAACAGATGATATGCGTATCGATCTTAGACCATAGTCTAAGATCCATCCTCTAAGATATCAGTAGAAGGAAGGCAGTGTGTAGGTATTAACAAAGTAATTTATAAATTGATGCTTCCTAATATGGGTAGATGGCGCTAATCCTAAACAAAAGAAAAAATTGCCGGCACTATCCATAAAAATCTGTACAATAAGCGCCATCTAGTTGATTTGTTTGTTATCACTAGAAATTTGAGTAGCTTTGATAAATTGCAGCTTGTCAATGTAAAATAAATTAGTTACAAAAATAGCTATTTGGTACTCTTCGCGACATCTGGTGTACCAATAGAAACTAAATACGCGACTACGTTGTCATGTATCGCAATTAGCAGTCCTCTAGTTATTCGTCCATGGTAATATGCTTCCTCTGAAGGCGTTCTAACCGCTTCAAGAAGTAAACATGACTGAATTTTTAAATGTAAATAAAATTTTTAAATGGAAATAGGCCGAACAAAAAGCGGTTTATGCTAATAATAGCCATTACATAATATCCATACATCAAAGCTGTCTATATTCCATATTTTGATCAAATTTTATCAAAGTCAATCCAGTCGTTACGACGTATTTAATAAATCATACATTTGTAATGTTCACCAATTACATACATGTACTTCATGCCTTTTTCTCGTAGGCAATGACAAACGCCTTCCACTTGCTACTACGGTCCTGACCAGAGATGGGCAGTAGGTTAAAATCTAATCAATCCGCCCGGATTTAAACCGTTTTTGCCCTAAATCGTGGGCGGAAACATTATACGCTTAATTAATAGGGAATTTGGTATATTTTTAATAGCAGTAGAGTGCCTTGTGAAAGAGTTCGTCCAGGGAAGTAATTGCCACTTGACCTATTTCTGCCGCCATGCAGTAATGTCAGCATTAGTGTGTTCCGGCTTTGGAAGGTGTTGGTGAAATTATAGGCACGTGGGACTTGTCAATGTTTCAGGGTGATGGGTGCAGAGGCAGTGCCTCTGAAATCTTTGCGATTTAAAGCTCTGAGTGCCACTGCAACTGTTTTGGACGGGCGTGTAACTTACCATCAGGCGCGCACGACTTGTTCGTCCCGTCAATTAATATTATAAAAAAAATGCTTCCACAAGTATTACGAATTTCGAAGTCAATTTTTTTTTAAATGAAAGAGGCAAAATCACACAATACCCACCTTGCAATCCTGTGAACTACTAGGGATGCATATTACGATCAGATTTTTATGAAAATCTATTCAAGTATAGGTACATATACAAGGCAAAATGTGTAAGCAAGCGATAAACATTTTGTAATAATCATTACACTTGAACAAAGCTCGATTTACAAATATTTAGTTGTGAATAGTTTTTGCCCTCGATTTAGGGGGTTAATGGGTTTAAGTCGATTAAAATCCGGCGTTTACAAAGCGCCGGGTTAATAATACCCAAGGGCTTGCCCATCTCTGGCCCTGACACATATCTTTCACCTCATCAACACGCGTCAGTGCTTTCTTACACGCTCGTCGACATTCTTGACCTGACCATTCTTTAGGCACCTTCAATTTGGTCGTGGTAAGTTCGTCTTTGTCGGCCCTTACCAATTTGCCCGCTTTCACTCGCCTTATAAATCTGTTTTCTCAATGTTCACTAGTTCATAATTTGTCTTCCAATTATTTTATAGAATCGTATTTTGTACAGGATAAAAATGGTGCATAAATAGATAATAAGTACATGAAAAAATTATATATTTTCTATGAACAAATCAACTGCATTTTATTTTATACTTTACATTGGACTTTGACTTGCGACACCTTTGCGCTGTTAACAACACTTTAGAATACACTGGTAATTGAGCTATGGACTAGTATAACAAATCAATATTTGACCATCTTTTAACTCTAGTTGAGAAAGTAGCATCAAGCTAACCAATCATGACTTCAACATCACGTGAAATGCCGTTCCAAATCTAAACTGACAATTCATATCTTTTTTATGCTACGTGAATTGCAACTGGCCAATCATATGGCCTTAATATCGCGTGAAATGCCGTTCGATATATAATCACAATGATATAACAATGTAGATACTATACTACTCTAGGTATAGGTATAGCGCAACATAGATTAGTAATAGCAAAGCTCTGAGTGGTACTGCAATTGTTCAGGACAGGCGTGAGTCTTAACATCAGGCGCAGGTCTTGTTCGTCCCGTCACTTGATATTATAAAAAAAAAGCCGAGTATGTAAACTAAATCAGTCTATAATACAAGTGCCAATGAATAAAAAAGCCTCGGGCTTCACCACTAGCTTTCCTTCTGATGCCGATTACTTCTTGAAACCGAAACACCAGAAATAACAAAAAATAAAAGTGACTTAGTGCATTTGCTTCTAAGGGACATTATTTAAAAAAATATTAACAACGAGCAACCATTTTACCCATACAAAAAGCGATATACATGTTATGTACATGTTATGGAGGGTGATGGTAGCGATCAATGCGTGTTAACTCTGAGATTGAAAGTTTGACTACTAGTTTCAGTATAAAAATAGCTCCTTTACCAGTGTACTTATATTAATATCTATTTCTTGAATACCAAGTGGGGCTGGAAGTGATTTACTATGTTAACCCACCAGCTGCCTTCGACGCCTTTGGTGAATTCTCTTATGAATCTATAGTTGAGGATGAATATTTTGTCTTGGTACTCTGGTTGGACTCTGGAAAGACAAACAATACATATAAAACAGTTTTATGATTAGTAATATCCTGTTTCCGCACGAGATAGCATTTAATACTTAATTTTTTTTATAATTATGTTAAAAATACAAACAAAGAACAAACAAAAATTTCTTAAAAAGCGTGCCAATACGCCAATGACAGAGTGTCGCAGCCATTATGTAAATTCGTCTTGATCACTTTTTTAATTTATTGAGCTTTGGCTAGGAGGCAGTGTCGGTTTAAAACTAAATAATAAATTATAGGACGTATTTACAAAGGGCCAAAGTATTCCTTATAAAATTAAAAATAAGTACACATTTTTAATTTTTTTTTTGCAAGGTCCTGTTGTTCAGTATCTTGATCACATTAATTATTTATTGAGTATTGGCGATAGAATCATCAGCTTGAAAGCAATAAAAAATATAAATAATGCATATAATCAAGAAAATGAAAACATAATATACTTAAACTAAAAATTATATAATTATGTAAAAATTGTAACTACCTATCTCTTGATCACATTCTGTTTCACGTTTATTTTGAACGCAAAGAAGCTACCAGTTACATAATTTCATCATCCTTTTCTCGTAAATACCTAACGTAATTACACCTAGATTAATTTTCCACGAAATAAAACTAGGTACATGACTTCAAATTCACAGCAAACAGAATTTTCACATTTAGCACAAGCAAAGCGGCCTTACGACTGTTGCAACGTGAGTTATTTTTTAAAATCTATGTTGCCAGTTTTAAAAAGTTACTTTTAGAATTGTCATTGAGGGCGCGAAATAAAAACTAACATAATTGTATTTTCACGCCTGGCCGCAGGTTGAATACAATCTATATAATTATTTTACATAATATGATTGAATTGAACATTGAACAGGCAAAAACGTGATTTAAAAGTTTAGCTTTGCTTGATTGTTACGCTTAGAGAATAAATAGAAATTATTTCGCGATATCAGTCCCCTTTCATTTGTAAGGTCATTCATATATGGCAAATATAGCTTACATTACGGTACATCTTAAGGCACCGTAACTTCGATTGCCAATTGTACGAGAAGCGATAAGCCTAAAATAATTTATCTTAAGTGACGGGCCTAATTGTTATCACAAATTGACAATGATGAAATACACTGAGCATAAACGATGACATTGAAAAAATGTATGAGACACTGTGACCACAAGTGGATATTGCATTATCTACAATATCACCGCAATTTGAATTTTACATTGTTGCGATGACATTGAAAAGCTTTCCCTGTGGATTTTAAACCATTTTTCAACTGTCCATGCATGAACAATATAGCTGATAGCATTTTTTAATCTGAAATTTCTGTGTACTTGTAGAGCTCCTTGTGAAATAGTTCGTCCAGGAAAGTGCTGCCACCTTATCTATTACTGCGTTTCGGTTTTGAAGAGTAAGGGTGCTCATGAAATTACAGGCACTCGTCAACTTATGTCTCAGTAGTATTAACGCGCGCAGTATCAGTGCCCCTCAGATCGTTGCGATTTAAAGCTCTGAGTGGCTATGCAACCATGGACAGTCGTTCCAGGCGTTTGAACGTCCAGTCACTTTGAATCATAAAAAAATAATTACGAAAAATGTTTTCTTTATACATACCCTAAAGATATAGGTGGTAGATCTCCAGCCTCCTTCATAGATTTCAGGCCCCTCATGACGTGGTAGCACATTGTGATTTCGACCCAACGCTTGTCTGCATCATCAAACATTACACCCACCTGCAAATTACAAATGTCAAATTATTTAAACAACAATACCACCTCAACAGACAGTAGAAAGCTAATGTCAGGCAAGCAGTGCTTACTCCATAGGGAAATAGGAATCAAAGTCACATAATCATTTATTCCATAGGTAAAATTTTTACACTCGAAAAAGTCATTTTTAAGCTACTGCTTGTTCACTACGCTGACCTCTCTGAGAAGATCAAGCAAGAAACTCTAGGGATTGCTCTTTTGAAATAAACTTAAATGCTATGGAATACACTTTGAATCATAAATAATTGTGTGGAATCTAGATCTTGTTGTCTTTCCATACATCTTTATCTAACACATACTCTTCAATTTTGTAATATGCATTTTCAATTAAAAAATTTTTTATGTAAGTTTTAAACTTAAGAAATGACAATCTTAATATATTCTCTAGAATCTTATTGTAAAAACGTACACAGTTCCCTATAAAAGAATCGTTTACCTTAGTTAAACGAAATTGTGGTACCATAAGTTTGGACTTGGTTCTAAGGTTAATATTATGGATATCTTCTTTCTTATTGAAATTATGTATATTTGTATGTAAAAGTTTTTATTAAAATAAACTTACCTGATATGGGAAAGCATAAAAGATATCTTCCTTATCAATGGCCAGCATTTGCCTCTGTGACATAGACAGCTTGGACACAGCCAGCCTCAGGGAAGATATTGCTTTATTCTCCACCAGACCTTCAAGGGTTTTGAAGTCACTTCTTTGGAGGGCTTCTGAAACAACCTGACTGGAGATGTTAGTTTAATGACCTTTATAATATATATTTTTAAATAACTTAATTTGCTTTAGATGGTAACAATAAAAAAATCTTTTCATAATAAATTTGACTATTCAGTTTTTTAATGGACTGTTTTTAAACGATATGGAATAAATGGTCAATGAGAAGTTGCACATGCACAATGAGAACTAAGAGAGAATAGAGCAATCAAGTACCAAGTAGAGCAATCAAGCATGGAGAGTGCTACACAACGATTCTGTTATGAAACCAGAAAAATATAAACGCGACGTAGGCTTTTACATGACAATGTCGATTTTTCCCGAAAAGTAGGTACAATTTATTTAACTTATAACTGCCTCCGTGGCCATACGTTTACCAAGCCGGACTGCCACGCAGATGTCCCAGGTTCGATTCCCGGGCCGGGAGAAATATTTGTGTGGCCTACATTTATTTCTCTCGTGAGTTTGGGTGTAATTTGTGGTTGTCTATGTGTGTGTCCATGGCACCTACGACACAGGGTTTCCCTAGTGCGGGGCTACGCCGAGTGTGTGCGTTATAAAAAACTTGGGCCTTTTGAAGGCAAGAGTGAATAAGCAAGCATATTCCTACTTCAACTACATCAAGGTGAAATTGTGGCCACATGTTTAACCAATACAAATACATTCAGTCTGTTCATGCCCGCTTTAGTGTAATTGGCATGTATTCAATAATATTATTTTTAAAAGAAATAATAATGTTTTTAAGTGTCAAAATTTGTATGTAATGCTGTTGGGATACTATAATTACTATACTATTACAACATGGTTTATTTTATGAACATTTTTTACATATTGGTGACTCTAGAATAGCAGCCTATTTCAAAAACACTTAATTCATCATTAACATGGTTGAAAAAATCTGAAACATATCTGGTGTTCAAAGCTGATGAATTATTTATTATTTTATACAATACTACAAATCTTGGTGTCTTATTTACAATGTAATTCAGCACATTCTGAAAATGTCTATATAATAAGCAGTGATATAGGTAGAGTTATTTTTGCTACTTGCCACACATGATTAATCATGGATATATTTTAAACAAATCATTAATAAACAATTTAATGGCTTCTGGCATTGAAAATATGTGTATAGATACATAATGATTCACATATCTGAGTCTGTATGTTTCACTTGTATAGATATTATTATACGCTTTTATTAATTTATGGAAAGATGTAACATACATAAAATACTTTTCCACTAGGAATATTTTTCTTTCAAATTAAAATGCAATAAGTAAATTTGTGGTCTTCTATATATTCTATGTATCTAATATAAATCTATCCGTGTCTGTGGCCAAAACTGTAAAGTTAAAATTAACCATTGTGGTTTTCAGCTGTTTGAAAAACATGATTATGGTGACAGTTGTAGGACTGTTTCTATCAGAATTTTTTTTATCACTTGTAATAAGAAATTGTTCTATGTAAACAAATAAGACAGAATTATATGCGAAAAGACTAACTAACTAACGTAAGCAAACTATAATCTGAAATATGCTTTTACCAACTGTTGCATTATAAAGATTTATAATGCAACAGTTGGTAAAAGCATAATATTTCAGCCTATCTAGCCATAGTTAAATTACCAGGTATGTATAATTTTAGATTATTTGTTTTTACTCATTAGTTCCAAGTCTTTAAAGATTTAGTTTTTTTTTCTATAATACTAAGTGATGGGACAAACAAGTTGTACACCTGGTGGTAAAAGCCTTTCCCTAATACTTACAGTGCCATTCAGAGCTTTTTTATCACAAAGATCTGAGGGACATTGCTACTGCGCCTGACCCTCTGGGACATAAATAGACAATTCCCATTTGCCTGTAATGTCACCAGCACATTTTTTTTATTAGGGTGCTTCATTTTGGGGTCTATGAGGCCCCATCACTAAATTCAGTTCGGAGCAAAGACCAACAGCATTAAGGAATTGAAGGACTTTTCTGACTCCGACAGTTTATCTATCCTCACCCTTACCCTTCAAAAACCGTTTACCTTCTTATCAGTTTAGGTTAGATTTTAAAGATAAAAAATTAAAAACACATGATTGACAAAGGGGATTAAAGAAATGCAAACCTGAACTGCATGTTTCGAAGCTTCAATGAACTCGTTTAAGCTGAATTCTTGGTCAAAGTACGGTCGAATTATGAAATTTGCGAACATCCAATTTTTTATGAAATTCATGAATGACGGCCACATGATCGGCGGGAACTCCATAAGCTGCGGTAGTTTCTTTGTTTCCATCCTTTCTTCGCAATAATTCCGAAATTGTAATTGTATAACAGGACATTGTGAGGTTAGAGCGACCTGTTTTGGTAAACTTCTATATGAAATTCTATCGTATAGCCTAAAGGTCTGTCGCGATAAGACTTGCCTTAAAGTTAAATTCATATTTCTAATCACGTTTTAATTAAAATTGGCACTAAAACAGTAAAATACGACAAGAAAAACATGAAACAAGACTTCACAAATACTTTAAAAAAAATTTTTATTAATAGTTTTGGCTTGGATACAAGTACTTTGAGCCATGTCTTCGTTTAATTATCGGGATCGGCGGGACTCAATATTTATGTTTTACTTTCACTTAAATTATCTTATCTTTTATCACTTTGAACAATAACTTTGAAATGAATTCGTAATTAGTGGAATTTTCAGGAAAAAATCTTTTGTAATTTGGTTTGAATCGGTTTAAAATAAGGAATATAGTTCTAACTTTCTTCATCACTATTTCTTTTTTCGTTTTTTCTTCATAATAATATACTTAAAATAAAAATAATCTTTGTAAAAACTGTATTCGTGACTTCAAAAATTTTTTTTTATTTTTAAAATAATTACCAAAAGAATTATAAAATTCGCACGCAACGAAACGTCAATTGCTCAATAAATTAAGAAAAAA
>NW_020653731.1:6971326-6998714 GCF_003589595.1 Hyposmocoma kahamanoa
AATTCGCACGCAACGAAACGTCAATTGCTCAATAAATTAAGAAAAAAAATGTCAAATTTATTTGACTTTTTTTGTTATTGTTATCTGTGACACTCACTGTCACCGGAAAGCAGATGTATTGAAGATATTTCTGGTTAACCGCGAATGGTTTTTTTTACGAGAAGAAATTGATAAAAGACTGTAATTCTAAAACAACTGCAACCATGGATGATCAGGCTTGTCCCCGGTGTAAAACCACGAAATACAGGAATCCCTCATTGAAATTGATGGTAAATGTATGTGGTCACGCTTTGTGCGAAAGTTGCGTTGATTTGCTGTTTCTGAAAGGTAAATACTTTGAATCTAGCTTTTTGAAATTCTTTATTACCTTTTACAAAACATTAAAAATATTTTCACACATCCGTTACCATTTTTTCCATAAAAAATTAACTTTTTTTAAATGCAATTTTTCGGTTTCCAGGTTCTGGCTCCTGCCCCGATTGTAACGTACCATTACGAAGAAACAACTTCAGGGTTCAACTTTTTGAAGATGCCATGGTAGAAAAAGAAATCGACATTCGTAAACGCGTTCTTAAAGATTACAATAAGAAAGAAGAAGACTTTGCAACTTTAAGAGAGTATAACGACTATTTGGAAGAAATAGAAACGATAATATACAATTTGACTAATAATATAGATATTGTAGGTACAAATAAGAGGATTGAACAATATAAAAAGGATAATAAGGAGTTGATACTGAAAAATAAGGTCAAAATAGGTAAGATCAAGAGGTTCTCAAGCTGTTAAGGAGAATAAATGTTAAGGCATAGAATATTTTTAAATTCGGGAATTTTCAAGGCGAGTGTGTCCGCTCTTTCTGTGTGCTCCATCATCTACCTTCAACTCACTTTCCATGAGGTGAGATGGAGGTCAAAGGTGCACTTATGGCTTACAATAAAAAAATAATTTTAATTTTTAAAAAATAATTTAAAAACAGTTTAATGATAACAAATAATAATTTAATAATTTAAATAAACTTATTCCCTGACATACACTAATTTAATAGGGGCAACATGATAATTCTGCATTTTATTTTATTAAAAAAAGTTACTTTAGCTGTTTTTCTACGTGTGTGTGGACACTCTGTAATGTCAGTGAGAAGATAAAGTCTAAAGCACCATAAAGGATCTTAACAGGAGCTCATTTTTAAGTCTCAAAGTAACTAAGCACTATCAAAAAGTGGTAAATTATGAGATTATTGATGCCCTAAAGTGCTTTTAGCATTACAAAAGCTGGACATATTGATGCAGAAGTAAAATCCAAACAGATATATAAGACTAATTAATTTTACTCAGCGGGCTTTGGGCTTTTTATTATTGCATTGATGATATGATACTCAGACAACCAAATACCACTGTGTTAAGGAAAGGAAGATTTGTTTAGTTATGTTTAGTATAATAACTGTAACAATCACGCTTATTATTATAATCATCAATGATATAACCAGACAAAAAATTAAATGTTATTTAATTTGTTCGAATTCTGCTGAATCATTATGGTGCAACTGCACTCCGATTGACCAGCCCGAATTCGAATATTTAACATATCGACTCATCCGACGAAACAGAGTCCATGTGATTATATATCGATAAGAGAATAAGTACGTTACGAAAATAATTTCGTTATTCAAACTAAGGCCTATGTAAAGTTGTATGGAGAATTTATCTTATTTCGTTTTGGAAATATAAAATGTAACAAGATCCACAGCGAAGAAGAACGAACGAAATGTACTATGGTTCTGAGAACACGTAGTCTTGTACATAGATCTTTGTTCTACAGATGAGTCGATATTTAATATTTCATTACTGATGCAATTTGATTCTGTTTGTTTTGTAATTCGATGTTTTGCTGTTTTCCCACACCACTGAATGGAACAGCCCCCCTTAATTAGAGATGACATCTTTATTACAATAAATACAGAATGTTATTGGTATATAAGAGAAGTACACGTAGGTCAGTTGTTGGCGCTGTACTATTTCGGCTTTCGAATTAGTGATTTCAGTGCAAATGAGAGTTGATATTTAAAAGTGATATAAAGCTCATTTGCCTGTTGAGTTGCCAAGGATGGATGGACCTTATTTCGTCTCTATTTTTGGTTATATATAAGATGATTATAATATTGCATAACTATCTTAAGGCCAACAACAGAACTCTTGACCATTTAGATTATTTGTGTTGTAAGTATCACTTTTGCCTGGGGACATTTTATTAGGTATTTGTGATTACTGCATATTGGCAAATGAAACGTTTTTTCAAGTCTGAAATCGCGTATATTTGTTTTTCAAAAAAACCAACGTTTTGGGCCCTTTACACTTCTGTCAGATTGAATATTAGTTTATACACAATTTTCAATGTTAATATTTCGCTAATGTACTTTAAATTCTCTGTAATTAAATAAAAAATAAAACGAAAACTTCACAGGTCGGGAAGAATTAGAGCTAGAAGAAATCCTAGAAATCGAGAAACAAATGGAAGATTTACGGAGATCAGAAATAGCCCGTCTTGAGCAGGAAGCTAAAAAGCAAAAGATTCGCGAAAAAGAAGCATTCATTGATGAGCTTATGTTTACTGATGGAGATGCTAAGGATATACTGAACAGTTTTGCTCAAACAATTGCTAATAATAAGCAAGAAGAGATAATTCCCAATATCCCTAAGGTTTGTAGATGTAATCATATTGTAATAGATAAAAGGCTTTTTACCCTGTTAATTAGTTCTGTAACTGGTGACTATTGAACATCTTAAATTATGTTTTTGATGTGATGTTACATTACTTTGATAAATAATTTATTTATAAAAAGTACTTTTCTCATGTGAATAAAATTGCTGCTATTTTTAAATACATCTTCAAGATAGTGTAAGTGAATGTCCATAATTTTCTTTTCAGGCAACACAGTTTTCAACAGGTGTGAAATTTGGCCGTACAAACAACCAGCAAGTATTACCGATTGTCGAAGAAGGTCCGCTATACAAGTATGAGCCACCAATTATACCTGATAGATGTGGCCCTGAAGCGCCTACACTTGATGATATTGTTAACAATGGATACTTGCAACATGTTAGGTGAGTTTAATAAAATTGTATTATATCATAAGGTATGTCGACTATCTCTGCTTTATTGCACTTCATAGGTGTAATTGTTGTACAAGATTACTGATACATACATATTTCAAAAGTTACTTTCACATAATCCTTCCTCTGTATTTTTATATGTACAAATGTGTTTATACATAAGAGTATATAAATGCAAAGAATAAAATTGAGTTTTGAAAGACACACCCAGGAAGTTGTCGTTTGTATGACCTACTTCCTGAATAAGGCTGGCCACATACAGTCGGAATCCGAATCGGAATTCCGTAAGGGAATTTCTCAGGCGGCAAAACTACAAACCACGGACTTATAACACACATACTATTGCGTTCGAAATATTGTAAGATTCGAAATTCCGTATGGTCGTTTGTGCATTCAGCACGGAAAAAGCCGTTCCGAATGCAAGTCTTCCATACATTTTGTAGGGTCGCAACGCACAGGCGCAAATTCCGTACGTATTTTCGCTGTGAACACGTGGACTCAATGCCTCGCGTCTCTCAACTGAGTCTCGTTGTTCCGAACGGAAAGAAACGTATGTGTGTGATGTATATACGGAATCTGCAAACAGAATTGCGAAACGGAACTCCGACTATGCGGCAGGCCTATGTTTATTGGTCGCCCAAACCGATAATAATGCTATAGAAAAAAAAAATTGCTATGCATAGGCATAGAATAATTATAGAATTAAACCCAATCAATGTGTACAATTACACAATGATGAACAATATGTGCAAACATATATCTGAGATTTAAATTCAATTCTATGCTTACCCTTCTTGCTTTGTAACTGCGATTACTGTGGGTCTAGACCCACAAAAATATTTTATTGGGCTGGCATGTTCTCCGCCTGGGTAACCCTCTACGTCATATCGATGAGCGTTTGATCTTTAGATATGACCACCAACTACAACTCTAAACCTAGACTAGATGAGTGCGGACCATGCGAGATCCGCTTACATACACCTTTCATATTACAGGCAAGAAACTGAAACAGAGAAAGCCGGCGGCTATTCTTCCACGCTGCCATGTTTGCGCGCCTTGCAGGACGCTTTAGCGGGCCTATATCACGCCAGCTGACAAAGCGAGATACCGGACGAAGTGATAGAACTTGAGTAGTAGTATAGGGCCTTTTTCTTTTCAAGTGTGTTTTGATTAGCATCTGCTCAAGTGATCTGAAAGGACCACCATCATTTCAGCAAAACATTACAAAATTCAACTTAAATGATTGGGATAATGGCTCATTTGTATAAAATTATTACAATGATTGTTATAGTTACGTTAATGGAGACGCTACATGTACCTGTTATTTAAAAAGTGTTTTTATTGTTACGTGATGTGGGATTTTTTTTGCAAAAACACACAGCACGTCACGACTTTCACGTAAAATTGACAATGTATAGTTAAGAAAAAGGCTCGCAGTGACTACTCCCTTACTCTGGTTGTTGAATATAAACTTTTATTCGCATTAATCTATTATTTGTATTTTGAAATGATAATTTTTACTACATGGTATGATTATTGCGGACTCGATTTCGCTACAATAACCAGGGTTCGGTTATCACGATCTTTTTTGATCATTATCATGATAATTTTATCTGATAATTATCCATGTTCTTTCATAGTTTTGTCTGTTTAATTTTTGACTAAAATTGACAACCAGTGAGAAAACTAAATAAATACGAAGAAAAATCTTTGGGAAAACGATTTAGTAATTATCATTTCCTCTATGATGGCGACTAGCCTTGTGCCAGTGTCAGTTTTCAAAGAATAATACGAAAATTATGGCGATCATCGCCAGTGTCAGTGAATAGAAAAACCAAGGATTTAGTTCGTGATTTCTTTTGAGCTTGACATTTGATACGTTTTTTTTGTTAGTTTATCCTTCTAGGCAAAGGCAAAGGAGACTGAGTCCATACAGCTAATTGATATGTTTGAAGATGTACCTGATACAAATACATGGCACTACATTGGGCCGTTTGTTGGTCGACATTGCTAACTGTAGTATTTTGTTGTTCCAACAATTTTTTACATGTCAAGGTATATATATCAAGATAATTATCGTTATAATTATCAATGATAATTATTATTTTGAACCCCGGCAATAAAGTTTCGAACCCCGGCAATAAAGTTTCGAACCCCGGCAATAAAGCAGCCTGATAATAATTAATAATAATATTTTTACATTATAGCTAATATCCGCAAGGCCTATCAAACAACTAAATACAATTACAATAGTTCTTTATTGCCACAATGACATTTTTTGGACATAAATAACATGTTAATCCAAAAAATAAACTAACAAACGGTACGCCAAACATGTGAGAACGAAAAAAAAAACAGAAGAAAAACCAAGTCAAAGTGAAGTAAATACATATAATAAAGAAAAAACATCAATAGGTTACTCTGACCAATAACTACACATGAAAAATAACCACGACTTGGTAATGATATGATATTCTTCGTTGTAACTCAAATGTTGCGTGTGTGATGTGACTCTAAGAATAAGTCAGTATTCAATTGAATATTTGTTGGTATTTTTGTTACAGATGATTGTAAATAGTTTTCTTGTAGGAATATAGCCATAGCCACTAAAGCAGTGTAAATAGTACTGAATATGCAGTGGTGAAATCTAGACTAAAGAGTTCCATTTTAAATTTGAAATTGTGTGTGTTTTCCTTAGGGGTGGACCCCACTTGCTGAAAATGCTGTTTTGTATGTAATTTCGCTCTGAAACCAAACCCTCCCTCCATGTGGTGGCATTTCCAAAATAATGTGAGGTACAAATTGGTAGGTACGTATAAAGGTGTACCCTAATCTGATGACAAATTAGGAAATGGAACTACCATTCTATTACTATTACTATTATGTTATATGTTACTTTCCGTTTATTTTCTCTAATGTTTCGACTGAAGTACTTGAACCCGAGATCATGAAAAAAAATAATTGGAATAACTATGTTAACAGGAAACATGAACTTTTTTTAATAATGCAATATTATTCCTATTAATTATTTTAGAGCTTAATTGGATAATAGATAATTAATTACCATACGTTTTTTGCAACCTGTTTAAATAACGTTAGCTGAGTTCGTAAATCTCGTAACTCCATTATTGTGAACTTCTGAGTAGGCACAAAAAAACAGAAACACCTACCTACTAGAAAATAATTTTATATGACAATCTGTAAGGCTAGAAATTATATTAGTTACCCGATGTTGCGCTTGAACAGTAAAAAGGGACAAGAAATATTTTTTTTATATTGTAAATGAGGGAATTTGGGTAAACAAGTTAACAGGTTGAACGAGATAAATATTTAAAGTGGCAAACGAGTAGTTGATATCTAATCCGAATGTGTAAAAGGAATCGCATCTAAACATAAGAAAAAAAAATTGTGATATTTTACAAATACCACCGCACTCTTTATTTGGGCTACTCTATGAAACAGAACGGCTGAGCGGTAGGAAATTGACCTCCGCGTGTCAAGTCTTCTACTACTTAAAGAGTACTATTAAAATTCAATTTTCGCTTCATTTAAAGCGTCCGTAGAGGCCGGTAAGGGTAGCGGGCACTCGCTGCATGTTCGTCTTTCGCAGAGTACTACAAAATGTTAGAAGCAGTATTTTCCTTAGAGAAAAATATTTAAAAATAAGATAGTGCTTTTTTACGTATTCGGTATGGGTATCAGCTGATGTATTGCTAAACATGCGCCTCTTTAAATATTTATCTCGTTCAACCGGTCACCTGTATAGAATAAAATTGAAACTGTCAAAACTATTCACTCGTAGCATTATATCTGAGATTAATATCATCTTACTTACTTTACATGAATTTTGTGTCATGAGATTACGGTAGACCTAGAATTGTAATTAATTGTTAATATTAATGTGTTTTCATGGGTAAGTAGCTGTGATCGTAATATGAGTCCTGTGAATTGTTTGTTGCCTTGTCTTAATAATAAAATTTGCATTAAATTGTACTTCATTTTCATTTGCCTACCAAATCTTCATTTTCGTTTGATCTATGACAATCTCATCTACAATCTCAGTGCCGCTTTACCTCTGGTGCAAGGTGTGTGGCGAACAAGGCCGCAAGGGCTTAGGGTGCGCCGTGCACTGCTAGTGCCGCCTTAAGTCGACGCCTCAAGCGAAATAAACGTCATTTATAACATCTCAACATCATTTATAATTGCACCATTTGCACCCAAACTTCCGATCACTGAGGAAAATATAAACCATTTAGCAATTAAACAATTTTCACACACATAACAAAAAAAAAATACGTACAGAAATTAGAAAAAATTTTTTTTTTACAATTTACAGAAATAATTAACTGTAACAATTATAAAAAATATCAAAATAAAAAGAATTAAATCATGTGTGTGACGGACACGAGCTTAGGAAAATGTTGAAATCAGTTTGCAATGAATTCAACCCTGAGTTTCAGTCGGACCCGGCCATGGCAGCTCTACGTGGTCGATCACACATGAAAATTGCAAACAAACTACGATTGAAGATAACTGCAAGTATTCCAATTTGATCGTGTACCTACTTGAGGACGCCAGGGTTTTTATTGTACAACCTTATACGAATCTATATAATATTTCGAATACACTGTGTGCTATAATAATAATAATTAATCAGTACTGAGTACTAAAAACCCGACCTCAAAACTACGTGGAATTACATCTGTCTAGTTTTACTGAAATCCGTTACCGGAAAGTGCGCGAAACCGGATTTGTCTCCTGGTTTGCCACCCTCAGAGGTGGAATAGGATAGATAGGAGGAAAAGGATATTTTCTTAAAATTAAAAGGGGATACTACTGAGGTAGCCTCTTTCCAGCAAAAAATGAATCATCATAATTAATTCACAAATTTTCGGAAAAATCGGAGTTATCGCGTAGCATACATAAAAAAGTACCGTCAAATGAGAACCTCCTTTTTTTTGAAGTCGGTTAACGTAAATTTAACGCAAGAAGTTATAATATTTTCCGGTAGATATAGTTTATTCCGGAAGAATTAGGAATTAAAGAACTTAGAATAATAAAATTACATTAATACAATAACATTTGACAGTAATAAGTAGGTTCCGTATGTAGGTAACCGTAGTTTGTACAAACCTACGTAGTATGACAACCAAATTTTACTGGTTCAAGTTTCTCGTTTTCATGTCCAATTAGGCACAATTAGTTGAACTTTATGTACATGGTGCTAGAGAACTATTTCCTCCGAAAGCTTTCCGTGCTTTTCTATTTCTTAAACACAAGTTCGTGTCCGTCGATACAAACGTGCGTGAGTACAAATATTGTCCTAGCGATAACGCGTTAAAGCGCCGCGCGCCGGCCGGCGCACTAAGGTATGACAAATAAATGCACTTTATGTGTTGAAAGTAAACATGCATTTGTGGGCCATTCTGTTCGGAAAGCTAGATGTGAGCTTTTGAACTCGTTGTAGGGATTTGAAATGATCATTTTGAAAGTGCTATTGTTCGTAAAATGTACAAATAGTAATTGTATTTTATTGTGCCAAAGTGTGCGTCAAGGACAGCGCTTTCTATTTCTGATGCCAAGGAGTAATTTGTTTCATTACTGCGTTTCGATTTTGAAGGGTGAGGCTGCTAGTGAATTTACAGACTCATGCGACTTGTCAACGGAACAGACGCAGTGGCAGTGCCCCTCAGATTTTTGTGATTTGAAGCTCTGAAAGGCACTGCAACTTTTATGGACAGGCGTGCCGCTTTAAAACGTAAAGATATAAGGGGCACTGCCCCTGCGCCCTTTACCCTGAGACATAAGTTGACAAGTCCGAAGTGTCTGTAATTTCACGAGCACCCTTACTCTTCAAAACCGAAACGCAGCTAATGCTCACATTACTGCTTGGCGGCTGAAATCGGTCAGATGGCAGAACTTCATTGGACGAACTCTTTCACAAGGAGCTCTACTGTTTCTAAATTTTACCCTTTCGAGTGTTGTTTTTTCATTTGATCGGTTCTATTCCCACGTGAGGCAAGAACCTTTTAAAAATCTTTGAATGCAGCATTTCTTACTGTTAAAACTAAAATAATGACTCCATGGAGCAAGACATCCTATCTACAATATTTCAAGTACTTTCTCTATATGTCCCATAGTCGTGAGACGTCCTGTATATAAAAAAAGTAAGCAGTAAGCCACTAGGCAGGTATTACATAAATAACATCACATAATATGTTGCTCCCAAAGTAAGTATCTAAAGCCCTCGTGTTATGTAAATCGGAGACAACGATGGTACCACAAACATCCAGCCCTGAGATAATATAGAAAAGTTCGTTTTCTAAACTAATCAGCCAGGTATCGAACCCGGGACCTCAGAGATTGCGACACCATGAAAATCGGTGTGCAAGCCACTCGACCACGAAATTCGACAAATAGGTACGTATTTAGTTAGGTACCTATAAAATAAACACATGGAAATATTAGAGTTGTGTGTATAATATATTTTCAGTGCAGTTACAACTCATAATTTGGTATTTACATAAAACGAACCCTATAGCTCAAATTACAATATGCGCCGGAATATCCACTTACAATCATTGTCTGGACGCTATTGTTTGGCGGTTGAATCAAAATCAAAATGGCCGACATCAAATATGGCAGCGAACGGTTATTGTTCAAACGTCGATCAGACATGAGAAATTATGCGGAGCTGCCGGAGCTATATCGACTAAGTTTATAAGACAATGTACTAATTTGATCAGAGAATCACAAGCTGGGTAGGCAGGAGGCACTTTTTTATATAGTAATCATTATGTCCCATTGCTGGACAAATGCCTTCCATATTTCCTTTCACAGTTCCATCTACTACCAACTTGGTACTACTTAATGAATATGAACAAAAATCAAAATACGTAGGGCGTACTATAAGTTTCCGGAACTGGTCACTTACATAAACAATATTTAAAAAGTAATTACAACATTTGAAAATGGAACTCTTTGGCTGTAGAATACAGTTTGGTTCATCTGACTGTTACTTGTTTTTACATAGTGGCATCATTTTAGAAATTGGTTGTCTACATCACCATGGATTTAACCATTATATCTATGGATTTAACTCGTGAAAATTTTCGTAGTATGATTTTCTACGACTTTAAGTGTAACTTAACAGCTCAGCGGAGCTTCACTCGGCTTCAAACTGCTTTTGGCGATGAAGCACCATGCAAGACGACTATTCATAGCTGGTTTGCAAAATTCAAACGCGGTCGTGTGAATCTCAGTGATGAATTTCGTGATGGTCGCCCGTCCACTGCTGTGAACAACAAAAACATCGGTGCTGTTCGCCATATGATCAATACAGATAGGGATGTGACATACCATGAGATCTCTATGCAGATTCAACGAAGGGGCGTCAAATTTGGTGTGGGACATAGTAACAGGTGACGAAACATGGATTTATAGTTACGATCCCAAAATAAAGCAGCAATCGAGCGTAAGGGTCTTTAAAGATGAGCCGAAACCAACCAAAGTGGCGCGCGTGCAAAGTGCCTCTAAGCGGATGATTACCCTTTTTTTTAAATAAAACTGGACACGTGGCGCGTGGGTACTGTTGCTTTGGAGAATCGTTGTACCGTGAATAGTGATTGGTACACGACCATTTGTTTGCCGGAAGTTATTGACAAACTCCGTAAAAATAACCATAAACGCCGTATTATCTTGCACCACGATAATGCCAGTTCTCACACAACCAGTCAGACAAATGAATTTTTGAAGGTGAACAACGTTGACCTTATGAGCTATCCCGCGTACAATCCCGACCTGGCACCTTGTGACTTTTATTTATTTTCAAAAATTAAGGACCAGTTACGCGGTCAACGAGTTCCATCACCTGAAGGGACTGTCGAAGAGTATGAAAAATATGTTTCAGAGATTGTCACGCAGGAATGGCATAAATGTTTTCAAAGTTGGTTCATTCGTATGAAATAGTGCAAAACGGTAACGGAGAATATTTTGAGAAACAATCATTTGTGACCATTTATAGTATTTTTTCTTATTCATTCCGGAAATTTCACATTTTTCATTTTCATTTCATTTCATTTATTTAACAATTATATTTAACGATTTTTTAACTGGTTAAAATGGTACAACAGAGATATCTAATAAACATTTTGCTTTTTACTTTTACTCCCGAGTTAATATAATTTTGCTAAGGACTAACTATTCATTCATTCTGAGTTTCATTATTTAGTCATTGCTGAGTTTTTTTTATTCGTATTTCTGTATTAGTGCCCTCCGAGTAGATATATACAATTTTACACACTAGCGCTAGTATTACTCTATTATGTTGTAGTTGAATTGCGTTTACATCTTTATTGAAGTTATGAGTTTAGTTTAGTAGTAGAGCTCTTTGTGAAAGGGTTCGTCTAGGGATGTACTGCCTTACCTATTGCTGCCACCAAGCAGTAATGAGAGCATTATTGCGTTCCCGTTTTGAAGGGTAAGGGTGCTCCTCAGATCTTTACAATTAAGAGCTCTAAGTGGCGTTGCAACTGCTATGGACAGGCTTGTCGCTTACCACCAGGTACACGACTAGCTCATCTCGTCACTTATTATCATAAAAAAAGTAGAACGTAGCGACGGGTCGGTTAATTTGCTCCCGTTCCAAGAATATTTATGAATAAATTGTGGATTATGTTAGAAGGCACGTGTTATCACAAACATTCATATCAAAAGTTATTACCATTGTAGGGACTTTAAACTTTTAGTATTTGAACTTGATAATGATAAAAGGTCAAACGAGTTCAAATTTTGAAAGTCCTGGAATCGGTACACGTAGGCAATTAAATATCAATACCATTTTCGTCGACAAACACACATAACACAGCGATTTCCAATTCCGTATGTAAACGAAGACTGTACGTGTATAATTTGCCTTAATTAAAGCTCCTCGCAGACAGCGTCAATAAAGCGCATACAATACGGCGATCGTAGCTATCTCCGGTCGCCGGACACCATTATCCGGATCGGATGCGGACGATAACTGGACCGGGTAATAAGAAGTCAATATTAGCACGCTGGGCGGGCGGATTTTAACCGGCTAACAAACTATGGAAAAAGCTTAATTAAAAACGAATAATATGAATGGAAAATGTACTGTAAAATTCTTATTATCAAAAGGTACATTTCCTTTAACAAACAACAAATTACACCATCAACCCATTACATGCTCCACTGCTGGGCACAGGTCTCCGCTAACGAGTGTCTAATGCGGGTTGGGTAATTTTTTCTTAGTGTAAAATGGAACAGGTATTGTTTGTAATCATTTGTAGGAATGGCCACTCACAACAGCCACCAGTTGAGTGATAAGCCGCAGAAACTTTTTCATACATTTGTAACGACCTCCGGTGGTCGAGTGGCTTGGACACAGGTTTACAGAGTTACGCCATCTCTGAGTTCCCGGAATCGATCCTCGTTTGCGTCAATGTAGAAACACTAATTTTTGTATATTATCTCGGGTCTGGGTGTTTTTGGTACCGCTGTTATTTCCAATTTCCATAATACAAGTGCTTTAGTTATTACTTTGGGATCAGAGCAACGTATGTAATGTCGTCTAATATTTATTGTAATATATTTTGTAGGGACTTGCAGCCAAGGTGTGAGCTGGCCCTTTGTTCTCGTTCTCCGTCTGACGTCCGTCCAAAACTAAGTAACTGTCAAATATTTACTGTCAAATAAGTAATACTCAACAAAATTGAAAGAGGCATGAAACTCATGAAGCCTCACACTTGACATTTTCTTTTCATTTGGTCGATTTCATTTACTTATTTAACGGTAATTGTTTCGGACGAGAGTAGACCCCCAGCATCGGTTACACGCTGCTCAATGAACTGGAGCAATCCCGCCGCATAGACACGCGTGTTTCTTGCAAGTCGCACGTGTACGGTCAGCCTTATTTAGTTCAACGCGATGAACAGTCGCGTGCAGCGCATCTGTTTATTTACGTTTTGTGATGTCGAGAGTTGTTTACTTACAATTATTGTAAAACAGAAGCTATCTCCGTAAAATAAAGTAGAATACGGAGACTGCGCGACATAGAGCAAGTTTACTCAGGGCCAATTAGAGTTCCCCACAGGATATATCGTTACATGCTAATTTGTGTATTGTGACGAAATATTTTGCGAAGTTTGTTAGGTATTCCGCAATTTGTGGACTTATAGGTACACAAGGCAATGATTCTAGCTCTTTAAAAATGATGCCAATTTTTTTGTAGATACTTATTGGACGCCGTATATTTTGAATGTCATCATCATCATCATCATCAACCCATTTATAAGTCCCATGGTGGGGCACGGGTCTCCTCACACGCGAGGGCTTAGTACGCTACTATGCTGTTAGTACGCTACGTTTTTTATGATTTTACGAAAGAATTTGCGCGAAAGAATGACACAAGAAGGTATACCATACAAAGCGAAAATAGCGGACTGAACTCGAGTAATTCTAAGGAGACCTATGTTGGCAAGCGTAGGACGCTAACTAACCACTTCTACTGTATTTATTGTATTGTGGTTTAGGCCGTAGCTTGGCACACTGGCCTAATGCGGGTTGGGGACTTCGCACGTTTTCCGAGGGTTGTGAACTTTCTCCGACATGCAGGCTTCATCATTATGTTTTCCTTCACCGAAAAGCTCATGATAAATTTAAAATTAAATGAAATTAAACTAATATTACAGTTGAGAGCCCGGACTCGAATCCACGTCCTCTGATTGAGATGAAACTATATAGATTACCATGGATTTTGCTATTTTTAATGTAGGGCTGGCATTTTCCAAATTAATAGTGGGTATTAGAGCTGCTGTGTTAAGCACATATATAGTCTGTTAAGAGTCTATACAACCTCAAATGGCTTTGGTTGATTCCGCACAACAGTGAAAGTGTTGAAACAATCACTTTGGAAAAAATACCTATATGGTTACTCCACGTATCTCACGTTTGGTTAAACAGAGTTCAGACACTAGTGTGTCATTTGACGTGTCACAGAACAATTTACAACGTGTCGATCGCATTACTGCCACTAACGTGTTCGTCATTATTTAAATGACAGCCTGTATCTGATATTATTTTAAAATAATGCGGATATGCATTAAGGATAGTACAAAACTTTAATAAAAGCTGAATAAACCTAATGCAAAGATCTTTAACAGACAAAGAAGAATTTTGTAGAAAACTCGACCTGTAGCTCAGTTGGCGGGGTGACGACACTGCGGTACACAGCGTAGTCGTAAGTTTAAGAATCTATACAACCTCAAATGGCTTTGGTTGATTCTGCATAACAGTGAAGGTGTTGAATCAATCACTTTGAAAAAATATATAGTAAAATTGAAGATGTACACTGATTACTATATGGTGTGAAAACACGATTCCTAAAAATTTTCACGATAGAAAAAAAAACACAAACTTACCTCGAAATTTTAATAATAATAATAATAATAATAATCGTTTATTTTCTCCCATCATGTACATAATATAGGTTGAAGTGATACAGATAAAAGCGAAAGGATGGGAGACAGGAGCTCAAACTAGGATAGACCTGTGCTATGAGTCTCCTGAACTCCAACACCCGAATACACATACTTGTTTTGAATCGAAAATGACGTAAGGCACAGAGATATCAAAATAAATAATAAAAGAATAAACAAAAATCGTTCAAAACTACAATACAAAACAAAAATTACATAGATGAGTGGGTAGGTTTTATGTGTGTGTGAGTGAGTGTGTGTATGTGTGTGTGCATGCATGTCTTTATACAGCAGGAGATACTAGTAAATCTTCTGTCTTCTCGTAGTTCAGTTTTTGAAGCCAGCTCGAAACAACCCATTTGCATTCTCTTTGTGTTTTTGAGTAGATATGACAGAATTTGTTGACCCTATTATAGAGTCTACCACCCAAGTATATAAAAAATTTGTTTATGAAAGCGGTTTTACCTTTAAAAGGTTAAATTTTACAAGAAAACCGCTGTACTCAATAAGCAGTTTACATATACCAGTGTTTTTTTTATATCAACTGAAGGAAATAAGTAGGACATATAGGATACTTATAGTATACGATATACATTTTTCAAATGGTTTTAATTCCGTTTGTGAAAAAATAAATTCTGAAATAAAGCCAGTGTCCCTGGCGCTCGACCCAAGCAAAATGAATCGTATCAGTACGGGAAAAAATTGAATACGGGCTGAGGTATTGTAGACTCAAATCGTAAATTTTATATGAAAAACTAAAAAGAGGTCGCTATTGATTAAAGCTGGTACCCCCTTAAATGTTATCCAGGATACTTTTTTACTATGTCCATACTATAGGGGTTCCGGGGCTGTGACTCAATAGAACACGGTTTTGGTATCAGAAGTGTTCGTAATTATAACAAACTAGTGAAGTAATTTCACAAAAAATAATTGAATATAAATTGAATACAAAATTGAAATCTCGATTGTTAATATAATTTCAATATCGAGTACTTAGGTTTTCGCGATTGTTACACATAGGAAATGAAACTATTTTTCCGGATTTAAATCGCGTTGACTGTCAGTCAACCGTGACCATGGGACCTGTAAAGGGCCCGAAACGTTCGGTTTGTTTGAAAAAACAAATATACGCGATTTAAATCCGGAAAAATAGTTTCATTTCCTAAATATAATTTCAACTTTACCCTGTTGGCATATCGTTGAAAGTTCAATATCTATTATTACAAGTTACGACGTTTTGATATTATATTGAAATTTCAATCAATGTGCTACCATCTAGCGGTTATTTGACGAACAACGACGAATCGGAGTTCTTAATTTGGTTACCTAAAAAGAAGCGACCATATTGCAGGGATATAAGCTTTATTCGTTTTTTGTAATAAACAAATTATTTCGACAATCAGAAAATTAAAAATTTATTAAAATAAGACTCCGATTATATGAAATACTACCACGGGTAATATCTTTGGTGCGGCTATCATATTTCCCCTCCAAAACACCAAAATAAGGCATTTTTCTAGGATTTTAGAGAATTTCCATGAAACAATGACACAACCATACTGTACAAAGTGACTGAGAGTGGCGGACTGAGCGCAGATCATAGATATATTATATGGCTCAGATAGATCTTTCGAGACCTATAGTTGGCACGCGTCAGACGCTAACTAACCACTTGTAGTGTATTTTGTTGTTCTGTGTGTGCGGAGGCTCCTTTCGTATCGTTGCGTACCCACATTTACAATAAAACGTTATCTAGATAAAATGAGTTGTACATTGCAGCTCTGTGAATACACTTTAGAAGCAATTTGAAACTAAGAAAAGTTGAGACAAGTTTTATTTCTCAAAAATAAACTCAGACATAGTCTCGGACTTCGCACTGAATTTTATTACCAATCATAAATTACTTCGCTGAATAGATTGTTAAACAAATAAACAAATTAATATGTAAAATCTTGTAATATAACAAACTTTGTTTACACTGAGTTTTATAAAGACAGATGGTTTCTGGCAAGAGGTGGTGAGTGATAAGGCAACAGCACACGGCACACAATCATCGCAATGTTGACCGCCGATGCTGGTGCAATACTTAGTAAATAAATAGACGCTGAGGTGTGGAGAGACGTGTGGGAAGCAATTTTGTCGATATCGATCCATAACTAACAATAAATTAGAGACACAAACACTATAAGACGAGTATTTGGTTTGTAATCATTGACTTACAAATAAATGGACGACGGGTCTAATACAAAAACCACGAAAAAAATGTCCCAAGTCAACCTATTCGAAATTTAAATTGTAATGTCATCGCAGTATCGCGCTGTCAGTCGAACAAATGAAGACTAAAGCGGAGTGTCGCGCTCTGTATACGATTTTAGCGCCTTACAAGTGCGGACACTTTTTAGCGCGGACCCGACGTCCATATAATTGTAAGTCAATGTTTGTAATACATATTGCATGAATGAATGAACGAATGAAGGAAATGTTACTGTACATTAAAAATTATACAAAGACACCATAAAACAGTAATGTCCTTGTGTCATAATAAGTTAATATACAACAGACAACTTTATTGGAAATTAAAATATTTTTCCGGGTTTAAATCGCGTATATTTGTTTTTTCAAACAAACCAACGTTTCGAACCAACTTTGCAAGTCCCATTGTCACGGTTGACTGACCATAGTGCGTAAATTCTCTTTGGTTGACTGACTATCGCGAAAACCTAAGAACTTGACAGCTTTATTGTGAAGTAGGTAGTAATTTCGTATACGATAAAAAATTTGTTGTTGCAAAGAGTGTGCAACCATGGAATATCTCCAACAAAAATATTTCTTTTTTTTTTATAAAAAATAAGTATGCATTTGACCTCCATCTCACCTGGTGGAAAGTGATGATGAGGTCGACGATATAGCATGCTCACCTAAATAATGCCCATTCACTCTCGCCTTGAAAAGGTCCAAATTATAATGGACTGGGAACAAGTCTGCAGGCAAAAAAGAAAAAATGGAGTTCCACTCCATAGCGGTTCGCCATATAAATACGGAAGCGAAACGCTTCGTGCGAATTCTTGGAATATCGACGACATAGTGGTAGAACCCCAGCCTACGCCTAGTTTCCCGATTATGGAAAGGGGAAGGCAGAATCAAATTATGCAATTCCATCCCACACTCTCCGTGATATATCCTGTAGCATACCGGCAACTTTCAAATAAATACACGTATAATATTGTTTACTTATATACATTTGAAGGAAGAATTACAAGAAAATAAAAAAGCTATGTAATAAGGAAATCAATGAAGGGATGGGGGATAAACGACGAAATTTATTTGTAAGTTGAGGAAGTGTACTACATATCGGTTAGTAAGTACCGTATTTTACTAATTTTAAAAGAAGTATTAAACGTCTGTATGTAATAAAATACTGTGTTGGGGTAAATCTGTTTTTTTATTGCACACACTCATGGCCCCGATAGTATTATTATTATATTTAATAAAAATGTAAGTTCACATTTGACCTCGATCTCACCTGATGGAAAGTTACTTAAATAATAACTAAAACTTAAGAGGGAGCAGAGGAAAAATTCCCAATATTCGATTTGATTTTAGAGGGGTATATCCACTTTAAAGTTAAAAATAAAATATTGTATAAGTAACTACACGATATATTCAAGCATAGACATTAATCTGAAACATAAAACAATTAAGTTTCCTCGATAGATAAAAATCACGAAATGACCTCTAATTTTCTCATTTTTTCGATTTATCCTCGAAATGCTACAGGTTATTAGGACAAAAATTAGACAATTAATTATATTTATGCATGATCGACAACTGTCACTACGGATTTTTTTAAATCCCTTTAGTTTTAGAGTTATTCCGCTAAAACGAATATGGTACTTTTAATGCGCCAAATTCAACATCTCCTATCGCATGTCACGCGAACTTCAGGCATATATTTGTTTCATTAATTTGGGCGGAGCCAACGTCAAAACTTTTTTGGCATGCTCCCTCTTAAATAATAAGTGATTTAAAAGTTACTTAAAAATAATAAAGCATATTCACTCGCGCCTTGACAAGGCAAAGTAATAGCGTTCAGGGAATAAGTCTGCAGGCGGGGAATTCTACTCCATAGTCGTTCGCCATATAAATGTGGAAGCGTACCGCTTCGTGCGAATCTTTGTACTAAATATCCACAATATTACATAGGGAGGCCTAGTCTCCCGATGATGAAAAGGGTAAGGCGGAATTAAATTGTGTAATTCCACAAACAACGCAGAAACGTTTGAAACTTTTCAACGTAGATGTCTTACTTTAATCGTAGTTACTTATCGACATTAAACAACACTATCAGCAGACATCAGTTCATCGTAAAAGCAGCGCGTTTACCTTAGCCGCGTGTTTTAACACTGACTGATGGACGCGATGACGTCTATGCCAGACTGATCAATTTAAAAAGTATAAAACGCACTAATGGCGTTGTTTCCGCTGCCGTGTTCCTTGTTCGAATAATTGACGTTTAGTGTGGCTGTTCGTTTTTGATTCCGGTCAGGGTAAAGACCATATTAACCTGTTTGATTATTTTTAAGTTTGGTCTAAGTTTGAAGTCTTTGTAAGACTATCTGTAGCATCGTAGCAACAGAAGCAAAGCGGCTTTTTAAAAATTGAGTATTAAGTATTATTTAATTGAGTAATATAAGTGTGTGAGCGTTAAAAATTAAAACAAAAATTTGAAGGCTAATTTAATGTGTATATTAGGCTATGACTATTTATTTTACTTCCTCTTGAACTATGAACTTGAATTATGGAAATCTGATGACTTTACTATATGGTAAACTTGTTTTGACGCTGCAACTAGAACAATTTGCAGACTACCCAACTCATTAACTGCTTATAGTAGAATTTTCATGTTTAAATTCATTGAATTGGTCTTGACGAGTTGACAGGGCACGTTCCCATTATGTCGTAACGTTTTATTTATCGTTGGATGACTGTCGCTTTTAGCCTGTTCCCATATCAGGACTGTCCGTCGTGACGGTGTTGTGGACGTTTTTTATGGTTGAACGACTGTCGTGTTTAGCTATTTCCACTGGATGGATTGTGACGTGGTGTTTGTGTTACTGTCGTTGCCCGATTTGCATAACACAAGTGCTTTAGCTACTTAGCTTTGATTTTGTCTAATATTTATTTTATTTCACCATAAAGGGAGATGGAGAAGGAAAGTGTGCGAACTATAGATGTATTTTAATTGTTTCTGAATTAATAAATGATAATATACTCATTAGTGTATATAAAATTACAGTGGTAACACAGAATCCGCACTAGTATTACAAATCTGTTGTCCATTATCTAAAACGCGGTTAAGTGCCAAATGGTTAAATATCAATTTTAAATGTGTTCGACTTATCGGAACTTAGGGTTATGGTTTTTTATAATATCTCAAAAAAATATTTTGTCACTTAGCCTCGTTTTAGTTATCGAAGAACAGAAATGCGAGTGTCTCCGATATGTTTTCTCGCCTAAGCCGCTAAACCAATTTTTATAAGTTTTACTATAGAGATAGATGGAACCTAGGACAAAGACATAGGCTACTTTTTGTCACTAAAATAAATTTTAAAGGGGGTGAAACAGGGGATTAAAGTTGGTATGGAAAACCAGTAAAACTAAGAAAATTGGTTCAGTACTCTACTGGAAGTGCTCATCCTACGCAGACGAAGCCGCGGGCACTAACCATTTCAATTTCCAATTTATTACTCCATATAAGGTATACAAAAATCTTAAATAACATCATTATAGGTCCTTATTATATAATACCCTGTAAGGGCGTTCCAAAGAAGGGCAGAGGGCACTTATTATTTTAATAAATATAAATCTCCAACACAATTACACAATGTTAAAAATTTGAACATACTAGCTTTTAAAATAACATTTAGTACTATTTAGGTACTTTATTTCTGTAGAGATCTATATATTATATAGTAATATATTTCATATATATCGAGTTCTTAGGTTTTTGAGATTATTACACATGGGAAATGAGACTATTTTTCCGGAATTAAATCGCGTATATTTGTTTTTTCAAACAAACCGACGTGACCATGGGACCTGTAAAGGGCATGAGCTCTTTACAGGTCCCATGGTCACGGTTGACTGAGGTGGTACAGTCTTCAACCAGTTATGTCTAATATTGGTGCAAACCACCCTATTTTTTCACTATAGTTACAATAGTTATTAATTAAATACCTTATTTTTAATTTTACAAAGAAAACATTCTAATTTACGCTACATTAAGTATTACAAATTATTTTATTGAATGAATTTTTATTAAGTTCAATTTATTATGAATTATTAATAGAAATTAGAATAAACTAAAACATATTAATTAGTACTGCAGTCTTATGTCTGTTTGGGATTTTTCATTAGAGGAAATACTGGATCCCAAACTGGTGGTACGGAGAAACCATCTTCCCTGTTGAAATTAGGATGTTTTTTAATTTCAATGGCCTCTCGCAGCATCAAACTTGATGTAAGTGAGTTTGTACCCTGCTGCGTAAAACCTCCAAAACTGTATGGGTTACCAAAAATACATAAGGCTGACACCCCACTCCGTCCCAGATTGACACACCAACCTACAAACTGGCTAAACACACGGCAAAGGTACTGTCACCATTGAGAGGGAACACTTCTACACATATGAAGGATTCATACCATTTCATCAGTGGAATCAAAGATCTACGGTTAACTGATGATGACGCCATGGTTGGTTTTGATATTCAGTCGCTGTTTACCAATGTACCAGTAAAAGACTGCATTGAAATTGTACGTAGAAAGCTAAGGGAACATAATATGTCCATTGAATATGCAGAATTATTAGAACACTGCCTAACATCAGGCTATCTTTTGTGTAATAATGAATTCTACCTACAAATTGACGGTATAGCGATGGGCTCCCCGGTATCTCCCGTTGTTGCCGATATTTTCATGGAAGACCTCGAGGAGCAAGTTTTACGCATGGCCCCAGCTAGGACAAAGATTTTCAAACGGCATGTTGATGATACTTTCACAATATTACCTAAAGATAGCATACCTTCTTTCTTGGACCATCTTAATTCTTTTAGTACTAAGATCCAATTTACTATGGAACAAGAGAATTGTGGTACTTTAGCTTTTTTAGATGTTTTAATTAAAAGTAATCCTAATAACACCTTAGACCATACTGTATTTCGAAAGAAAACCCATACAGATAGGTATCTCAATGGTAATTCCCATCACCATCCTAGCGAGTTAGCTACCGTGGGCAAATCTTTGTTTCAGAGAGCACATGGTGTCTGCGACAGTAATCATCTGGCAGGGGAACTTCAGCATATAAAGTAAGTCCTACATGCGAATAAGTTGAAGATTCCACGCCAACGCCGCAGGCCCCGTGTGAAACCACCAACAGTTGAGCGAAGACCTGCCATCTTACCTTACGTGAGGGATGTTACAGACAAGATCCGAATAGTCCTCAGGCGTGCATCTATCAAGACCTATTTCAAGCCCCTGAGGAAGATTTCTCAGTTCCTGAGGCCCGTGAAATGTAACATCCCCTTACAGGATGCAGGAGTTTACAAGCTTGACTGTGAGTGCGGTCTCTCTTATATTGGACAAACAAAGCGAAGTATTTGTACCCGCGTCAAAGAACATATAGCTGATGTCAAACACCGTCGCGTAAACAAGTCTGCAGTCTGCGAGCATGTCATGGATAATCCTACACATTCAATGAAGTGTGACAAACCCCAGGTCCTTGCAAAAGAAGTCCGTTATCTACCTAGGATGCTGCGAGAGGACATTGAAATAAAAAAACATCCTAATTTCAACAGAGAAGATGGTTTCTCCGTACCACCAGTTTGGGATCCAGTATTTCCTCTAATGAAAAATCTCAAACAGACATAAGACTGCAGTACTAATTAATATGTTTTAGTTTATCCTAATTTCTATTATTAACTAATAATAAATTGAACTTAATAAAAATTCATTCAATAAAATAATTTGTGAAACTTAATGTAGCGTAAATTGGAATGTTTTTTTTGTAAAATTAAAAATAAGGTATTTAATTAATAACTATTGTAACTATAGTGAAAAAATAGGGTGGTTTGCACCAATATTAGACATAACTGGTTGAAGACTGTACCACCTCAGTCAACCGTGACCATGGGACCTGTAAAGGGCCCGAAACGTCAGTTTGTTTGAAAAAACAAATATACGCGATTTAAATCCGGAAAAGTAGTTTCATATCGTGTAACATTTATCTTTGAAAAATTCATTGAGATTATTGTAGTATTTTTGTATTAGAAGGTTACTAGCATCTAAGGTATATAGGATATATTTCTGCCTCTACATATTTTGCTTAGGTACCTTTAAGTAATTTTCTATCCCAGTGTCGCTTATCTTCTTTTACCAGTCAACCATTGATATAAATAGTACTAAGTACAAACAATGCAATCAAATACTTCATGAAGATTTGCTCTACGAATTGAGTAAATAAGCGGATAGCTACAATTGCTCTCATTGGTTCATCTAGCCGGTCGTAACTACCGTTAATTTGTTTTGTACTGTTATACCGCGCTACGTACAACTCATAGATCCAGATCGTTCATTGATAATAAAAATAAATGTCCTAGAAACAATTATTTCAAAAACAGAATTTGGAGACAGGTCTGAGATCGCTAAAAATAAATAATAATAATATAGTATTGTTTGCCCGTTTTTGAACCTGAGTCTCTGACCCCGACCGACTGTGCCATTGCCAGGGAATATCGCCCCTCGTATTTAAAAAATCATAATAGGTCTTTTAGGCTATGGAAGAGGTGAGCGTTTAAAATAGATATCCAAAATAATGATAGTAAAATCGTTTAGCGCCCAGTTACACGACACGAAAATTTTCGCGAAGCCGCCGCGCGGCGTCCGCCCTGTTACCATGCTTTCACGTGCATACATTAATGGCGAATCTGAATTCTATTTACTAAGCAACAACATTTAAATTCCTCTGAATAAAACAACCGCGCGGTCGTCGCGTAGACGAAAAACAAGCCAGTCTCGCCCGCGCGCCAGGGATCCTCGTTTAAGTTAAAACGTAAAAGCTAAATAGAGCGTATTTTGCCATGACAGTTAGATGCACGCGGTCCCTGCGCGGCGACAACGCGGTGTTGGAACAGTGTGAGCGCGATGAGATTCGTGTCGAATAAATGCGGCCTTATTTATCTCAACACATGAATAAATAAATAAGCTGCTTTACACAGAGTTTAGTAACAGACAATAGTGGCGGGAGATAAAAAGGCCAGTAGCTCAGCACACTGGCGGAGTATTTCCCAGCGCCTCTGATATTCTGCTACAGTCTGCCATGTTGAAAAGAGAAGCACTAACACACATATCATTCCAGTACTAAAATTTCCAGAAGATTATTAAATACTTAGCACAAAATCGTGAATAATTATATTATGGATATATTATGGAAAACTAGCAAATTGCTGAGGCCTTTACCTTTCCTTCGACATAGATTTAGCAATTGTGTTATCTTAAATGTTGTATATTTTGTGTTGAAGAACAAAGTCTTCTTTTTAACCGACTTCGAAAAAACAGGAGGTTCTTAATTCGACGTTATTTTTTTGGTATGTAAGTTACGCGATAACACCGGCACTGTGAACCGATTTTGATGATTCTTTCTTTATTGGAAAAAGGGTACCTCAGAAGTGGTTCCTTTTAAATTTGAAGAAAATATTCCACCTCTAAGGGTTGCAAACTAGGGCATGAATGACTTCTGAGGTCTTTTTTTAGTACTCTGTACTGAGATTATTGATATTAGTATTACATACACATAAAGCACATACAACTACAGTTATATTTTGACATAATTTAGTTGTTCCATACTAAATATTAAGGCTCACTCGACCCGAACATATTCAATCAGTTACTTTTGTTCTTGCGATTTCACATGTGTGTAAAAAATCATATTAATGGTTAAAACACAATTAAGTTAACACCTTTTACATTGAAACCTTACACAGGTTCAAATACAAGCAAACAGGAAATTATTTGCAAAAGACAATGTCGAGGTACAGAATAATTTATTAAATCTATAAGAACATCTTACCAAGTTACATTTTACTTTAAACTCACACGAAAATATAGTTTTGCATTATACATTTAAGAACGAATGGAATCGTAAAAAGAAGTTGGTAATATGATAACTGTCAATTACGTTCGGATCGGAAAATCGAGGAAAGGACAGACATCCAAGCAATAACATAAAGGAATCGATGTTACTCGCTGATACAAATGAATAATCTATAAATGCGTTTAAGACATTGGGTGCATAGCGTTAACAAGAGTTCAGAGGTCTCGCAGAATCAATACAGAAAGTAACAAATAGGCAAAAATAAACATAACTATTGTGATGTCACCCATATACCTCACACGAATCCAGTCTTTAATATGTGTCCGTAAAAACGGCCTTATTTTTTTTTGATTTTTGAAGGAGTTTAAACTGGTATTGACTGTAGCATAAGATGAGCTTAAGTATCTAGAACGCTTAATATTCCCGTTATAAGCTTTTTTCTTTTCACGTTTACAGGTTACATGCTCATCATCATTATTATTATTATTATTATTATTATCTGATTTCAGGAAGTAAACACCAATGTACAATGTGGGTTAGTTTTGGTTTTCTAACTACAAGATCAAACAGTAGAATTTTATTGATTGATCAGGTGTATAAAATTGGATAAAAGCTGATGACAGTTTCTTCAAAAAACAGTAGGTACGACAGTTTCGTCTTTTTAGGAAAACTTCATATAAAAAAACACAATGATTTCATTGTCAATCTGGTATTTTGGTGGACTAACGAAACTACAAGCGCCCTGCGTAAGGTTATTAGACGACGAAGGAGTGAACGACAGTGTAAGACGATGATTGAGGGGCCATTGCTCAAAACCAAAAAATCGCGGATGTTGATCATAAATTATTATATTCTCAAAATTGCATGATAGACATAAGCTGGCCCTAAGCGTTCGACAAGCTGCAAGTGCTCCTGCCATTCGCTATTTGTCTAGCGCTAAAGGTTCTACTACCCCTCTACTGAGACGGGATGACTCACGTGAAATCAAATGACCGAACAACATTTATTTACTACAGTCTTCACAGCTGATGATTTCAGTTTAAAAAAATCTTTTGTGTTGAGATTTGAAGTCCTTCGACTTAACATTTCTATGAATACCGGGAATGTGCAATAAAGATTTTAATTACGTTTTTTGCCAACCAGTTTCATTCATTGCCAATCACGCTTGAAAGTATACAACTACTAAGAAAAGGCGCGATACTTTTGACCACGATAGTCATCAAAATACGGGAGTAGCACTCTCTCCATTATGATGCAGGGGACTTGTCAACTTATGTCCAAGATGACGGGCGTATTGGCAGTGTTCCTCAGATCTTTGCGATTTAAAGTTCTGAGTGGCACTGCACCTGCTATGAACTAGTGTGTCACTTACCAGCGCGCGCATGACATTTTCATCCCGTCAGCATTGGCATTATAAAAAAATATATTACTACAACTCATATGTTTGTAGTCAACAAGGCCGATTGCATTAAAGTAAATAAAAAAATATATTTATGAATTAAAAATTCTGAAAACGATAAAATACAGCGTGTCTTAATTAGCTATCAGCGTAATAAAATTATCACTTTGACGTTACTATGGTCAGTATTGATAAAACAACGGAAAAGCCATGTCTAAATCTACACACGTCTACATCCAAAGTTAATACGTCCATGTTATTAGGAGCATAATAAGTCGGCATATGCGACTCAGCCATTGATAACATCTCCTATTTTTATTTTATTCATAGACCGCCATCTTTATTCTCTTGTTTACTCGTAATGCTGTTATCCAGCAAATTCTGTTTTGTTTTGTTTTTTTCGCGAAACGCTGACGTTGTAGGTTTTTTATGGTAGGTCGGGAGATAATGTATATGGACTTTTCATTGAGTCTTTTATCATTAAGAATAAAAAACCAGTTTTTAGGTACCTAAGTATATTATACACATAGTTATGCATACCTAACTAACGTCTTCTATTGATGTGACGATCTTTGACGTCAAAAGTCAATCCAATAGCCATCGTTTAAGATCCAGAAGTAACGTGTAACCTTTTGGCTATGTAAATGAACGAATAAGACATCTTTTAAGCGAATATTACATAATTTCCGTACACATATTCACTTTCTGATAAGTACTCGTATTATTATGGATAAAAGTAAATCTTTAATAAAAATGTAAATATAATCGAGTTCCAAATAACAAAAAACGGTCTATTGCAATTATTTTTGAAAGCTATGAAGATGAGAGACCTAACACAAAAGGGGTCAATATCCATACGTGTTAAAGTCATACGAAAGAGAAATAAGAAATTAACAATGAGATGCTAAGTCGACAGTGTCTGTGTAAACTGGGGCAATTAGAAGAACACCAAAATGCAAGACTGGTTTTCAAGTAGGCGATGAAACAAAGAATGCAATAGCCATAGTTCATTCGCTTTAAGAACGCATTAGGAAATTCAAACCGACCAATCACAGGGTCGTTTGAAAAGCCTTAAAAATTTCAAAAATATTACATGTATAAACAGGCAAAATTCCGTGTCTTGCACGTGGATCACCTGTCTGGCTCACCAGGGTGGACCACGGATATTAATTTGTTCCCGTGGTTCACCTATGTCCACCTGGGTGGACCATGGTCAATCATTTATTCCCGTGGT
>NW_020653731.1:6998724-7181928 GCF_003589595.1 Hyposmocoma kahamanoa
CCTATGTCCACCTGGGTGGACCATGGTCAATCATTTATTCCCGTGGTTCACCTAGGGATATTCTCTATTGAAAATTGAACGTTACTTTGCTTTAAATGGCAAAGATCTGAGGGGCACCACCTCTGCGCCCGCCACCCTGAGACATAAGTTCACAAATGGCCACATGGGGGCTGTAATTTCACCAACACCCGTTTACCTTTCAAAACTGAAACACAGTAATGCTAACTTTACTGCTTAACGGCAGAAATGGGTAAGGTGGCAGCACTTTCCTGGACGAACTCTTTCATAAGGCTCTACTGCTACTAAATTTCGCGATTTAAAGCTCTGATTGACACTGCAACTGTTGAACCGGCATGTCGTTTACTACAAGGTGCAAGACTTGTTCGTCCCATTACTTGTTATCATTAAAAAGACATGGTTTTTTAGTCTTACAATGAAAGTGTCTGATAGGATTTTTGCAGATGCTGGCAATGTGTTTCTAGATTTAGACCATTAAGGTAATCATTAATAATAATAATAATTCATTTATTTGTGGAAACACAGGTTATATAGAAGCTGACATGTACAAAATACGTATAGTTTCACTGTGTCCGGCTAAACAGTAGGCATACAAATATGACACCAATTGGATATAACATTCTGTTGTTAGGTGATAATCCAAACTTATATTATAAATGTAATAGTAACTTGCTTGTCACCACTACACGTCTAAAGCGTTGAACCTAATTTGATGAATTTTAGTATAACAATAGATGGGACCTAGGACAAAGACAGGTTATTATTATTATTATTATTAGGGTGGCTTCATTTGGGGCCTATGAGGCCTCTCATCACTGCGATCATAAATGGTCTATTGTGATCACCACTAATCACAGCTCGGAGCCAAGACCAACAGCATAAAGGAACTGACGGACTTTCCTGGCTCCGACAGTCTTTATGTCCTCTGGGTGTGGCCTGTGCCTACCCAGTATGGAACTTCTCACGCCCATCAGAGCCTCGTGGCAGAATCTGCATTCTCTGTTTTCTCTCTATCCAATATTTGTCATGTGCTTATTCAAGCGACAATGGCCTGTTAAGGCTCTAGTCAGCATTCTGATGCCATTCCTGTCCAGTGACAGAGCTTCTTTACAGTATTTGGCACTGAAGGCAGCTATCAGGGCTTTAGAATGCTCAAGACACTTAGTCTGCAGCCACACGTCTCGGGAGACGTGGGAGCTTTCGTTCAGCAAAGTGAGCTTTGCCAGGCTGCGTGCTATTTCTATAAAGGGCTCAGGACCAATGAAGGCCTTCCTAGCACCAGCCTTTGCCAGTTCATTCGCTGCTTCATTACCCTCGATGTCAGAAAGTCAGAGTGACTCCCCGAGAGTATTCAGTATAGTTACGCAGTTCTCTACAATCCTCGAAGTTTGGGTGACTGAGGTTAGTGCATGCAGAGCGGCTTGACTATCTGAGTTTATATAAACATAATTGTTAACGTAGCCTCACTTCAGGTTCAGATCCGCACAAGCAATTATGGCGTATATTTCGGCCTGAAAGATAGAGGAGTGACGTCCTATGTTCAGCTTGTAGCTGAGTCTAGGTCTCACGCCGTGTATACCACAGCCTACGTTGGGTCCCATCTTGGACTCATCGGTATACCAAAGAAGGGTATCTTCCTTCCTTCTACCTGGTAGAGTTTCTTGGAGTTTTGTGTGTTGTAGCATGACATTAGAAGTCATTCCCAGAACAGGATGTTCCAGAATTGAGTACTGGGCATATCTCATAGTCTGGGAGAGCCATCTAGTCCTTAACCTGGTGGAGAGCCTATACATGCTGTTACCGGCCTCCTTCTGAATGAATACAAAGACAGGTTACTTTTTTCCACAAAAACAACTCTTAAGGAAGGTGAAATAGGGTATGAAGGCTACTCGAAGTACTTACTCTTCGTAGAAGAAGTGGTGCCCACCAGGTAACGTTAAATAAATATGAAAACGTTGGAAGTAGATTAATGTAGTTCGCTCTACACTTAAATCGAGACTGTTAAAATAAGTTCGACAAAGGAACAAGCTAATAGGAGATACTAATAAATAGAATAGCCATTAATTCTATCTTTGAAAATATCTGGCTTATTATGTACATGAAAATACAGCTGCGGACAGCTTATTCCGTTTCCAGGCTGTACGCATTAAGAAATATGTCAACTAGTTATAATCTTTAGTTATAATTCTGAGTTTGTTAATTGATACTTTAAAAATAGTAAATAAGGGCTATTTTTGTTTAATAAAATGAAAGTTATTCCATAAAGCCACAAAGTTACAAATTCTCAAACTCCAATTCTGTACCTATCCTCCATTACGGCACTAATTTTACACCTCAATATGAAATGCCAAGCAGATGTTCTAAACAAACTTTGATTATACGTCTTGTACAATTATATGCATCCTTAATGTCTTCCCGTTTAAGTCTCAAATGTAAACTTTCAACGTCATCGTTAAGGATACCATTATTTTGTATAGGGTGTTTCTGACAATGTAGAGTGTTGTATGGTATGACTTGAAAATCGCTAAAATCCTGACAGTTTTAAAAAGCACAACAAAATGAAGAAATAACTTTTAAATTCTAAATTTAGTTTAATAATGTATTTAGGATACTTTGCATCTGTTTTTTAATTATTAATTTTAATAACATCTGAAAAATCAGAAATAGACTAGCGTAACTGAAGATAATCTCATCAAAATTAAGATCAAACCAGATGCGCATTAGCCTTACCTTTCGGGCATTCTGATGTAATTACTGTTTATGTGATACATCATGTATATAAGTAAATAGTTAAGTTGTCGGTCTGTCGGTTCGTTTGATCTGCCGCAATTACAGTTTTACTGCAGCCATAAACATGGGGAGCAAAATGGCCGACAGGTATACCCCATTGTTGTTTTTTACCCCTCCATGGGGTTTTTTATGCACCAGACAACAATGCTTCTAAAATTAGTTTTTTAGAGTTATTGATGGAGAAATTTGGATGTTAGCGCCTTTGTGCGAAATTGATTTTGTTATGGGAATTCAGATTCTTTTCTTGCAATCATTAAACCATTAACGTGTATGCGATCACCAGATTATTTGAATTTATTACCGAGGTTGCTAAAATTATAGACAGATAAATACAAAATTGGTAAAACACTATCATTGATACATTATAATAACTTGAAAAATTATACTATAATTATTAATTACTTACATGGGTTATGAATTAAGGTCATGAATTAAAGTCTCAAGACTTTACCTTGACGTACTCCACGGTTTAATATTAAAACAATATGCTTTTCGAGCATTTAAATTACGCATAATCGGTCTCAGATTTATAGATAGATAAACGTTAATTGTTATTTATTCATGACTCTAAAGGAAACGTAAATTCCACAGCAATTTTATATGTAATCTTATCAAATGCTTAAGATAAATCTCATAAACTAAAATTAGCATCGCTCAACCTTATTTGCCAAGATTTAATGCCATTGTAAAACTCACGCTCTTAAATTACAGATTTTCGTAATAAATTCAATTTCATAAAACATTTATTAGTAAGTATCGACTCCTTTAAACCACTTTCGATCAAATCCATTTCAAAATTAAAGATAATATTTTTGCGCATTACCGACTTTGAGACGGCATAAGCCTACAATATTGATGGTTGCGGATAAGTAGATGTCTCTATATTTTTTGTTTTTATCTTTACTATGAACCCTCGATCAAGTGTACACCTACATATTATGGGATTGGGATTCAAAATAAGAAATGTTTTAAAAATTGTTGCGAAGTGCGTCGTTGCGAGGTTGTTTATAGTAATCCGTGGTAAGGGCCTCTAAGGATGAACTCGTGCACTGTTGCATCTACGCCCTACACCGACCCTTCCCCTGCGAATCCTATGGAATACTTCAAACGGCTTACACCAAGCCAGTCTGGTTTTGTCTTTCAAAGCGCGTGGATCGCAGGCGCGCCGCGACTGACTCGTTCTTTTTTCCGATCGAAAAAGAATCTTTTCGAAAACTAAATCCTGTTTCGATTTCAGAACAATAATTGAATGATATGAGTTTTTTGTTTTTTAAAACAGTGGTTTTCAAACTTTGTAGAAAGTTTGTTTTGAAAGTTTTTTCTTAGTTTTTTCGGTTTTGCACTTTTGAAAATGTTTTGTGATTACTCTGTTGTGTTAATATTCGGTTATGTGGTTATTGTTTCGGTTACAATTTGAGTTTTGCGGTTCCGGTATTTGGGATTCTGCGGTGTTGTGAAGTGTTTAACTTATTTGTAGTGGAGGATCGGTGACTGGCAGCATGAAGCTTCTTTGGAAAGTTTTCTGTTCACTTCTGCTACTTGTTCAAGCCGTTTTAGGGAATTGGTGGTAAGTTAAAATTATAATGCTCTTTTGTTAGTGTAATCTTAATTTTTGTTTGTTTGTACTTTATAGTAAGTTTTCAATTATACATCCAGTGACTGAGTCCGCATTAAAAATCGAAGTTTTATGCCATTAAACGAGTTAAAATTGTAATTACAAAGTCAAAAGCGATATGCAGAATATTTTATCTTAAAACTTAAATAATGTATTATTGTCGTGATACAATAGGATTAAAAAAAATCCTATCTTGAGAACCTTCATCCCCAGACAAGCATGTAATACATACAAATGCACGCATTGACATATAGTAAGTTAATACATCACAGGTACCGAGTCCTTAGTTCGTTTATGATGGGATGCATTTATGTTTATGGGTTAAAAACATACAACAATATCAGTTTTACGAAATAAAAACTAGGCTACTTAAAGTTATACGACGATTATTGTTTATCGAAATATTAAACCAAATATTAAATCAAATAAATCGAAATATTTTAAAGTTCGCTCTTAAGTGCGAATTTTAAAATATATTCACTGTGTAAAAATATGTTAAATAAAGTAGTTAAAAAAAGTTAAGTAAAATACTGACATCTATATATTACATATCCTATGTTTCACGCAATACATTACTTTTTAAATTTAAACGATTCTTTTTGCAAATAAGTTTTATATAATCAGTACAGAGTACTAAAAAAACCGACCTCAAAAGTACGTGGAATTACGTCTATTTGCTAAGTTTTATTGGAATATCCCCTAGTTCACCACTATACAGGACTTGATACTGGAGATAATAAAAATAGGTTCTCACTACGACACTACTCAAAGTATATCGAGGGAAATACGCCTTGAATTGGAGAAATAGCAAAATCAACTAAATATTTGCTAAAAGTAATTGCTCCTAAATTAAAGTTAGGCGCTATTTATAAAAATGAATCTTCATGCGTGAACAGCCACCCTTAGAGGTGGATGATTTCCTTCAAGATGAAATGGGACCACTATGGAAGTACCCCCTTTCCAACAAAAAAAGAATCATGAAAATCGGTTCACAAATACCGGAGTTATCCCGTAACATACATACAAAAAAAAGAGAACATACAGTCGAATTGAGAACCTCCTCCTTTTTTGAAGTCGGTTAAAAAAAATGCAACAATTCTTAATAATAATACAGACTTTATATGTTTACAGACTTTATATTTATTACAGTAATCGAAAGGAATCGTTAATCGATTCGTTAATCTAATCGTTACGCTACATTTACTTATAAGGCACACATCGAACATGTGCTTACTATATTGCATGCAAATGCAATTGATACGGATCGAATTTTGAAATTATATATTTCAAAATATTTAAACAGACTCTAATATGTTATCTTTATAAATTATTTGTAACTTATAGTAAACACCTGAATTCTTCGATTTAACTAAATTAGCCTATTTTTACTAAATGTTTCTTATTCAATTATTCACATTTTTACTAAATACTTCATTATCTTCATTTTGCATTTCAATTGGTTTAATTCTAGCGTTATTTCTAGGTTTATCAATCATTCATATATTTACAAATGGACGAGTAATTTAAAAATGATAACCTCCTTTTTAAACTCTAAAAATAGTAACCGGCAACAGAAATACATATTAACAGTTTACATTTCCTTGTGTTGTTTGACAAGCGGCACAAAACAAACTGTACAACCGATGGGGTTCAACCACGATATTTAATTTGAGGGATCATATACGACTTTTAGGGTAGGGTATAGTTTGAATAGAATAAAACACAGAGAGCCATGGAGCGAGTCATAGACCGAGTTCCGAATTCCGAAACTCAAAAACGAATTAAGGTACAGGAGAACAGGACATAAGGGATCGTATAACGAAGTAGAAAGGAGCTTGGCAAGACATTGCGAGTCGTGGTGATGACAGATAGAGTGAAGCAACAACTGAATGGTAGCCAAAAAGTGGTGGAAGTGAGACATCCTGCATTGAGATGGGTGGACGACATAGTCAAAATCGCGAGTCGTAATTTAAACAAAAGCATTTCAAAATTTTTGGATATCGCAGTGGTCCTCAAGGAAAATTGTTCAGTTTCATGAGCAGAATCGCTGGTTTGCAAATCAAGAAACAATTTAAACTCAACCTATACACTAATAATTGGCATGAGTGTCCCGCATTTAGCAACGTATTTAAGAGAATCGTAACTAGAGCCAAGACGATCAATTACGAATTTTATAGAAGGAAGTCAATTTCGTAACCGACGACGCCCAGAGCAAACAAGTTTTTAAGGATTAAGCAAGATGTAATAAGCATTAATGAACGTCTTACTAGAAATCTAACTATGTAATTTCATTTAGAATTTATCACTGTACTAGATTGTACTGTAAGTTAATATTCGATTATGAAAACACTGGATTAACCCATATTTACGTACCGACATAACCATAATATTTCGCCCGGATTTACCTAATAAGGTTGGAATGTTATACGCTATACTTTTATTCATATCTTGCGTCATCATAATACAGCTATTGTCATTTGATTCTCGATTTGACGGCTTCGTTCTCACCGAGATGTGATGTTGCTATCCAAAGCATGGGAGTTTCGAGTCAGGAATTGGTGTGATCTCATATCAGACGCTTTGGTTGCTGAACCAACTTCTTCTCTACCAATAACACGAATATTGTTACGTCAAAACAATTTCAGGCTTTGATGATAAATTAGTCCTAAGTTTTTCTTACAACAGCTGTTACGGACTGGTGGCTCAGATTGGGAAAAGGCCTGCGAGCAAACTAGCCATCAGTCCGTTGACCAGATCGCGGTTATTGGGAAAAGCTGAAGAAGCCAACAAAGATTATATTATGTACAGGCAACCTCTGTTTACATACTAATTCGACTAAATTTATTGGGAAAGTTGTGAACAACGAAATATTAACAAAACTATAAAAGCATTTAAATAATGTTTCGTGGAAAATACACAAAGGATTATTCAAATTTTAACAAGGTAAAATGCATTCAAATTCTAACATGGTAAAATATGTGTTTTCAACTAAACTGTTTACAAAACAATTGGCAAGATGTGAAAGTTTACTGGACGCCGGCTCTATAAATAAATTTTAACTGCCGCCTGCCCACCAACACTTCAAAGGGCAAACACTGTCAAATGCGACTTTTCAAATTAGAAATAGGTAAAGTATGAAGCTTAACAATAACTTAGTAGAACAATAAACATAAAAAAGAATCATACACTACTACTACCTACAACTTTAGATCTGATAAAAATAGTATCATTTTCAATATATATAGATGAAACTGAAACTTTTTAAGAATCACTTTTGGGATTTGGGTAAAGAAATAACAAATTTCCATGCAGAGCTATGATCAAAAATTTCCGATACTTTTGATTCTACTAATTGAAGAAAGGACGTAAATAGTAATAACTTACAAATGAAATGTTCTCCCTTGTTTTATGTCCAATCAGACGAAATGAACGATTCCATTGATTCGCAAGTGGGTCGCAACTAAATAATGTATTGATCAAATTACCGTGTTTACGTCAACCTTGTAACAAGAGACTTGTAATAGATTTTTTTTAAATCTAGATGCTTAAGAATCGATAATGTGTATAGTTTTATGGCGCGATATATGCAAATGTTATTCAGTTAATATGATAAATTAGAACAATTTACGTACCACCAATAAAGTAAACAATGTAGTAAATACGCTTAATGTTGCATTTTTAGTATAACATATTCGATGATCGATGAATGATAAACTGGTAATAGAAATACATGTGAACTTGGGTTTTAAAGTGTCAAAAAATTAAATAATGAAAATAACGTACTTATAAAAATATTATATACATATGTATATGCAAATACAAAATGCGAAACAGGAAATGGATAGCTGTGGCATTTCCACGTGGAGGTATATTATAGTTGTATTGTTAACTCCAACCCGCCTGCTAAAAGATTTTGGCAAATTATCTGTTTTCTAGAATGTCTAGAATCTAGAATGTGCACATGCACATAATCACATGATTATGATGGTTTGGATAAGAAAATTAAATGCCACTTGTTTGACTATAAAAGGTTCAGAGCTCTACTGACATAATCGAAAATATTCATGAAGGAGAAATACTTTATACTGATGGAATTATATTGTGCTTAAAAATCTACACAACTTCCAACACCTCTTTCTCCAAACATGCAAAGTAACGGAAGTAATTTATCAATGTGCAATGCTAATTGCGTTAGTACCGTCACAATTGTCGGTTCGTGTAATTGAAACCCTATTTTGGACGAGATAAGCATCGAAACGGTGAATTCTATTGAATTTGATCTTGTTTTGTTTTTTTTTTACTTGGGCAAGTGGCTCAAGAGTGAAAAGCACGAAACCATTCATATTAAACACAGATACGCTTAATTCGTCAACCCATATAATATGTCCGCTGCAGGAAACGTGACTTCTTTAAAGAGACGGCCCTAGTACAATCCAATGTACCCATATTCGAGACCAAATCAAATTTCCCGATCGCACAATTTTACGAAATTCAGCCGTTAAGTGGCCAGCTCGATCACGTGATTTAACACCGCTGGATTATTTTTTATGGGGTTATGTTAAAGACAGAGTCTATACGGAGCCAATTGAATCGATTGCAGCCTTAAAAGTCAAAATTCGTAATGTGATTAACAAAATAGACCATTTTGTCAAAACGTGATTAAAAACTTTGATGAAAGAATCGACGTCTGTAACTGTGGTCATGGTGGACGTTTATCAGATATAATTTTTCATTCATAATTGCTTACTTTTTTTAATACAATGAAAATTTGAATCATCGTCATCTAAATTTATTGTTTTATTTTGATTTACAGAACAAAGTTCTTGTTGAAAAAGCCTATATAACATTATACAGCTTCTGCGTTTCTTGGATGACAAACATCTATGGTATTCAGTCGCTTAGCTCTTTCAAGTTGTCTCTTATGGTATTTGACATAAATATTTAAATGATAAATGTGTACAAATGTTTACTTACACAGAACAACTCATAGTGTCTTACTCATTATTCGCGGGGTAATCTGCTTCATCAATGAGTAGTACAGTTTATCAATGTGACTATTTCAAGTGTAATAAATAAGCTTGCCTATGAAGATAGTGTTTAAGTTCGGGTTTGAAATATGTTTCATTAATTACAAAAAACATGTGTTAATTCCTAGTAAAATATCACTACAGTCAGTTTAAAGTAAATGGTGCGTTTCTAACATGTGTGTGTGTTGTACAGAACTCTTTAAAGAACCGCCTTTGATACTATTATTATACGTTTTGTAGTTACGACTTTGTGACTACGTATTTTCTTAGAATTAGACTTCAACTGTTTTTACGGTTGTTAACGGAATACATGAAGGATGATTCTACACCTCTTTTTGTAACAACTTTCGTAAACGAGATTTTCATCTTATACAATTTTATATATGTATAAGAAGCAGTAGAGCTCCTTGTGAAAGAGTTCATCCAGAGACGTACTGCCACTTTACCTATTTCATCCGACAAGCAGTAATGTGATTATTACTACGTTCCGGTTTTGAAAGGCAAGTGTGCTGGTAAAATTACAGACATAATTATGGGACTTTTTCACTTATGTCTCAAGGTGACGAGGGCAGTGTCAGTGCCCCTCAGATCTGTGCGATTAAAAGGTCTGAGTGGCGCTGCAACTGTTTTGGAGAGGCGTCTCGCTTACCACTAGGCGCACGACGTGTTCGTAGCCCCACTGGGTATCATAAGAAAATAATATATAGGTATACTCTTTGTTTAATTTCGATTGTATAATACGTGCGAACTAAATAAACGAAATAAAATGTAAGTGACTTTGTATTAAAAATTTAATCCTATTCGTTCCCGTGTAATTACGATTTTTATAAGATTTCCTTAAAAATGTGTCGCATTTTGAACCAAAATTGTACGATATTAGTGGTGCTCAGGTATAAAATTAGAATTACATTTTGGTCAAGTGTAGGCGTGCCAAGAAATAAAAGCTTGTTAATAGATTGGAAATATAATAATTAGAGCTCATTTTGGAAGAACAGAGTTATGATTTTGAGATCGTTAAGGAATAATTCGCTTCTGGACTTACGTCTTAAAAAGGACGATGTGCCATAACGCATGACCATACTTGGAAGACTGGCTGATGATCATTGTTAAATTGCAATCTTAGTTCTAGATGTATGAAAGTAATCGCACATTTCGGATCTAAAAAAACATAGTTTTATTTCTAGTTTATAATAGTATGTTTCTACCATATTCTCAAAGAAAGTAAAGAAGACAGAAAAGAAGGTGTACAACACGATCGAAATATCTGAATACTTGTCAGAAAATTACACCAGAAATCATTATATTTATTTCGATTTAATTTAATTTATTTATTTATATTCATTTACAAAGACCCATAGATACATACCTTGCAGACATAATTACATAATAATATAATAAAATACTGTTTAGTTACAAGTATTGGCTGCGACGTGAGACGCAACGTGGGTGTCCGGTAACCGTCCTCGGAAGCGCCGGTGTATGACACCCTTCGGCCAAAACTCCTTCATGAAGATCGACAGTTATAAAAATGTCGATGTTTTGGATGATGTGTTTTGTTATTATAGCAAGTGATAGGACCAACTACACTACAGTGCGCCTGGTGTCAAGCGACATGCCAAACCATGCATGCAATGATGTCTTGCGACTATGATATTCAGCGACAGAGGCGCAGTGGCACTCCGAGCTTTAAATCTCAAAGATCTGAGATACATTGCCTCTGCGCCTGTCACCCTAAAGCATAAGTTGACAAATTCTCACGTGCCTGTAATTTAACCGGTACCTTTACCCTTCAAAACCCCTGGACGAACTCTTTCACAGGAGCACTACTGCTACTAATATCCTAGATAACTAGAGTATAATTGTACCTTTTTTATTGAAAAAAAAACCGACCTCAAAAGTTTGCTTATGATCGGCTTTTTTCGATTTCCATGGGATCCCCTCATCAAATTTTGAATTCTTGGTGACAATAGGCCTGTTACGGACTCGTTTGTATATTTTATATTTATTTTTCTGGTTGTCATAGCGACGGTGACTTGTTGATTAGATGTATTGTGTCAAGTGCAAAGTCGACTTTTATTTGCGGAGAATAATTAGTAATTTGTGATAACAGCTTCGTCGACATCAGGGACCACCTCTTTCAAACAAAAAAGAATTTTCAAAATCGATCCACTATTTATGAAGAAATCGGTGAGTACCCGGATATGCCAGTAAAATTTGAGAATTTTCCTCGATTTCCACGGGATTCACTCATCAGATTCTGACGTAATAAAATCACCACGAGAGTGAATCCTTCCAAACCAAAAAATAATTTTCAAAATCGGTCCACAATTGACGGAGAAATCGGAAACATACATACAACCTTCTTCTTTTCTTAAAGTCGGTTAAATATAAATTACATTTGTAATTTTCTAAAGATTTTGCTCTATCGGAAAGGAGAATTCCCAGTCGGGAACGAGGGAGGAATCCTAGAGGTTACTCTTTTTAATATCGAGGTAAAATGGTAAATACATCGCCGATGTAAACGTCGTAAATGATATTTAGTATTCAGCGACACTATCCTCTAAAACAGTACCCTGCCTATAAAATAATAATTAGGCACTAAATTAAACCAGTTCGGTCCTCCACGTCACGTGCAAACTTGCGTTGTTTACTATACACACTTTATTAGCAGGGTGCACCTCTGAGCCCGCTATGATATAAAGTTGATAATATATTAGGCTATACTTGTTTGCTGCCCTGGTAGATATTGTGAATCATTCTGCGTATGTTTCAAGAATTTAATTCGAATGGCTCATTGATAATTTTGAAGTCAAAATAAATCTGATGCTTGTGTAGTATACATTTATATCCATAACAAATTGAACCTTACGAACGGATAATGTTAAGGCTCATAATATGTGAATAAACAGAGTACATTTGTCTAAACTTCGATGATATACGAAAAACTTAAGTTTTGGAAATCGTCTAAAGTTTGTGAAAATAAGTTTAAATTTGAAAAATCGATACTTTCTTGACGATAAAAAAAGATAAAAGATTTTAGTAGTAAGAAAGCTCATTGTTTTTTTTATACATGACAGGCAAATGACACCACTCCACCCGATGTTAAGTGGAAAGTGGTATCCAAACGCGAAGGAACCTAGTGCAGCGATGAAACCCTCACTGCACTAGCCACCTCCACCCTGCCTGCCTACAATATGCCTCTTCACGCCTCGTTTGAAGGACCCCATATTGTGTAAGAGTGCGCCAGTTCGCCCAGGGAAATACTGCCAATTTAGATATTGCTGTCGCCAAGCAGTAATGTGAGCATTACTGCGTTTCGATTTTGATGAGTAAGGGTGCTGGTTAAATTACAGACACATGTGACTTTTCAATTTATGCTAGGGTGACGGGCACAGTGGCAGTGCACCTCAGATCTTTGCGATTTAAAGCTCTGAGAGGCACCGAAACAGCTATGGACAGGCGTGTGGCTTACCACCAGCCGCACGCCTGTTATACACATTCAAAATATATAACTAAATGCAATACAATAGTGTCGGAAATTTAGTGTACAGCATTACCTACTATATATGTTAATATTTCTTGAAGTTTAGGCAAATATACCTGTTCCGATATCCGCTCATAAGTTACATTCAGTCCTGGTATCTAACTACCAGTATTTGCCTGTTCCATGTGGTCCTATTGTCGAAATGAGTTATCTGAAACTCCACCCTATGGGGTGTTAAATACTGGATTGCGCTGTAACCTCAACGGAGATTATTATTGCATAGTAGTAAATAATAATGTTAATGTGCCAGTTCACCACATACAAATCAACTCATATCAAAGTATAGAATTTCCTGTACTGTAACTACTAGAAAACTTATCCAAAACAATCTGGGAAGATAGATGGCAAATAGAAATCGGATGTTTTCTTCTTGTCTTCTCCCCGGTAGCACTGTGTGCTACTGAGTTAGTCAAAACAAAGAGTAAAACAGTAAATACTACAGTCTTCAGTCAAACGCATATCTGTAAATAGGATTTAAGCGCGACAAAGACCTATCTAAAGGCTTGAATAAACAGATAATACCCAGGACAAACAAACATGAAGGTATACACGTTATGTCACGTAAGCATTACATTTACGAGTAGATATCAAAAAAATCAAAAAGTTTATATTCAGGGAGATTGAAGAAATTATTCCGGGGTCCAAATTTGTTTTTCGGATTTAATCTCCTAACACGGGGCGTTAGTGCGTACATCAAATTGTACATACCTAATATGTGACGTGATTCAGACCCAGACAATATTATTATTCCTAAGATCACGTAAAGGCCCAGTGCAAATTATAATGAAATATTGCATTCAAATTTAAGGCTATGTATTTTATATCTTCATGGAATATCTAGAAAAACAGGTCTTTTATACCAAATTGAGCGCATACTTTCTTTGGCCATAAACATGTAATTATATTTTGTCCATTTTAATGAAGATGGTAGTTTAGCGTTTTTCCTATTCCATTTTACTGGGTTTTAGGAGGTTAAAGATATAGTTTAAACTCCAATTTATAAATAGTAAGTTTCTCGTACCATATCTTCAAAAAAAGTATACAACGCGACCGAAATATCTGAGGACCTCTCAGAAAATTACACATATTAAATGTGCGTCATAACATTTATGACTACTGTTTCAACAAGAACTCATACAACTTTTTTACGGATATTATTTAGCGCTTGGCTGATGATGGCATTGACTATGCTAACGGATAAAAAGGCCAGCTGATGGCTCTTAACACGTATAATAAGATAAGGAGCGCGCCTGATGGTTCCCAAGTGGACACTGGCATCGGCTTAGAACATTACTCCACGTATTCGCCAGAAGAGCTTACACACAGAACTGGTACCAACATAACCACAATGCTTTTTTATAAATAGGTTATTAATTTTTATCACCTCAGTTCAGGAAACAACTTATGTTGATCAATGCCATCTAGCGGTGTAATCCAATTAATGTTTGAAGGGCATTGCGAATTCGAAACACAAAACAACAAACATGGGAGAACAAGTTACATTTATATAAAGAGGTCGATTAATTTTAAACTTTTGAAAGGTCCCTTAACATTAGGTCCACTCTTTAAAATTATTGTGGCAGTATGGGAAAACCGATCGGGATAAAGCATAACAAACAAACACTATTTAGTGAGATAAAATCATAACAACATTTATCGGTACTAGCGGGACACAACGAAAGATACACGGTTGAATTTTAAATTCAGAATTGTCTGCCATTATCTGCTGAGTAGAGACATGCTGTTTTTAATGTTAATTAAAAACAGCATGTAATTTATGTAATTTAATTGGTTACAATTAAATTACATAAACTACTGATTGCTAAATGATAGCTCTTATCCACTATGCTAATAACACGCTTTTCAGGAAGATGGCTCTATAGAATGGTAGATACAATGTCTACAAACTACATTTTACATAATGATGGCTTTCTATAACAGCGGCTAATTTCAAAAACACCTAATGCACCAAGAAGAAGATTTACAACTAAGGCGTATTTGACGCTACAAGTCGGCGAATCATATACCAGCCCAATGTTGTCACGTGTTCATATTTATGTTCGATTGATTCACTATAAAATTTATCACTTTAAATACTGTGGTAAGTAGAAATGTGAACTATTTCGGGTTGAGACTCTTGAAAATTAACGATAAGTAGTTACTAGCTCAACTTGTAGCCTATCAATGACCGTTGAACGTGTACTTAGGAAAACCTCTCTGTCCAACAAAAAAGAATCATTAAAATCGGTTCAGAAATTAGTTTTATCGCGTAATATACATACAAAAAAAACATACATTCGAAAAGAGAATGTCCTCCTTTTTTGAAGTCGGTTTAAAAGTAACACTTAAGAAAAGAGGATTGGTATGCCACCAACAATTTACTAAACATATGAATATGCATCTTCTAGGCAAGCGTGTTTAATCTATATCCAAATTCTTCCTCTTCATTTTCCGTTCGCTTGAGATTGAACAAACGTAATTTAAAAAAATATATATTTACGTACTTTCTTTTTTACTTTTTTCAAGTTTCTAAACCATTACATAAGTAAGTGTAATCGGTACGCAAATGGTCGCTCTTATAAGCTTAGTACGTATCTACAATCCCAAATGATAAGTAAAACAAGGCAATATAACTCTGGGGAATAGAAGAGCACATGTGCGCGAGTGTATCTCGGCCAGATTGCGACCGATTCAATTTGCCTTCGTAATAATTCACTCGAGTAACGTCGGATAAAATCATTTGTAAAGGCGTCACAATATATTTACATGTCATTAAAAATATAGGGTTGTGTGTTAAAGAACAATTATTTGTACAGCACCCGAAAATAAAATATTTAAAATCCGTCCACCTGAAGTATCGACAACTTAGTTAATACTACCGATAAAAAAATATTGAAAACTGTTCGAAACTGTAAATTACCTTGGTTTTCTTTTGGTTTCTTTTGGTGATGAGAATAATCATTGCAAATTAATGATGTTCTTTGGTTACCAGTAACAACCCTAAGGCTGTTGGAAAATACGATATTAACAGTATAGAGCCGTCTGTTATGCTTTGTTTAAATAGCAATTTTTGTGCAAAATATTTGTAAAATTTGAAAAATGGCAAACTTTCAACTTCTCGTAATTTCTTCCGGCAAAGCAACTATTAACAACAGCTTCCTTTTAAACAAAATAATGAGTATCATGTTAGTTACTTGACAACCCTAGTACAGCCCCAGGGCTAGTGCTGCGCCCAGCTAATTTGGTGATGTTATACAAGTCGCCGCTCTTTAGCCTGCCTATTACGATATTGGACTGTGGCAGTGTTGGGATCTTCAATTTTATTGTTTTATCGATATCGATATTTGCCAAATTTTATCTATGTTACGTACGTAATGAAAACGTGCCATTTATTCTACTCCAATTTATTATTTACTTCTTAATGAAATTATAATTTCGATACCAATGTTAAGCGTTATTATTTTTATACAGGTAATTTAGTGCGTTTACGTATTTTTGAATATTAATGGTTTTCATATTTACCACACATTAATAAAATTCATTGAGGTAACAAAGTACATCACTACTTTCACTTTAGAAAACGCTAATACAATAAAATGTAGCATCATGTCACTTCATAGCTGTCAACACTATACTATTCTCCGTGTTTTCCGTCCATAAAGTGACAAATAACCTTTCCCTGACATTAAAATTCCCCAAACTACCAAACCGTGACCCTAACGTTTACCATATCCCGTCATTACCTTATCTAATGTCAATCACTATTTATCGACATGGCGCGCACATCCCTATGGCATGAATATTTAATTTCACCCCTTTCTGTGTTGTTTATTTATTGGCCGTATATTTCATAGCCTGGGGCTGAATTTGCATACGTTACCCGCTCTATGCGTTGTCAAAATTGTTGTGGGGTAACCCTAGTTGTCACGTTGACTTATATTATCACTGGAACCGTCAGTGTTAGACATAATTTTCAACCTCCGTTTTATGCGTACCGGTGTACCATGAACACTAACATGATCAACTCCTCTCCTGAATTAACTCCTAAACTATAATATTCAGAATCCATACTTAAATAGGGTCAAGCGTTTTATAACTTGAACAGTGGAATTATTTAACGACTTCAGTATTTTCGAATCAATAAAACATGAATAAGTTTAATAATATAATTATGATATTACTAAGTAAGAAAGAAAGCGGACGAAGTAGAACTTTTATTACACACCCTCCACATAGATACACGTCATACTACATTTACTTGATTTCGGCTAGTAAGTGGGGTTTAAACCAGCCAACAGGCTGAGAAATATAAAGAAGAACATAATAATAATGTTACACCCCGTCACAAACTGGTGAATTATATATTGAAATAGTGAATATTTGTCATTTTGCAGATCTAGCCTTATTACACGATGGGTGCGAAATAAGGATCGCTCCAAAAATAAAACCTGTAACAACAGTTAATGAGACCAAAATCACCAATTCCTTTACTTACAATATTAAATTTACATATAAAGAAGACTCTACAGTATGACAAATTTTACTTCAAAAGTCGGACAGTGTAATTTAACAGCACGAGTAGTAAATAATATTTCGAATCCAGCATCATCTGTAAATCTATGTTCCACATCCCTAGGTGGTTGTAGTTGCGCGAACATCACAATACTGTAGAGATCGTTATCAAAATAACATTACCCATCTCGTACTTTCTTTATGTAATGTTTTAAATTTCATTTACTTTCATTTTGTAATGTTTATGTAATTATATTGTTTTTCCGGTATTTTGATTGAACTTAAATTAGTTTGAATACTTTTTATATAATACATGTGACGGGACGAACAAATCGTGCGCCTAGCGTTAAGCGACACGTCTGTCCATAGCAGTTGTAGTACCACTTACAGCTTTAAATCGCAAAGATCTGAGGAACACTGCAACTGCGCCCGTCACCCCCAGACATAAGTTCATGAGTGTCATGTGTCTGTAATTTCACCAGCACTCTTAGACAGAAATAGGTAAGGTATCAATACTTCCCCGGACGAACTCTGTGACAAGGTGCTTTACTCCAAAAAATATACTATCTTCTGTTAATAACCTACTCCAATTATGCTGTGGTTTTATACAACCCTATTTATTGTCATACTTCTAAAATATAATGTTAACAGCATTCTTCGAAGGCAGTTTATTGCTTTTTTTCAAGTAGAAACGGATTTCAGTTAGGCAGTCAGTGTTTAAATAAATATGATTTTTTATGGTATCAATAAAGTAACTTTGAAGAGAACGACAAAAAATTGAATTCAATATAATTATAACTTTTTTACAACAAAAACTTATAAAAAAAACTGTAAAGGGGCCGAAACGTTGGTTTGTTTGAAAAATCAAATGTATGCGATTTAAATCCGGAAAAATAGTTTCATTTCCTATGAGTAATAACGCGAAAACCTAAGAACTCGATAAAACACTTTTTTATAAAAAAAATCGACCTCAAAAGTTCGTGGAATTACATCTATTTGCAAAACTTTATTGAAATCGGTTACCGGAAAGTGCGCGAAACCGAATTGATCCTTTAGTTTGCCACCTTTGGAGGTGGAATATTTTCTTCAAATTTAAATGAGTCCAATCCTGGGGTACCCTTTTTTCAACAAAAAAGAATCATCAAAATCGGTTCACAAATGCCAGAGTAATAGCGTAACATACAAAAAAAAAACAGTCGGATTGAGAATCTCCTCCTTTTCTTGAACTTGGTTAAAAAATTGTCATTTCTATTTTATTTTATTCGTTTTTTGCCATGTTAATTAAAATTAACTTTTGATTATATGAAAAGGATGTATGATAAAGAACTTTTACCTACCCAAATAAATGGGTGTATACGTGTAAAAGAAAAAAACTTTTTTTATTTCATTATTCCATTATGCTGTGTGTTAACAAAATTCATATAAAAGATACCTTTCTTAAAATTTCTAAATTACCATTGAAATCGCAGAATTCCTTTTACTACGTCTATTTTTGTTTTAAACAAAGAACTTTCTTTGTATTTATGGTAAGAATGGAAGCAAACCGATCGGAAAATATTGGTCTAGTCGAAAAGTTTTCATCCCTTTCCTACATCTGTTTGTCTTCGAACAAATTTAAGAAAGGGAACCGATTTTAATACAATATCGAAGAACACAATGGAAGGAATTTGAACGTTTATTATATTTGCGACTGCGCCTCGCTATTCTATTGAAATTATAACGGTTAAGAAATATATTTTTCTGATTGTACTTCTACAGATGTTTTCTTTCCTAAAAACCTATTTATAATTTAATTACTTCATAGGAAATTTTATAGTCTAGTAGCCGTTGAAGTGAACCAGTAATTAGTGATAATTGTTTAGAAAATAATCAACAGAATCATAATATCTGTGTTTACATCTTAGAGGATGTAAAAATAAAGGAATAGTTTAAATTTTATATACACGGGATAGCATATTATTTTATGTATTTTAAAAACATTATTATTGAGGCCTCAGGGTTGGCAATTTGTTATCCTCACCCTGAAAAAAAGTGGTTTTTAAATTAAGATATTATTTAAGATTATGTTATAACTTATTCCATGTGAGCCTTAATTTTTTTTATGATACCAAATGAGGGGATGAACAAGTCGTGCGCCTGGTGATGAGCGACACGCCTGTCCATAACAGTTGCTGTACCACTTAGAGCTTTAAATCGCAAAGATCCATTGCCAATGGGCCCGTCAACATGAGACATAAGTTGACAAGTACCAAGTGCCTGTAATTTCACCAGCACCCTTACCCTTCAAAACCGGAACACAGTAATGCTGACATTACTGCTTGGCGGCAGAAATAGGTAACGTGGCAGTACTTCCCTGGACGAACGCTTTCACAAGGAGCTTTACTGGTACTAAATATTTAACATTCAATGATTAATCACGTCGTGATTATTTCTGTTTAAAATTCATAAAGCAAGCTGAAAATGCTCTTGATTGAAACGCTTTTTTCAGTGTAAGTGCTATCTGAAGCACCAATACTGTGTTCTGAATTGAAAAACATTGAAAAGATTGCAAACCGCTAATGAGCCGTGACTAGGATCACGGCAATAAAATAAGATAGTTCTCTCCTGAAGAATTTACTTACATATAAAACAAAAGGAAAAGGCTGTAACGAGAAAAGGTACTTAAAAAAACAGATACAATACTAAAACACTCCCTACTTAAATACTAAAAACTAAAAAGTTATATATAGTATGTATGTATAGGTAATACTAAAAAGGTCTCCATATACATGGCTGTTGTACTTTCTAATATTTTATATTCTGCTGAAACGTGGACCGTGAATCGTCGCCATAACGGCGGCGACAACTTCGTCGGGGCAACAACTCAAGGGGTCAAGCGATAGCATGGCGGACAACTCCTTAGATATAAAGATGTGTTAAGCGCCACATGAAAAATTGCGATATTGACCCAACAGAGTGGGAGAAACAGGCAGCCGATCGCCCGCAATGGAGATCTTATGTGGCAAACAAAACGTCGCAATTTGAGACTCGTCGACGAATTGAGTTGGACGTCAGACGTGACGAGCTGAAAGCCCGACCACCTGCGGCGATCAGCTACTGTTACATTGACGGTGTGCTCACGTGCTCCCTGTGCGCACGGATCTTTGCAAATAAGATTGGGTACGTGAGTCACGTGGTGCGCACGAGCGCCACCAACAGCGGAGCTGAAGCAGTTGCCGTGGCCCAAAACGGTCAGGAGAATACACACACACACACACTTAAATGCTAAAAGTGAATCTGGCTTACCCCGAAAGGGCCGAGTTATACTGAATTACAGATTGATATTAATATTGGCACATGATTTGGTTGAGAACTGGTAAAAGGATCAAAATTAGACGCAATTAAAAATTAGAGCAGTACTGTTCGGTACAGCGATTGAGCAGGGAGTGACGATGGAACGAAACAAAATGAGAATGGCGAGGCAAAGGAATTAAAGAACGATTCAAAATTTGAAAACAAGTGGCCAGGAACCAGAGAAAACGTGATAAAAAGGTCGGAGGACGATGTAAGGAGGTCACATCGTCACAACTTGAGTCAGAGAGCTGGTGCAATCACAGGCACAGATCTTATAGCCCGCGGTTGGCAAAATATTTCTGTACTATGTATAGCAAACGTTTTCTAATAACAGTTACAACTTTTAACATGTAGAGCTCCTGTCTGTTTATATACGATAAAAGAATGTAATCGTTCGGAGAAGCAATGGCGTAAAAGCCATTTTTATCGACAATCATAAGTTTTTGGTTAACAACAAAAATTAAGTTTTCATTTAGGTTTTGTCACTATCTAACGTTGAATAAATAAAACTTTTAAAATGTTATATGGTCTATGGTCATTTTAAAAACAATATTTTATCGAACATTTTAATAGGCGGGAAAGTTTTAAGTTTATAATTAATAGAAAGCGCTCAGAATTGGTGAATCATGATAATACAAAATAAACCACACATATCTTTACTAAGTCGTCAACAACTATTGCAGTTGGAATGTGTAACTTCATCCAACGTATGCGCCCGTCATAATCTCTTCAGATTTTCACCTATTTCGGCCTTTACAATTTTTTTTTACTTCACAAAAGGAGACTTGTGCAGAGCTGTATTTTACACGAAAAGACATGAATTTTTATGAAAGGAGAATTCTAAAATTACCCAAGAGATGGCAAAGATCAACATGGTTATCACATAGTTGACTGAAATTTGATGTTTTTTTAATGTTTTTCATTTATACATACTTTGATACAGTACTTTTGGCCAACGCAATAAATAATAATTTCATGCTTATCAATCTGTCTACTGAAAGTTTTCTTATTCGCTAAAACTAGATTTTTTACGTAAACATTAGGTGTGAAAATAAATAACACATAAACCAACAACAACAACGTTTTTAAATTTTTGTTTTTTTTTCACACGTCTTATAAAGTTTGTAGTTTGGTACTTCTCTGATATGATTAATACACTACCAATACCAACAATGTCTTCACAAGCAAACCGGATTCAGGTAATAATGGAAGGAACCTGAAGCTTCGCGTATATCGGTCATTTCTCACGATTTTCTCACGTGTGTTCCCGGAACGAGAAATTACACAGAAAACTAGCAACTAATTACTTGTGTACGTTTCTATGTAGGTTTTCTAGGAATTAAAGTTGTGTAGGCTTCCTAAGAATTAAAGTGAGGTTTTGCTTATTTGAGAATGTAAAATAGGTAACACGGGAGTTGTGTTCCGTTTATTCAACGAAAGGGATCAGTAATAAGATTGAACTCTGTGCAGTAGTGCTGGCGGTTTGCATTACATGAGAAACACAAAGATTTCAAGATACGAGGCTTATACTGTTATGAATTTCGGACCATTAATGGGCCTTGTTTTTAGACTATGACTCAACAACTCTTCCTTGTGGAACACCTGTATCTTGAAACAGCTTAACATATTTGAACTGTCCTGCTCAATGGATTTGATTATAGTTCTGTCTTTTCAAATCTTTGTTATGTTTTGTGCATACGGATGTCGGTTACCAGAACAACAGGGAGGGTGCAACAGGCCGTTTCGTCGTGTTTTCTTTCGTAGTTTGATGCTGTCTTGCAGAGATCATTAGTTTGTATTGCTGTGTCCACACGAATTATCTGATTTCAAATCAGAGATTTCCCTATACTATGAATACCCACAGCATTGATAATGATAATAGTTAGACTGCATAGTCTCACTGCTGGGTAAAGGTCTCTTCTTACAAAGAGAGGGTTTGGGCTCTAAAGTTCGTGGAAACGAATTCTCACGCGGGCCCAAAAAGAATTGGGAACTTCATATACACCATGAAATTGTTTTCCAGACGTGTACAGGTTTCTTCACGATGTTTTTCTTCATCGAAAAGCTCATAGTAAATTTAAAATTAATTGATTATTTGCCCACAATACTCAAACCGGAAAAAAAAATAATTTTTTATTATCACTTATTACAGGTTGTTTACCACGATATAATTTATTTTTATTTTCCCGATATTTCGGTAACACACTCCATGGTCACGGGTTGACAGTCAACCTATTCTATTGAAATTATAACGGTTAAGAAACATATTTTCCCGATTATAACTATACAGATGTTTTCTTTCGTTAGAAAGCTCTTTATAATTTAATTACTTCATAGATAGTTTTACAGTTCAAGTGAACCCGTAATTAGTGATAATCATTTAGTGAATAACCACGAAAGCCTAAAAATCTAATTTCGAAAACTTCCTTTCCGAAATTTGTCCTCACGGTAATCAAATCTGGATCATCCAGCACCTTTGCGAATAGCTGAACCTCTGAGGTTGTCAAATGACATGTATACATGAGTTGATACATAACCGTACCTAAGAGCGGGTTCATACGTAAACACAATCAAATTCGTGTAATGCGCGTCTAACACTTATCATCGGAACCGGGTTTTAAGTAAATAATTGTCACCAGGATATCATAGATAGAAATATATTCTCATATTACGTAAGTCCATTTAGCAACATGTTTTATAGCATTCTTACTTACGTAAGTAAGAATGCTATAAAACATAGCTTATTAATAAATTGAATGAATATTACGAAGACATTTACATTCTACTTAGGTATTTTTACAATAATAATAAACTAGCTCGTGTCGCACAATTGCCTCCGTTAATAGGTATGTATTCAAATTACAATAAAAATTCTTTTTAACCTTTTGTGGCATTGTTAAGTTGATAATGTACAAATGTTCGTTAGCCATTATTGCGTACCTTTCGTGTAATAATGCCTCAAATAAATAGTTCATACGTCAGAAGTGTTTTTATCACATGAAACAAATTGTATATAATGTCGAATTTGTCTTATATAAAAAATGAAAGAAAAGAAAGAAAGAAAGAAAATTGTTTTAAGTTTATAATATAAGGAAATGAATCGTAGAAATGTCGTATATCATCACGATAATGTCAAACCACACACGTCTTTATAAAGCTGTCAAAAACTATTGCACTTAGGCATCTTAGGTTCGGAGGTATTCACCCGGCATAGCCCCTTCATATTTTCACTTGTTTCGTTCTTCTTAAAAAAATTGTTTGACATACATCTTTGAAATACTTTGATAACGAAGAGACAAACGACACTTTTCTGCAAATAAAAACAGAAATTTTTAAGAAAGAGGAATTCTTATTCGGAATATGGCAAAAGATTGTAGATCAACATGGCCAATACATAACTTACATTTTTTATTTCTACATTGATATCGCACGGACTTTCGACAAATGCAATATATTATTTATATGGACTGAAATTTCTTTTAAAGAATACTCACCATTAATAAAGTGATCCACACAGTTAGAACGTTCTACAAACACCCTGCACTTTGGATGTTATCGCGTTTTACCGCAATTAACACCTATAAGTTTTTAATTTGGTGATTACTATAATTATAGCATTCAAGTTGATGATATTGTCTATGCCCATATAATCGTTGTACGTTATAACACATTATATGTTCTATAATAGTCTCTCCGAACAAGAGGTTTTAGTCTACCGTAGACTGCCACGCTATACGCTAGTCCAACCCTGGGGGTCTCCTCCATTCTCCGTCAAAACAATTATCTACTATGAGATAAATAATACTACACAGGCTGAGAACTTCATACGTTTTTTAACTTTTTCACAATGAAGGTTTTTTTTTCAACGTAAGCGAGAGTTACTGCTACTAAATGCTGAAAAATATACGTAACTTAGAAATTAAAATTATAGATAGAAGCTGCCACCTAAAAAGCAACCGTTCTCCAACTTGATTACCACCGCTCGTGAAGGGCTTAGAATGGAAGCTTCTATTTATTAACTGGCATCCTTTGAGCTTATTGGCGTGTTTAGAACATGAAGTTACAAAGCTTTTATAAGGGACCCATAAAGCTTTTATAAGGGATACAGAAATTTTGAAAAAGAAAACGGTTATTTCATAAACTTCACAGAAGTACGGCCTATAGGTAAGATACAGGAAGTAATGTGAGCATTACTATGTTTCCGTTTCGAAGGGTGCTGGTGACATTACAGGCACGTGGGATTTGTCAACTTAAGTCTCAGGGTGACGTGCGCAGGGGCAGTGTCCCTCAGATCTATGCTATTGAAATCTCTGAGTGGCACTGTGACTGCTATGGACAGGCGTGACGCTTACCACCAGACACACGACTAGTTCGCTCCATCACTTGATATACAAAAAATAATTTATTAACAGTTACTATGGAACAGCTGCTAATTGGAAAGGATCCGTGGTAAAAATTGGAAGGTGTCTTTTACTGAAGGTGCGTTAAAAGGCTGTACGATGTCAGCTAACAAATTAGGACCTTACGTAAACCATATTCGTAATCTTTTTAAATATTTCACGTGTAAAAATAAAGGCCACCCCTGAGATTACGTATTTGAATTAAAGATACGAGCCCAGCATTCCAGATTTTAATTACTCACATATTTTAACCGCCATTCGGAGCAGGTATGATGAGGACATTAGAGTTTTTAGGGTCCCGCGAACATTATCGTTGAATGAAGTTCCAATTAGTATTTGAATTTTCTAATTATCGTTTATTTCAATTGTTACTATTGTATTCGATAATTGACGTTGCAAAGTAAGGATACCGCACTTTTTTTTATAACACCAAGTTATGGAGGGAAGAAGTTATACATTTAGTCGTAAACAAACGCCTACCCATTATAAAAAATATATATATTACAAATTATATTATTATCATATTATATTTTAAATTTATATAATTAAAACATTGAAAATTAAAAATTGAATTGACCAAACTCTACAGATGGTAAGTAACAAAAGAACTTATGATCTAAGTGTTAGTAGAATGATTATGTACAGATGTATGGACAGTCGAATCTGTTCGCTATCACGGATAGGATGATGTTGGAGCTGGCCGGTACCTTACTTACCAGTGCCGATGCGCTCTTGCGCATAATTGTGTAGAAGCAGTCGACTTGCGCCACTGCGATGATGCCCGAGACGCTGCAGTACCGGGGCAGCCCCATCAACGCACTAAACGCATTATTATTGTAGTTGCAGTACCACTCTTTAAATTGCAAACATACCGATTGAAGAATACCGCACCCGTCATGTACCTGTAGTTTTATTGGCACCCCTTACCCAACAAACTGTTTTGTTGGGTAAGGTAAACAGTAATGTTTATATTACTCATAGGCGGCAGATATAGGTATGGTGGCAGTCCCACCCTGGACAAACTCTATTACAAGGAGCTCTGTTGCTACTAATACTTCTAACTCAGAAGTATTAGTAGCATATAATCTCAAAAATAAGCTTGACTCATATATTTATAAAGCTTCTGAGGAACTTAGATGACACTTACCCGTGGTAGCGATCCGTTTAGTAATAGTAGTAGTAATCCTTGTAAGTAGTCTCGATCTATGATGTTTGAGATAAATATTGTAAATGACAAATGTACACAAATATTTATTTACAAAGAGTGACCCTTCTTGCTGATTCTTCTCAGGGGAATCTGCCTTACGAATGATTAGTAGAGTTTAATTCAATGATGATTTCAAGTGTAATTTGCTTAACTACGAAATAAAGTTTTTTTACTTTGACTTTGAACGTCCAAAATGTCTCAGATCCACCGCGGAGTCCTCAGCTAGTGAATCACAGGTTGGAATGAAATGTTCATATGACGACCTCGATAGGTCGGTGGCTTGCGCCATGGGCGTTTGATGAGGAAGCCCTGGATTCGATTCCAGACTGGATCATGTTTGGAAACCGAACTTTTCTGAACGGGAATATGAGTGTACACCTGGAGTTCATTCCATACTTATAGTATAGGGAACTGCAGGTACTTGTCTAGTATGTTATTATTATAATTATTGTTCTTTCATATAGTCACGTGTGCCGAGCTGTGGGATATCGCTTGACACTGCCATAACATAAACCGTTTTTTATTTAGCTTAAACGGATCGGTTCCTTAATCGAATGTTTTTTTAAACATAAAAAGGAAAAAGGGTGGACCACCTTTGACTTTGGTAGCTATATAAAAGCTGTATGAGACCCGCCGTTAATTCCGAACGATGTCAGCGACTGTCAACAGTTTCGGGTTGACGTCTTGTTTTTATTTTTGGTCAATATTTTTGGAAAATTTATGTGCTTTGGTCGTAATTGAGGTCTGTATTGGAATTTATGCAGCTGATTCATTATTAGAGTAATAATGAGAATGATATATATGGCTTTTTTTGTTGGGGAATACCCAAATATGTGATTAACACATCTTTATCGAATGTGACCTTTATACAATAAAATTCTATAATGTTTTTGTTTGTTTTTCTTGTAATTATTGCGTCCGAACAATGATACGATTGCCTTTATAATAAAGTTTTATATTTAGAGTAGTATTTCCCTACGTCGCAATAGTTTTAACAAGCATGCCTATAAATTCATGAAATGTAGCTACGTTTTAAATTTGTTGGTTTGATGGCTAATAATAGTTTTCGGTAAAATATAAAGTTAAGTTGCATATCATAACGTAGTATGCATATACGTATGCACGATTTTTCGGAGTTTTCAGAAGATTATTCGATTGTTTCCGTAATTACATTTGTACAAATGTTTTCGGTAATTTAGTAAATAACGCACTCACTTTTAATTTACTTTTTCGGAGCATTTATTACACTCTAAAAAATAGAAAACTTTAAGTGTAATTAGTTATTCAATTGTATTTTGTATTGACAAATGTATTAATTGAATGATTATTTATTTCATTAATTAATTTGAATGTGTTATTGTAGTCAGTTGGAATGAAGGTTTATATTTTATTATATATTTTTTTGATTATGGTTACCAGAGGAACGAAATTTACTAGGAACAGAAAAATATTGGAAAATGTTGGCTCAATGTACTAATTTTTATAGTATATTTACGTTACCTGTTATTGTATATCGAATAAAATAATTACGATATAAATTTTACTTTAAAATTTAAAATTATAAAGAATCTAAAAAAAATATCTTAAATAGTAAATTTACAAAGCTCTATCAATGCTTTACAAGCTCCGTCGGAGTTTGGAAGCACATTTTTTGTGCAACATCGGAGCAAAGAAGTTATTACGAGATATGATCTTGGCAATTTATTGTACAACATCTATAAACGGCGGCGGCTTGTGAATTTAAATTCTTCATTAGGTGCTTATCTCTATTGGTGTTCGATTTTGTGGTGTAGGTAACATGAGACTATGGCGCGGGAAGCAATAGATACTATAAAAAAATGATTTTTTTTTGTTGTACAACAATTTTTGCGACATTTTTATCGTGAACTCAGCTTTTTTCGTTTTTCCATGGCGTGTAGGACGATCGAGTTGTAAGAGTACAGCTTGTGTATGTGACACAGTTAGGCAAGAGTTTAAAGATAAGAATTTTGACATCATTAGTCAACTACTACTACATTGGTCAATGAAAAGCGCGATGAGAACCTTTTTTTGTAAGAGTATGAATGTTCCAAAAAAACCTTTGTTTATATCTTATTTGAGATTTCGAAGTTAAAACTTTCGAAATCCATTAACATTACGTACGTCTTAAACGTTGGAGCATAATAAAGAAGAATTTTCCTCGCCATTGCCTTTATCTTACACCACACTATTTTAATAATGTCAAGTAGTGTCTAGGCTATAATTAGTAATAATAAAGGATGCTTTATGAAAAATGTTTACCTCCCCCGTCGAACGGTAGTAACTAATAAAGACGTGACCAGTAAGGAATTTACTACAGGCCATATAAGTAAGACTTTGTATGGGTACCTTGTATCTCAGACGCAGGAGTTCTCCAGGGGTGAGTTTTAGATCCAACGTCTTATGTCCTCTACAAGTGGAAGGTGGTTCTAAGAATTATTTGCTATTATCGGTTGTTTCGCTAGTCGGATTGGTGATTTCATAAAAGCTTCTACATTGACGCAATCGGTCTTATACAACTTAATCGTAAATAACAAGGCAGTTAATTTTAAGAGTGTATCTATAAACGATGTTGATTGATATTGGAAGATCTCGGCGACACTGTGAGGGTTTTAGATGAACACGTTCCAGAATCGATTTTTTTATAAGATTTTTTTTAAGAAGTGGTGGGACGAACAAGTTGTGCGTCTGATGGTAAGCGACACGCCTGTCTATAATAGTTGCAGTGCTACTATGAGCTTTACATCGCAAAGATCTGAGAGACATTGCCACTGCGCCCATGACTCTGAGATATACGTTGACAAGTTCCATGTGTATGTAATTTCACCAGTAATGCTCACATTGCTTGGCGGTAGAAATAGATTAGGCGGCAGTATTTCCCTGGACTGACTCTTTCATAGGAGCTCTACTGTTATAAAAAGTCCGGTAAGGTGGTCTGTATGTTCTTGTGCCTTGAAGTGAAGACTAGGTAATTATCGGGGTTATCTGGCTGGTTACCATTTTATTTAACTCACTTGCGTTTTGCAAAATGGACTTAAATGCTATAATATACTATTAAAATGCGTATGTGCCGATATTCACGTCAACACCAAGTTCTGTGTGGTCTTTATAAGGTAGTTTGTACCCGCAACGGCTTAAAGGTCGTATTTTTATGAACGTAAGACTACACCGCCACTGTATTTGCAATCTTATTATGAAATGGACATAGGGTACAAGGAGTAGCTACAATTTTTGTGAAAAGGGCAACACGTTGACTTTCTTGCTTATTCCGCGCGAGAAAATCATGTAAGTTTTCGGGAGTAATTTGTTCCGAATCAATCGATTATATGTTTCACTGTTGGGCTCGAGTCATCAGGAGAAGTTTAGTTACCCTGGTCCAATTCGGGTTGTTTTTTATGGTATCAAGCGGGACGAACAAGTTGTGCGCTTGGTGGTAAACAATACACCTATCCATGACAGTTGACTGCTACTCAGAGCTTTAAGTCGCAAAGATTTGAGGGGCATTGCACCTTGAGACATAAGTTAACAAGTCACATCTGTCTCTAATTTCACCAGCACCCTTACTCTTCATAACTGGAACCCAGTCACATTACTAATTGGCGGCAGATATAAGTAAGGTGGCAGGACTTTCCAGCCTTCCCACTCTTTCACAAAGAGCTCACTGCTGCTGAACGCTGCTGTAAACCTTATTGTACGTGAAAATTTCATAATGATGATTTCCTTCCCGTTAGCGAAACGTATTAGCAACTAAACAATCGCAAATGGACCTCGCTTAGAAGTAAAATAAGGATTCGAACCGTTGAACTCTCCAATGAGAAGAAACCATCTTCGACTAGTCTACCACCATTGATAATTGAATTACAGTAGTGTTTGTATTTTTAAGGATGTAAAATGCGAATAATTCGTTTGAAAGTAGAGTAACTACTACACACTTTTAAGTATAATCATTTAAAAAATGACCTTTATTGGGGAAACTATTTTCGGTCCGTGACCATGAGACCTGGTAAAGGGTAAATGTTGGTTTGTTTGAAAAAAAAAAAGTATATATATATATATATAATATACTATATGCGGTTTAGATCAGAAAAAAAAGTTTAATTTCCAATGTGTAAGCGAAAACGTAAGAACTTGTGATGATTAGTTTTATAATTCTTTTGAGAATAAAAACAGTCATTGTATTCTTTTATGGTACCTCCAATGAATATTAGAAGCCAAATTGATTTTTTGGTCACTTTCTGTTTTTAATGTAAATAGCCTTATTTACTAATATATTCCTTAGAGGATGGAAAAAGAATCCCAAAAGTTTGTGAAAAAGTAAAATAAACAAAGGTGACGAAAATATTAAGTTGGCGTAGTGTTGATTGGAGGTATCGTCAGATGGTTATATCTTTATTTTACTGCACGATGTAATTAAATAAAAAATCAGTACAGAGTGCTATAAAACCGACCTCAAAAGTCTTTCATCCCTTATTTTGCCACCCTTAGAGGTGGAATATTTTCTTAAACTTAAATGGGACCCTTTTTTTAAAAAAAAGAGAATCGTCAAAACCGGTTCACAAATGCCATCGAGTTATCGCGTAACATACATATAAAAAAACATACAGGAGAACCTCCTCCTTTTTTGAAGTAGGTTAATAACTATGTTAGGTTATGACAGATTTACGGCAATTTTTTTTAATTAAACCAAGTGTTCACAGTAACAATTGTTTACGATTTCACTAAAAGTAATCGAATTTAAAAATCACCATGACAAGTGACAATTTTGTCACAATTTTCCACTAATCACTCCTAGATTTCATATGTTGATTTGTAACCGTATATTGCTTTCTGTTCGACCCGTGCATTTAGCTTTAAGTGAGTTCATCCATACATATAATGCCATGTTTATTGGCGACTGGTTTTGTAAAGCTTTGAACACGTTGGGGTTCGAAAATAAAACAGATATCGCACTGTTACTACAATAGTGTATTATCACAAAAATATGATACCAAATATGATACCAAATGACGGGACGAACAAGTTGTACACCTGGTGGCAAGCAATACGCCTGTGCATAGCAGTTCCAGTGCCACTCAGAGCTTTAAATCGCACAGATCTACTACGAGGGGCAGGGCCACCCTAAGACATAAGTTGATGCGTCTCATGTGCCTGTAATTCACGAGCACCCTTACCTTTCAAAACCCCTGGACGAACTCTTTTACAAGGAGCTCAAGTGCTACTAATACTAGATGGCCAGAGTATACTTTTAGATTATGTTTTTGTTGTTGTGATTGCTGTGGCGACGGTATACAGCGGGCGAGCGCGGGGTGACGTTAGACGAAGAGGGAGGAGTGTCGAAGTCTACAAACATTTACTCAAATACCTTGAGAGTTGACGTCATATTCGCAAAACAGAATCAAATTTAAAAATCAAAATGGATCATAGAAAATAAATTACATTTGTAATTTTTTAAAGCTTTTGCTCTATCGGAAAGGAGGATTTCCTGTCGAGAACGAGCGAGGAATCATCATGCGATGTATTTACAACAAGGTAAATACATCGCCGATATAAACGTCCTAAATGATATTTAGTATCCAGGGATACTATCCTCTAAAACAGTACCCTGTCTATAAAATAATAATTAGGCACTAAATTAGACCAGTCCGATCCTCGACACAATGCTCACATTACTGCTTGTATATGTATAAATAGTTGTGTATGTATAAATAGGTAAGTTGGCAGTATTTGCCTGAGCTCAAGGAGTCCTACTGATTCTTCTGGCAGTGATAATATTTTGTTTAGCCATTTTGCGATATGAAAGAGACCTTATGTTTGTTCAGTGAACACTTAATTTTCTGAATCCCACACGTTCATTAGACGAAATTAAAATAAAATGAGACGCATGTTTCTACGTGAACCTTTCGCCTAGCCGCAGAGTAAATAAATTGACTTAAACATGAAGTTATTTTAGATTATCTCGCTTTACTTCTTTTTCAGAATACGTAAGACCATGTTTTCTAGAGCTTTAGAACACAGGATGTAACGAGGTTGACTTAAAAAAAAATAAGTCTACTTTCCTATCCTCGGTCAAATATTTGGTACACAGATATATTGAATTCTTACCATTCACTAAATAATGATAATTAGAAAATTATAATACACAACTAGTTTTTTTATTTCTATGCTATGATATATCCTATATTATAATATAATATAAAAACGTAATAAAAAAAAATTGTATATTGTATAACGCAACGTAAAAATTATGCAGTTTCATTAGAAATTATTTAAGAATAAAATTTATTATGGCGTTTGGCAAATTATTAAATAATTTAAAGGCATAATTGGTTTCGTAATATTTAAATGTTAGACTAAGATGTAAGACCCGACACACGTTGTATCAAATTAACAAAAATGAATGTGAGAAAACCATTTTTCGGATCTAAAACGCATACCTTTGTTTTATGGAACAATCCAACGTTTACAGGTCCCTTTACAGGTCCGATGGTCTCGGATGAGTGTTTGTTTTTTAAAATACGCGATTTAGATTCGAACAATGATTTAATTTCGACTCCCTATTAAATGCCTTTTTCCAACCTTCTCGTGATGTCAACGACATACTGAATCTAAATTAAGCTAATCGATGCCTTGCTACCTATACCTATTACCTATATGCGTAAAAATTATTAACATGTCTGTGAAAACTTTTATAAAGACAATTGTATAAAATTATTTTGTTTTAAATTTTTTTATAAACATAATTGCTTAATTACTATTTTAAGAACGAACATTGCTCCGTTATATCGTTACGTCACTTCAGTAAGTGTAATTAGTTTGTTTCGCAGAACGGTGAGTGTTGAATCAATCACTTTTGAAAAAATATATAGTAAAATTGAGGGTATACACTGATTAATATATGGTGCGATTCCTAAAAATTTTCGCATTAGAAAAAAACACTATAACTTTAAAAGAAAGCCGCTGTATTCAATAGATATTACACATACACCAATTTTTTTTTATATTAACAGAACTAAATAGAAAACGTATAGTATACGATAAACACTTTTCAATTGGCTTTAATTCCGTTTGTAAAAAAGTAAATTCTTAAATAAAGCCAGAGTCCTGCCGCCTGACCCGATAGAACCGATTCAGTACGGGAAAAAATTGAATTCGAGATGAGGTGGTATCGAGGCTTAAGTAACATGTACGAAATTACTCAGCTTTAAAAGCAAACATTCTGCACTAAATATTTGTTTTGATGGTAATATAACTCATTTATAGAAAGAAGTTGATACGAGCTACAGCTCTAAAAATGTGAAGTGTTCAACAAAAAAAAAAAAAGAAAAATTACCAAATGCCAGTTTTTTCTATAAAATTATTAATATAAAACATACATCATATTTGAAACAGTATGTCAGGCGAGATACGATATCGGTCCAACAAAGTGAAATAAGTTGACTTACGCCTAATATTTATTCTGTTTTATATCCATTAACATGTTTTGCTTAATTATTGGTTATCCATGCTTTTTATTGAGTATTTTTGCATTTTGTAAGCGAATGGCATTCACTTGATTAACTATAGATAGGCTTGTGTAGATTTTACGAATTAATATGTTAGGAGGCAAATTGCGCTTTAGAACAAAAAGCGTAATGGCGAATGGCTTTCAGGGATTCAATTCTTGGTAGAACCAATTCAAAATTTTGGTTGAGTGTTCTGGGTTTCGAAAGAACTTCCATCTGGAGGAGCGTAGGAGGTAGCGTGCTAAACAATTTAATTAAATGCATAATAATACATTTTCTTGAGACTATGAACAACAAAAAGTTACTTGTACGTATTTGAATGTTTTCCCATGGCGTAGTTCAAAATTACACCAGGATGAGTTTTGCAGGTTCCAATTTGCGACAATGGAGAATAAACTCGGCAGGAGGAGCTGCTATTGAGGTGCAGTCGCTGCTTGCGCTTACATATTATTTTAGGGTTGCCAACACTTCAAATATTTTTTTAAGGTCGCACATAGAAGATTTATCAAGTGGAAAGTGGTTATCCCGCAAAATGGACATTTACGATGTTGAGGATGGTAAAATTAAGCCTGGTGTTCTCTGTTACTGAAACTCACACTCAGGTTTTTTATTATTTTGACGCGTATATATACCTAAATAATAATAACAAATAACCCGGCACTAGGCTGTGCCGTGGGTGCCATGGACACAGACAGCCACAAATTACACCAAAATTTCTCCCGGCCTGTGAACCGAACCCGAGACCTCTGCGTGGCAAACCAGCATGGCAACGTTCGTCCACGGAGGCAGTAAAATTTAATAAAGTTAATGGAACTATAATTTCGAAAATAAAGGTAAACAAAGGTGTATAACAAACAGTTTACCTTTCTTGCTGGAATTTGTTGCGCATCACTTGTAAACTCAAGAATGTAGCAGTCAAGAATTGCAATTTTTTGGCTCTATTAATGATGTCTTAATATCGTATCGATGGCATACACTATATTATTGTGGTACTGAAGCTATTGTCGCTACCCGCGTTACTAGTAGTAGCCGCCATGCTGAAGTGAAAAGTTTGCTATCGTGATAAAAGGATTTGCCAATCGCCGTAGGTAACGTACTCGTCAATTATCGTTGTGCATGTACAGAGCACACGTAGATGGGAAAATCTTTCTCCATAAGCCTGTAGGTCGATTTGTGAAACATTTTGAATTGATAATACTTTTTGAAGTAGAGTGTTGTGGCAACCCTAAGTTAAGTGCATCACAGCGACGCGTTATCGGCCGTCGGCAGGCCCGATGCGGCACTCGATGTTTGCATTCAAATATACTATTTGGAATTATAAGTGGCGGTTGGACTTGGGCATGTTTTTGCCAGCACAGTTGCTGTGCTGTAAAAAACCCATCTTGTATCACTCGAGAATCGCGCCAATATCATCACAGTACATGATGATGAAAAATCTATTGACATTTCGTTTTATTATGAAATCTATTTATATTTGAAGACATACTCAAAAGTTTTCTCAAATATATTATTAATCATCATTACATCTCGTGAAATTTTAAGTGAAGAAAAGTTAAGTGCCCTGAGGCATCGTACTGACGGGACTAGTAATGATACCTTTGTGTAGTTAAACCTATTTTTTGCGTTATTTTTTGACGGAAGTAGCGGTCGAGTTACCTCAAGTTCCAATTACGAAATCTGAAAGTTCTATACTGAGGAGCTGGACATTTAAAACACAAATGCATTTCTTATATCTACGGTGCTATTTGCCACGACTGACGCAAAAAAATGTTCTTTATAATTACAAAACACACATTAACTCAGTCAGTTCCTCTTTCGTTAAATTACAGATTATTAAAAGCAACTTTATAATAGCGTCTCAGTTAACCTTCTGGGTTAACCAATTAAAATCTCAACAGTCTTCGAGGGATATTATTTAACCTCCTTTTGCAGTAATTATTAACTGCGCGGCAAGATAATCCCGGTTAAATACTGCAAACAAGCTCGTAGAGTTTCGAATTAAAATCGGAATTATTTGAACCGTAGTTATCTTATTCGAATATTTTGATGTATTCCTTTAAATTTGTATTCTTTTTGAGTTGTTCAGTTGTCGTACAAATCGTGAATATACGTTCCTAAGATCCTGAAGGATTACTACTTTCGATTAATACTTTTGCCCTTCTCCTTCTCTCTACAACCACCAGGCAAGCATGTCGCCAACTTGATGTTTTCAGGAAATATGCCTATCATTACCACTAGTTACAAGCTAGGCTACAATATTGTAATGTGTTAAATCTATATATATATCACCATCAATCCATTTGTACGTCCCACTGCTGGACACAGCTCTCCTCTCATGCGAGGGTAAACGCCATAGTCTGCCGGGCTGACCAATGTGGTTTGTGGAGTTTCCACGTTTTTCGAGGGTTGTGAACCTTCTCCGTTCAGGTTTCATCACGATGTGTTCCTTCATCGAAAATTTCGCACATTAATCCTGGATTCGAACCCACGGCCTTTGCTAGAGAGTCGGTAGGTTAAACCAGCCTCCCGCGGCTTTATTATAATATGTATAATACAACCTTTGTCTTTTTATTAGACAATAAATTGAAATGTACTAAGTAAGGTACAATAAAAGCATAAATACTAAAAACTAAAACTAGGATTAAATTATATGAATTAGATCCCCGCCGCAAGATGCCCAAGATGCTGGCAGCGTTCTTCCTTTGTATGGCTATGCTAATGTGTTGGGCAAGGTAGCTGCCGGCCCTTGGGTATCCCAGACAGTCCATTAATTTTTTGGATAAAATTTTGTACAGATGAAGGGCACCGGTTCCCCACGGGCTGAGCGTTTCGACTCCAAAGGCTGTAAATAGGTAGTCGGAGCCGAGGTTCTGACATGTATTACTTTTTATTCTTTTCACCTCAGCTGTGGAGCCAGCTCTCTGGCTGGTGTGCTGGCTCACGTGGCGTCCTACATCAGGGCCCGGCCCAGACTTCGACGACGACTTTCAGTGTAATGTAACAGCTCAGCGAAGCTTCGCTCGGCTTCAAACTGCTTTTGGCGATGAAGCACCATGCAAGACGACTATTTATAGCTGGTTTGCAGAATTCAAACGCGGTCGTGCGAATCTCAGTGACGAATTTCGTGATGGTCGCCCGTCCACTACTAGGAACAACAAAAACATCGATCCTGTGCGCCGCATGATCAAAACAGACAGGCATGTGACATACCATGAGATTCGAGCAACTTTAGGCGTAAGCATGAGTCAAATATAATCAATACTACACAAATATTTGGGTGTGAAAAAGCTGTGCTCTCGGTGGATCCCACACAATTTGACTGAGGCTCAAAAAACGGATCGCGTCACTTGGTGCAATGCCATTCTTACCAGATTCAACGACGGGGCGTCAAATTTGATGTGGGACATAGTAACAGGTGACGAAACATGGATTCATAGTTACGATCCCAAAACAAGGTAGCAATCGAGCGTATGGGTCTTTCGAGATGAGCTGAAACCAAAAGTGGCGCGCGTGCAAATTGCCTCTAAGCGGATGATTGCTTCTTTTTTACATAAAACTGGACACGTGGCTACTGTTGCATTGGAGTATCGTTGTACCGGGAATAGTGATTGGTGCACGATCATTTGTTTGCCGGAAGTTATTGACACATCACAACTCCGTAAAAATAACCGTAAACGCCGTATTATCTTGCACCACGATAATGCCAGTTCTCACACGGCCAGACAGACAAGTGAATTTTTCAAGGTGAAAAACGTTGACCTTATGAACCATCCTGCGTACAGTCTTGACCTGGCACATTGTGACTTTTATTTATTTCCAAAAACTAAGAACCAGTTACGCGGTCAACAATTTTGATCACCTGAAGAGACTGTCGAAGAGTATGAAAAATATGTTTCAGAGATTGTCATGGAGGAGTGGCATAAATGTTTTCAAAATTGGTTCATTCGTATGAAAAAGTGCATTAACCTAACGGAGAATATTTTGAGAAACAATTAATTTATTTCGGACCATTTGTAATATTTTTTCTTATTCATTCCGGAAACTTATAGTGCGCCCCACGTATTATCTGATAAATACATTCACGTAATTCACAAAATTTTTTAATATACTTTTTAAATATTATTTTACAAATCATTTTAAAGATGTGTCTCACACTTGGGTAAGATTTTAATATAGAGCTTAACAATCAATAACAATTATTACCGTCAATATCTTACTAAATTTCGGATCAATATTTTCTTCGAATAAATAAACGAATTTATTCGACTTTAACCAATGAATATCAGTCTCCACTCTACAGGTTTATATTTAACCCGATAATTGAACTGGAGTTTGATTCGAGCGTCTTTTGTTATTTTCTTTGGTGAGTCAAATTGAATGTTATTTAGTTAAGTGATTTCGTGTCTATAGTTAATTTCGTCGCGTCTAACGGACATGAGAATGAATTTAGTAGACTGCTTGGCACTTCTGTGTTATTTCTACCCGTTTGCGGCGAAGCGTACGCGCACTACATACGTACATACTACATTATTATTGTGAGATGATTAGTTCGTGTACAGTGTAGCTAAAAGTAGAGACAATAAAATTAAAAGCAGTTCGTGTACGCAGAATAGTTATTACGTATAACAAATTAGACGTCATTATATTCCGTCTTGTTAAGAAAGATTCGCAAGTATTTTTCATAATACCAAGTGTCGGGACGAACAAGTCGTGCGCCTGGTGGTAAACGACACGCCTATTCATAACAGTTGCAGTGCCATTCGGAGTTTTAGACCGCAGACATAGCATACATAAGTTGACAAGTCTCATGTGCCTGTAATATTCACCAGCACTCTTACCCTTTTAAACCGGAACGCAGTAATGCTCACATTACTGCTTGGCGGCAGAAATAGGTAAGGTAGCAGTACTTCCCTGGACGAACTGTTTCACAAGGAACTCTATTGCTACTAAAATGTGAAAAAAATGTAATGATGTAATCAATTCTAATTCGAGTTATATAATTTTTAAAAACTATTTTTCCCGTTAGAAAGGCGAATTGGCGAAACTTAAGGCCGGTTTGCCTCGCGCTGTGATTGGCTGAGATCCATCGGAAAACTACAGTACTCCGTATTATTAAGGATAAATTACCACACGATTATCATTGAATATGTTTTTTTAGGTGGGGCATGCGCGCTGTCTAGTATAGTCTTTTGGTAATGCGTGGACAATTTTACGGAAGCCGGTGGGAGTCGAGTTATACGAACGCCTAGCCACTGATAACCATATAAGTCTGTAAATAATTACTGTGTTTAACTGCTGCATGTTGTGGCAACCTTTAATTGAGTCAACATTTTAGCACTACTCCATTTGAATTGTATAGTCAAAAAAATTGTATGTATTAAACATATGATTTGTTGGTTGTACTAAATAAATAGAATAAAGTTTTGTTGAGTGTAGATTTCTCACAAAAAAAAGAGTCGTTAAAAACCAAAAAACAAAGATATGCAACAAGCACATAGAAAAATTCGTACGGTCCGCTAGTTCATTCTGTGGCTTCGTTGGCATGGATTGCTGGAAGACGTCGGTTTGAATCCAGCTGGATCGAAGTATTTTTTTTGTAATTAGTATTCGTATTAATAATTATAACAAAACTAGTGGAACAATTTTCACAATAATAATTCAATATCATGGTGGTCAAACATCGTGGCTATCAATAAATTTAAAAATTAAAATAAAGTAAATAAAATGATTAAAATTGAAAGGCAAAAACAAAAACAAATGATAGTTATATTGTTACTTACAATTATATACAAAATATTTCTTCTAAATACCTTAGTGAAGTCATTGTGTAGTACTCAATAATACATAATAGGGAGTGATATCCACTTTATTTAAATTAATAAAGCTTTTTTCTTTTTGTAAAAGAAATAAGTGCGCATTTGACCTCCATATCACCTGATGGAAAGTGACTATGAGGTCGACGATGGAGCATGCACGCCTGAATAATGTCTATCCATTCTCGCCTTGAAAAAGCCCAAGTTATAACTTTCCGGGAATAAGTCTGCAGGCAGGGAATTCCACTCCATAGCCTTTTGGCAAATAAACAGGAAAGCGCGACATACATAAAATGACATGCAACAATTTTTGGGCAAGTAAAGAAAATAGAGTTAACTGGTAAAATAATAATATGTTCTCTAATATACCTTGTCATTTGTTACGAACTAGAATTAATTTGATTTGGAAAGTTTCTAAAAGAATAATCTCTCTCGACGTCCTAGGTTTCTCAAATAAGAGCTTTGGATAATCAAACTTAGCAATATGCGGAGTCAGTGTCTGTAGAATACCACGAAACATATCTCGATTTTTCATTTACAGAATTAATAGCAAAATAGATGTAATTTGATTTTATTTTGATTACAAACAGTTTTGTATCCTTAATTCATGAGTGTACAGATTTGCTGGTACAACGTGTTCTATAACACAGGTTAATCCTAGTATGGATATCAGACTTTCACAAATGAAACTATGTTCAATAACATATGAGGACCATAGGTATATAAGTTTTTTGTGAAATCTGTCATTTTCAATGTATATTAGTTTAAATTTAAGTAGGTACCGGGGAACGAAAAAGATACCATTTGAAAATCTGTTTTGTGTTAAATTTTGCATGGACTGCAAAGCCTACAACGTCTTTTTACAGACTGAAAGAGGTCACTGTGAGTATTCCGGGGAACATAACGTTTTCATTTTGTTTGATTAGTTTATTTTTATTTTATACTTTTATAAAAAAAATGTAGAGTGTTCTAATGCATTAATGCATTTTCACATTAGAAAAAAAAATTAGACGCGAAGAGTGATCCACAATTACCTGGTTTGAAAGTAGGGAATTCCGTGTACTAATCAATTCGGAAAAGATCATTTGTCAAATTGGTCCTACCGGGAACCGAACCCGGGTCCTTCACACCCAGCGCCTCAACTGTTGGGCCACAGAGGTCGTCTATATTTATAAATTCACACAGTTACACAAAACATTAGCAAGGAATAGAGATACGGAGAATAAAAATGTGAAATATACAAATGTAGGGTCTCTGCACAAAGTTCAACAACAGTTGCGTGGTCTGTCAAAGTGACGTTTGGTAATTTAGACACAGTTAGACACAGTTGTGTCCATGAATAGCTTTCCGCTACTTTACGATATTGGCCTATATGTATGAATATGCAACACGTTAATCACGTCGCGAACTAATCTAGAATTATTAAGTTTAACAAAGCAAGATGACGGTGTAGCACGCAGTCATGGCACCGGTCAGGCACGTCTGCTATGCGTACTTTATTAACCATATCGATTGGGGCGGCATTTTGGAAACATTCTCAGAACCATCGTTTGAGGAAATCGATGAGGTCTTCATAGAGATATTTGTAGGTATAGAACTTATAACAAAGAAATAACAGGTTAGCTGTACAAGGAGAAAATACCCATCTTTTTGAAAATCAAATCGCTGTTTCAACTATAGTTAGTGTAAGCTAGTGTTTAAATTTTGATAGTGTAGCTTTTTAAACCGCATTTTATGTTTTTGTCAATAAACAAATAAATATTAGACAACATCACGTACGTTGTTCGCAAAGTAAGTAAGTAAAGCACTTGTGTTACGGAAAACGGAAACGACGACGGTACCACAAACATCCTAAATAATACAGAGAAGTTAGTTCTTCTATATTGAACCGGCAGGGGATCGAACCCGGGACGCCATGAAAACCAGTATGCAAGCCACTCGACCACAGAGGTAATCAAACTTTTAAATATTGTTTTACCTGTATGTTTGTAATACTTTTAAACCAATCCTAATACCTACCTGGCAAACTTTTGACATCGTAACCGTCGAAATCACAGTCTCTCTTAAATGTTCGTAAACTTTCCAACCGACTTTAAAAAAGGAGGAAGTTCTCAATTCGACAGTATTTTTTTTGTATGTATGTTACGCGATTACTCTGGCATTTGTGTACCGATTTTGATGATTCTTTTTTTATTGGAAGCAGGGTACCTCAATATTGATCTCATTTAAATTTGAAGAAAATGTTCCACCTCTAAGGGTGGCAAACTAGGGGATGAATCCGGTTTCACGTACTTGGCACATAGATGTAATTCCACGAACTCTTGAAGTCGGTTTTTTTTAAATAAAAAAGTTGTAATTGTAAACCATTGTTTCTTCTAATTATCTATGAAAATTTGGATAGTGTAGCATTTTAAACTGTTTCCACCAATTATTGTCAAACTGTTGGAAATAGATAAACACACAGGAAAGAACTGATGCGAATAGAGGAAACAAAAGTAGATCATACCAATTGAAGCTCCGTGAAATACTCCTTATGTAATTCTATGTTTTGGTTTGACCTGGTTACTGTCAATCACATAGTTAAACATGCTTTTAACGTACTTAACATAGTAACCTTTTCATAATGTTAAAACTTCATTATTATTATAATTATTAATACAATGATCAAGCACTAAGAAAAATTCTTTCGATCCGGCTGGATTCGAAGCAACACCTTCAGCATACCGTGTCTTACGCTCTGCCAAGTGAACTACGGAAAGAAGGAGTGGACCTTACGAATTTTTCTATATGCTTGTGTGTAGATGTTTGTTTTGGATTTTAACTACATTTTTTGTCGTAGCGTCATCTGTGATAGTTTAACTAACTAGATAGAAATCTATAATAGTTTTTCTTCATTCAATCAGGTCTTAGTGTTGTATTTCTTTGTATTAAAAATTATGACAAACTAGTGGAGTAATATCACAAAAAATAATAGAATATCATGGTATTACAACTTAGTGATATTCAGTCAAAATAATGTTCCATCGTGATTAAAAAAAGCACAATAATTACGAGCAAAAACCATAGACCTCTCGCTACCTTCCACCACTTCCGGTAGTCTTTTCATACTTGCACGTTTATTCTAGGTACTTCTGCCTTGGTGGTCATTATAAATAATAGCTTGGAAATGTATAATTACAAAGGTAGTCATATAGTTAATTTAAAACTGCGCTAATTATTTGTTTTCTTTCTGGGATAAATAAATGAATTAAAGAATAGTGACAATTATTCGAAAATTCAAATTTGAAAATTGAAAAAAATTATCGAATGAAACCAGTAAAATTATATTATCGTTTATAAATGGATAACTAAATATTCTGTTTTTTTGTAATATCAAGCATAAATAATAATAATCACATTATTCGTAATAAGTTCCATTCAATATTTTTTCTAACTTTCAAATCGTGAATTCTACCATTTTTAAGTAAGGACAGTATTTGGTTTCACATGCGAAAGTTTTTTTTTTTGGTTTTTGTTTATTTATTTGGTTTCAAATCTTGGAAATTCTTACCTACTTCATCGTCATCACACCTTTTTATCATCATCTTTTCGGGTTCCAGGTGACTAATTTTTAAAAATTTCGAACCGTTCTAGAATTCCCTTTTCATTCACTATTCTTAGTTTGTTCGGTGGTTCGATCCGTCGTCACTCTCATCAAAATTCTTGAAACGAGAATACGTGCTCATAAATCACAAATCAATTTCATTTTCTTATTGTTAAACTTTACGTCGATTACTGTTTAAATTATAATATAATAGTATTGTGTAATGTGTTATTTACTTTTATACGGAGTGTTTTATTATAATTATACCTTTTTATATAATTTTATTATTTGTTACAGCCTTCCTTTTCCTCTTTTATGATTTCTTACAATAAATCTTGTGGACCGACCTTTTGCATTCTCATTTCTATGAGGCTACGCGGCAAGTTGTACCTTAAAATGTACGTTAAAAAAGCTGTAGTTACTGTTTAACGCGTAGCTCAATATCCTCCTCAAAGAATGCCACAATGACCTTTCCTGCGTCGCTTGCTTCCAGCGGACTCTCGCAGCATTCACCAGATCATCAGTCCACGTGGTCCTCGCGGTCGTCACTCGAGAACTCTTCGGTCCTATCGACCATCTGTATTGCGAGTAGGTACTGTGCCTTGCTCACTGCCACTTAAGTATTGCAATTCTTTGGGCTATGTCGGTTACTATGGTTCCCTTGCGGATATCCTCATTACTGATTCGGTCTTGCAATGAAACTCCGAGCATAGCCCTTTGAGTGACCTTGAGCCTTTTTATGAGGTCCATAGGCAGCGACCACGTCTCAGTACCGTAAGACATCACTGGCAACACATATTGGTCAAAGACTTTTGTGTTGAGACACTTTTGGACTAGAAGATATGGCGTAATTTTTCGAACGCTGCCCAGCCGATTCGACGAATGACCTCTTTCTCAAAGTTGGACCTACCTAACTGGATAATTTGTCCCAGGTATACATAATTGTCAACAACTTTGAGTGTAGAGTTTCTGATCTTCATGGGAGTTGGCCGTACATGGTTATTCGACAAGATCTTCGTCTTGTCCATGTTTATTTTTACTAGCTCATTATAAACTTGAATGGAACTAATGTGAAAAAGATACTCTAATATACAGTCTACGAATCAATATAAACCTAATTTACGCGGCAACAACTACAGCATCATGCTGGCTTTAACAACGAGAATCCACCCATACTCATAGTATAATTATAAAATCACCAGTATGATTGAATGTTCACCGCCACGCCCCTTTATAAGAAAGAGAAAGAGCATTTTCTCAGGAATCTTTTGTACCAAAATATTTAACCATGAAAGTAATCGCATCTCTTTCACTCCTTAGGCCATTATTTTTAAATCAATTGCGATGGCAGGTAAATTGAACACAATGGTTTGTGTGAAGTGAATTATAATTTGAGTTTATCGTGATTCCAATGCAATAAATCCTTGTTAAGATATAAAACGCTTTACATAGCAATCAAAAATTTATTAGACAGGGTAAATATATTTTCGACAACTCAAAAAAGAAACTTTAAGAGAAATAAGCACTCATTATAATAACATTTTGTATTAAGTTTCTTTCTTTTTTTGATTTTGTACAAACACACATTACGATTCGACACACATTTCGATTTCGAATTAAAATTTCTTGATTCATCGATTTATATAATAATGCTCTGTTATTCGCTTAAACTTTTTTACGTAATAATAATAATTGTTAGTCTATATATTGTTCCACTGTTGGGCACAGGTCTTCTCTTACTATGGGAGGGCTTGGGTTATAGTTCCCACGCGGGTCCGATACGGATTGGAAATCACACACACCATTAATAATAGCCTTGCAGGGTCTGTTCCCGTTCGCCGTTCGACCTGCGTCCGAAACAACTACTATCAAATAAGCAATACTCGACTAAAGCAATTAACAATGTCAAGTAAAAAGCATCATTCGCATCACGCATCTTTTAATTTGGTCGAATATTACTTATTTCACAGTAATTTGTAGGTTTCCTTACAATGTTTTCCTTCACCGAAAAGCTCATGGTAAATTAGAAATTAAATTTCGCACATAAATTCCGAAAACTCAGAGGTGCAAGCCCTGACCCGAACCCACAACCCTCTGCTTGAGAGGCAGTAGCTCCAAATCATTAGGCTACCACGGCTATTTTTGCGTACAGAAATAAAAATGAATATCCATAACATTACAAATGGTTGTTTCGTAAACTTTGCGCTTTACGATATACAACATGCACCATGGGTGAAGTACATACTTAAATATCATGTTATTATTGTCTTGAACCACCGCTTAAGTGAAACTGACCTTTATGACACCAAGTACAAAAGTAAGCACTTTACTTACCTATTTCTGCCAACAAGCAGTAATGTCGGCATTGATCCGGTTTTGAAGGGTAAAGGTGCTGGTGAAATACAGGCACATGGGACATGACAGCTTATGTCTCAGGGTGACAATGTAATTTCACCAGCACCGTTACCTTTCAAAACCTGAACGCTGTAATGTGAACATTGTTGCTTGGCGACAGATAAAGGTATGGTGGCAGTACTTCCCTGGACTTAACTCTTTCACAAGGAGCTACTGCTACTAAAATAAATACATAAATTGTTAATAATCAACGGCTAACTAATAATAATTCAAGATTAATTCGACTATTTACACTGATTAAGATTAACTCGATAAGGAATCAATTAAGAATTAAAATTCGATTCAATATTTAGTCCACAATTTCCGCCGTAATTTATTGGATCAAGTTATAAATTATAAATAAGCGTTACAAAGACGGTGATTTTTAAATTACTCGATTAAACCCGAGTGGCAACAAGAAATTTCCATATTAAATTAAAAATAGTTACCTAAAACGTAGTTTTAAATTCATTGCTCTATTTTATGCTTTCAGGTTGCGTAAAATGAAAGAGGGAGAGAAATATAAGTGAATGATTATTTTATATTTTTTCACATACTATACAGGGTGTAATCGTTAAGTGTATTCAGTAAATTCAAGAGATATGAAAAACCTTAAAACGATATCGAAAGTAAATTACTAAATAAGTAAAACGAAATCAGTAACTTTTTAAAATAAAACTAGAAATATTCAAGATTTTAACGGTTAACATTCCCAAGCATTTAATATGACATTCGTAAAGGGTTTAGTTTCGTACTAATGCTTTGATTACAAAATTTTGTACTTACTAAAAAATAAACATCACTTTGCTTTTATTCAATTAAAAGTTAGTTTTCATTATCTGCAAACTTATTGTTACCTCTTGGAATAGGTCAACTAAAGTCTCCCTACGAATGTCATACTACGAAAATTATTGATGTTTAGTAATGTAAGCTACTATAACTTAAGTAGAGTAAAAAGCTGTTCAATCAAGAGGGGGGACCAGGAGACCTAAGACACAGGGGTACCCTAGTTTAGGCCTCTGTCTTTCACAATTTAAATTTTGTTAACTCTGTGCCTGAAGTTTGTATTTATTTGCTGTGAGAGAAAATAAATTATTATTATTATTATTATATTATTAAACGTTAAAATTTTGGATATTTGTAGTTTTATTTAAAAAAAGTAATCGATGTCGTTTTACTCATTTGGTAACGTACTTTCGATATCAGTTTAAAGGTTTTTGGTATATTTTATATTTACGGAATAATCGCTTGGGTACACTTAACGATTACAGCCTGTATTATTTTACAGTTTTTACTTGCTTCGGTGGCGTAGAAACCAAAAGTAAGTTTTAGCCTCCGACACTAGATTTTGCCATCCCTCTCGGATCTGAGCAGGCTTCTTCACAAGTACCGTGGTCTTTCAGACCTTTCTGGACTTCGTCGCTCCAGCGGTCCTAGGACGTACGATAAGTTCGGCGTCCACTCGTCGTCCCAAGTATGCTCTCTTCGCGACACGATTCTACCATTCTCTACACATGTCCGAGGCAGCGAAGTCTCTCAGCGTTAGTTTCTCCTACAACATTGGCGGCTCATCAATTTCAAGGTTCTTCCTTATCCTTCAGCTCCCATCCTCCCATTGCGTCGGTCCTAAAATTTTCTGCAAGATTATATATAATTATGTATAACAACAACAAGCAAATACATTTGTAAGTTGTAGGAAAAGTCGAACGAGTTTTGTTGTCATTTTTAAAATTGTACCTAATATTCCAGTAGCACCTTGTACGTAAGTGGGTGCATTTAACTCATACTACTATAACCAATCTATTGGTACAACTTAACAAAATCGTTATGTGAAAATAACTATATTTATAAATTGGCCATTACAGTCTGGTTCACTAATAGAGGCTTGGACACTATTATTTTCTTTAAATGGTCATTGAACAATATCTGTTGTCATAGGAAATAAAACTATTTTTCCGGATTTAAATCGCGTATATTTATCGAGTTCTTAGGTTTTCGCGATTGTTATACATAGGAATGAAACTATTTTTCCGGATTTAAATCGCGTATATTTGTTTTTTCAAACAAACCGACGTTTCGGGCCCTTTACAGTTCCCATGTTCACGGTTGGCTGTTAAACGTCGGTTTGTTTGAAAAAAAAACAAATATACGCGATTTAAATCCGGAAAAACAGTTTCATTTCCTATGTGTAACAATCGCGAAAACCTAAGAACCAAATAATCTGTTGTCCTTAAAAAAAGACCGGTGCCATTAGTCGATCGCGTAAAATTCTACGTCAAACGTACGTTGCAGAATTTTCCATACTAATATTTTGGGCAGTCTCCAGCAAGTTTATCACTGTAAATTCATAGTAAAGGTAGTTCCAGTATACCCGATGGTATACGAAAAGACGCGAGAGGATTCGTTGTCTTCGGCTCGTAGCAAGAGATCAAAGGAATTCATGTGTAAGTTTTTGCTTCTTTGTTACGATTTATTAAGAGTATATGCTACCTCAGCTTATATTCAAATTTTTCCCGTATTAATAAGGTTTATTTTGCTTGGGTCGAGCGGCAGAAACACTGGCTTTATTTCCTGTTTTATTTAGTTAATTTGATTTAAAAAAAATCATTGGTATATGTAAAGTACCTATAGAATACATCGGCTTTTTTGTAAAATTTCGTAGTAAGTTTGTGTGTTTTCTATCGTGAAAATTTTTCAAATCGTATTTTCACACCATATGGTAATCAATGTATATCCTCAAATGTACTATATATTTTTCCAAAGAGATTGATTCAACACTTTCATTGTTATGCGGAATCAATCATAGCCATTTGAGGTAGTATAGACTCTTAAAGGTAGTTGGTACACACGATAAGCGTGGCGGTTTGTAGTTCATCTACCTTACTGGGAGATACGGGTGTATGTGTGACACAGTTTCATCGGCTTCTCGAAGATATTAATAATGGTAAAAATATTTATTCACCATGCCACATCACGCAACATTTAGCATGTCAAGGTACAATTTTTGGATCTTATAAAACACTCCATAACTTAACCTCTAAAAAAGCCACTTAATTGTCTAAATTAAACACTATCTATGTCAAATAAATCCACTTATAATTTAGTGTTTGTACAATTTACATCCATGCATCCTTTATCACGCAAGCAACTTTACGAATTTAAGGAAGAAGTACATGCATATATTAAAAAATTCAAAATAGTTATTAATTGAATAAAGCGGATTTTTTATTAACAACGACTTGATGCTATTGATAAATTCGTTATCTAGTAACTCAGTTAATACACTAACTTTGTTGTAGCTATTGAACGGAAAATGTATTGCATTGCAGAACTTGCTGCGTCGCTTCTACATAGGCTTAACTACTTTAAATATACCTTTCGGCACTAATACGTGTGTATGTGGAGTCCACAGCACGCTTAGCTATAAACTTATGATTGATATTCAAATCCAGGCTACTTATGATAAGAGCGCACGAAAGACCAAAGTGTAAATCGGCATTGTTGACTACAGTGTAAGAGCGGTGCTTTTTCTTAGTTACTTAGATTACATTCAGCCTTTTAAAATGAAAAGGATTTTTGAAACTTTCCTGCTTTTCGGTAAAAAAATTGGTAAAATTTATGGCAACATTATATTTATAAGAAATGAAACGGTTGACTGTGACCATGGGACCTGTAAAGGGCCCGAAATGTTGGTTTGTTTGAAAAAACAAATATACGCGATTTAAATCCGGAAAAATAGTTTTATTTACTATGTGTAACAATCATGAAAAGCTAAGAACTCGAAACATTATATTTAGTCTGAAAATAGCTAATATCACTTTTGAGAACTTCGAGAAAACTAATCTCAACTTTTTTTACTTTCAAAGTTTGCAAATTTTTCAGTTGTGTCAGTGTTTAAGCCATTGTGTGTGACATAATGTAGAGTACTAAATACGTATTTTAGGCTCGCAGTTTTTCACTAAACTGTTATCAGTAATTAGTGATAATATGTAGTTTAGAAAATATTATTAATTAATGAAGAAACTTTTAGCTACAAGTTTCTTATCACGCTATGACCTCTGTCGTCTCCTGGATTTTGTTGCTTCAGTTCTTTTCAACAGGATAGGTACTCGATGTCTTGTTCTTAATCAGGAACCGCAATGGAATTATTGGGCTATTACTGCAGAAATCATGTCACATAAATAACCACCTTTAACGGATGTAAATAACTGTAAATTTTAAATGACTTTTCACATAAATTTATAACTGTGAAAGTAAGTAGTTAACACATTGGTTAACGATCTAGAGTGACATTAATTATCTTCATTAATATCACTTCCTATTACGGTAATTTTATATGATTTTGTGCAGTCTTGTCCGTTTACTTAAATAGCACTGCAACTTCTTGTGAAAGTTTTTGTATTTCTGCAACCAAGCAATAATGAAAGCATTACAGCCTTTCGGTTTTGAAGGGTAAGGGTGATGGTGAAACTACAGATACATTGGATTTATCTACTCTATGTCGCAGCGGCCCTTAGGGCGCGTTCTCATTATGTCGTGACGACAGATAGTCGTCATAGATAGTTTAGTATCGTAGCTTGTATATTTAAATGAAGTTGTTCACATATAAAACACTGTTAACTGTCGTTCACGACTCTGTTGACGTTACGACGACTGACTGTCGTGACAATGGGAAGAGCTAGAACGACAGTCGTCCAACGATAAATAAAACGTCTTGATAAAAATGTGACGACAGAAAATCGCAGCTTCGAACGATTCTGTCGTGCAAAAAGAACCGATAAATTGTCGTCACGATCTAGTGGGAACAGCTAGACACGACAGTCGTTCAAAGATAATATAAACGTCCACGACACAGGTCGTTACATGGGAAGAGGCTAGACGCGACAGTCGTCCAACGATAAATAAAAGGTTACGACATAATGGGAACGCGCCCTTTGACCTTTGCCATATAAATTTCTATTTGGCACTGCAACTGTTACAAGTAGTCGTGTAGACTTCTTTGCGTCACTTGATATAACAAAAAGCAACATTATTGCGCCCGTCGCCCTTCGACATAAGTTGACAAGTCCCATGTGCTTCGGATAATCTGGAACACAGTAAAGATCACATTACCGCCTGGCGGCAGAAATATATATTTTGGATTGTAAAATTTGACATTTAGTCGTCGACCGTCTATTGAAAGAACTGTCAAAATTTTAGCAGAATACGTATGATTTGTCGTCGATTTGTCGATTCACCAGAACACGCTTTAACGACATTTGGATCGAACGACTTTAAAATTGGACTCGTTGACGTTCACTGTCACACGTGAATACGAAAAAGCAGTTCAACGACTAAATCGCTACGATAACAGTTTGATTACGTGAATCAGCCCCCAGTGCAAGGAAATAACTCCGAGGTACCCAGAACATTCCAGAAGCAATTTAAAAAAGTCCGTTGAAATGGTCACCTAATAATTTGATTTGTTGACGTCAAGGAACATTTTATTACCAACGAAGCTGTATAGCTTATAGCACATTTATATTTGTTCGTTTTCATAGTCAGACAAAACAAGTTATCGGTAATGGTATCAAATTACATTCAGTGTCAGACAGATGCGTGTGACTGTATCTGACGTTGCTGTTTTAGAACCTACTGTGTTTGTTTCTTGTAGGCAACTTTTATAACAAGAAAAAGTATGTATCCGACAATTCATAATGAGAATTAAATACCTACCTGGTCTCAAACTTGAGTATTCCATTGAGTTCTTGTGCCGTATATCATTATTATTATTATAATGCTAAACCATACCTACACGTCTTTAAACGTCTTTACAAAGCGGTCAAAAACTATTGCAAGTAGCTAGAAATGTCTTATCTCATACACCGTATTTGCCCGACATATCCCCTTCAGATATTTATATACTTCAGCCTTTACAAAATTATTTCAATGGACACAACTTCGAGAATGAAAAGATCATCAAACAACCCTTATAACAGTATTTTATAAGTAAAGACAAGAATTTCTATGAAAGAGGAATTTTAAAATTACCCGCAAGATGGCAAGAAATTGTAAATCAATATGGCCAACACATAATTGATTAGTTTGATATTTATTTTTAACCGACTTCAAAAAAGGAGGAGCTTTTCAGGTCAGTTTTTTGAACGTTTTACATTAATACTTTGATAACGTTTAAAATTTAATATCGGGATATTGACAATACGAAATAGATGCTTCAATGCACAAGGAGTAAAGAGTATTGTACTCCTAGTGCCATCGGGGTCGTTAATTTATAGAATGTTTAGTTTCTTTACTTTGGTATCCCGTGTGGACAAGGTGATTTTCTCAAGATGGACATCTTTCTTAAGCAAAAGTAACAGACACTCGAAGCCAATACTTCAACGAAGACAACACAATACAAGTGCCTACCTGCATTCCAAAGTAAATGTTTCCTTTTTGCACACTCAAAAACAATCCGAGATGCAGTATTTAGCAATGACTTTTCCAATTCACAGACGTGACTTTTGTGACTTTTGCGAGATTATCTTTGATTGAAATCGGTAACTATATTTATTTAACTCGACACGGGTTTTTACATAGTTTAAGGATTAGAAACTGGTACTTTAAATATAACTGTGTTTTACAACCTTCCATTTTTGTTTATGTATGAAATAAATATTATTATTTAGAGGACTGTAGCGTTGTAAAAATTACATCTTCTCTCTCCTTAGTGTGCCGCTTCTCTACGAAGGTTGACGACCATCATGGCTATTCTCATTTTTGAAGCTGCCGCATGAAAGAGGGAACGTGTGCTAAGGTGGAACCTGTCTCTCAGGCTCTTCAGCCACAAGGTTTTCCTTCTGCCTCGACTACGCTTTCTTTATATTTTTCTCTGCATTATTAGTTAAAGAATCCGGTATCTATTGCCCCACGTGGCCAAAATCTTGCAGTTTCCTTTCTTTTACAATTGTGAGTATTTCCAACTTTTTTCTCATTCGACGAAGAACCTCAACATTGGTGATCTTTTGTACCCATGATATGCCAACCATACGTCTGTACAGCCGCATCTCGAAGGACTCCAGTTTTGAGCATAATACTGGAGTCAAGGTCCAACATTCCATACCAAACAACAAGATACTGAAGACATAACAGCGGACCAAACGCAATTATGTAAGAGGAACGCAGTTTGAATCATGGTATTAGCTAAGTGTTTGTCAATAGAAATAAATATAGTGGCAGGTATGTCGAAATACTTAGCCATTTTTAGGTTTCCGTACAGAAATAATAAAATCAAACTGCAGAGGTGACATTATCCTTTCCAACAGTGGAAACTTCGTAATATGATGTTTAGAAAAAGTTGTACTCGAAAACATTTGTAAGAATCAGTACAGAGTACACAAAAAACCGACCTCAAAAGTCATTCATCCCCTAGTTTGCCACCTTTAGAGATAAGGAATATTTTCTTCACATTTAAATGGGACCACATCTGAGCTACCCTCTTTCCAACAAAAAAGAATCATCAAAATCGGTTCACAAAAAAAACATACAGTCGAATTGAGAACCTCCTCCTTTTTTTGAAGTCGGTTAAAAAGAAAGTGTAAGTACAACACAACACTGCTTGTACTGCAATGAAAGATCTGTGCAAATTAATAAAATATGATTATTCATCACACAAATATATATAAAACATTAGAAATACATTTACTAAGAGCTACTCCGTTTTTTAGTACCAACACGTCAACTAAAAGGAAAACGTATGTAACAATTTCTTAGCGACCGTCTGTGTTTGTGCATAAATCACGTGTCTTTATATTTAATTGAAGTCAATGAAGTCTTTTTGTTTACTCTTCTCAAGTAATAGGATGGAAAAAGCTAGTGAATACTCGTTGGAAATAGATTTTTACAGCACACGTTAAAGTTTTAAAGTGAAAATATAATTTTATTACTTACTTTTGCTTTCTACTTTGTTGTTTCGAAAGTCTCTTTTTTACCTACAGTATAATTTAACTTTTTCCAGAAGTCTTGATTGATGAATGTCATAAATTTATAAACAGAAAAGGTCGAGTCTCGATCTGGAGCATAGTTGGTGAGAGCGGTTGACCTCGTGTGGCAACAGACGCTGGTTTGAGTTTTGTCAGGTCGAAGGATTTTTTGTTCTGTTGTTTTGTATTCTTGCTACGGATTTAGGTCCCATAATTCCGAATGAAGCCGTACGGCAAAAAACTAAAGTGACATACATAACTCGCAAAATAAATAAACTTTGTGGCAGTGTTCTACATATTCGGTAAGTTGGACTATTTGTAGAAGCATTATTACTTATAAAAGCTTGATTAGTAAATGAATATCATTGTAGTAAAAACATGATGATTAATGGTATAATTTAAATAGGATTTTTCACACCTACACCAATTTACGTGTCGTATAAATTAATTACCACATCAGTATAAAAGCGAAACTGTTTCCTGATAAATCACTTTTAGAATATGTCCCTTTCGTCGACATCATAACCTAGTCCCTTTATAAATAGTTCATACGACGGTCACCTCTTAAAGTACTTTTGTCTTTAACTTCAATTTAATAAAGACTTTATATTGTCTTAAATAAAAGTGGAATAGCTTTAACATTACATTTGAAAAAAGACCAACACATTTCAAAAGTTTGATGTGTTTGTGTTTACATAAAAGGTGTAAGCGGTCGGCTTTTTAAAATCCAACATAGAAATGCCTCTACCTAAATACAAATCTGAAGTTTCGTCAGGTCTTTCAAATCTGGTAACTCTTTTAATACGTCCACTTTTAAATGCCTATACTATAATACAAATTTCATGTCCAGAGAGGTCTAACAAAATTTGACGCGTTGAAATATTGTGTGCACTGTCGTGTGTTGAAGGACTAATGTGTCAACAGATAAAGCTGTTTTTTGAAGTGTAAGTTAATCATAGGAAGAGGTTTTAAAACCTTCTACTACTCGTATCAAAGGATAAGGACACACTTTTACTTTTAATGTGAAACTATTTGTCTGCGTGTTGACGGAGTGCCACAGGGTCTCTAGTAACGTATTGAATTTAAAGACTTTCCACAAAAATATTATCTATAGTAGGTTTTTAAATTAATTATAGTACGCGCTTAATACAGAGGTCCGGGGTTCGATTCCCGATACGACCAATTTAAAACATGAGCTTATTTAAATTGGTTTTGGTTTGACTGTTCTCGGTAGTGCTAATAAGTGAATCTCATTGTTTTTATACTTATACTCTGCAGTGGTTGCCTTAATGGTTTGACCTACCGCGTCTCAAACAGATGCCCTGGGTTCGAATCCGAGCTCGCACCTGCGAGTTTTCGGAATTACAGTCCGAAATTTAATTACAAATTTACTATGAGCTTTTCGGTGCAAGAAACCATCGTGATGAAACCGGCACATCAAAGAAGGTTCAGAACCTTTGGAAGATGTGTTAACTCCCCAACTCGCATTGGGTCATATCCTCGCCTGGGAATAATTTGATGATGATGATGAATATGAATTTTGGAACAGAATATTACTATCTACTTTGAATTGATATCTATCTATATAACATTTACTTTGTTTTGAATGATTAGTTGGTTTATGTAATTTAATACGTGTAGCGAATGAAGAGCGGTGCCTCCTGACACAGGCTATGCTTAAAAGGAGGCTTCAGCCACTATTGTTTAAGAGACCACGTTCTTAAGAAATAAAGATTTTTATTATTATCTACGTTGTTTTTTTTTAATTTATGCATGAAATGACAAACAGCCACATGGTTTACATGATGGAGTGGTTACAGCAGCCGCCATATGCGTTGCGAGCCGTGGGATATAATATCTTAAGTGTCCTACGCCTGTGACTGGGTAACCTATCACAAACTCGAAAATTTTTTTGTCCGAAATGGCGTTTGTTCGAATTTTCATTACACCGAAAACCGAATCATAACGAAACAGTTGTACTTTCAGGATATGTTGAATGTTTATCGCAAAGACACGATTATGTTCGATTAGGTTAGGTTGAGTTAAGTTTAAAAGGAAAAAAACATTTTCTTCAAAATTTTGAGTGATAGCCTCAATTTTGGCCAAACACTATTTCTGGAAAACGTCGCTTCGGATTACTGATAGGTGACCCTGTGACTGCGCAGGCTCTCCCCACTATTGAATTTGCAATACTGCTGCTTTGTGATTAGACAGGGTGTGTCCCCAAATAAGCTAAATTCTAAATAAGCTGATTCGGATCTGTTATTAAAACCGTCAAAAAAAAGAAGGGGGTTCTCATTTCGACTGTACTTTTTTTGTGTATATTACGCGATTACAATAAAAGTGCTTTTGATGTATTGAAAAGAGAAACGAGATTTTTTAACATTTTAGAAGCATGCAAATTCGCAATACGCAAGTATCCTGAATATTTCACAAGCGAACAGATATTTCTACAGGTTATGCATCGCGACATGGACATAAAATGATAACACCAACCACCTGAGTAATAAATTACCAACGTCGTTAATAGACGAATAAAGGGACTTCATATTTATAAATAAAGTAAAGACACTGCTAATAGATGAGAACCTCCTCCTTTTTTTGAAGTCGGTTATAGTGTCAAGTCCAATACTATTGGTTTAACTTTAACTGTCTCCGTGGCCGAACGGTTATCATGCTGGTCTAACGGTTAGGTTAGGTTAGGCTAATTCCCGGTTAAAGCTAAGGTTTAATTCCCGGACCGGGACAAATATTTATATGGCCTACATTTATTTCTCTCGACTTTGGGTGTAATTTGTCGTTATGTAAGTGTGTGTCCATGGCATCCACGATACAGGGTTTCCTTTGTGTGGAGTTGTGAGTGTGTGCGTTATTATTAAAACAGTTCTTCTCCGCTCCACATTCTGATAACTCTTGCTCCTAATTAACAGTTCTGAAGTTTTTCAACGTAGTATCGTTATTTCGTTTTATTTGCAGATTACATTTAAGTAGGTCGATGTGCAAGCGCATTTCAAAAGCTGTTAGCGACATAGAATAAACTCGTTAAACTCAGTTACTGAACCATAAAGTCGTTGTAAAATAATAATCAAACGAACTCCAAACAAAAGCTAAATGATAACTGCCCACTTGTACAGTCGAGCACACGCTCAAAGATCATTAAAACTAGTAATTAACTGTCATCGAACACCCATCATGTCACGTCACAATTTCTATTTAGCTATATTGGACACAGAGTAATAAAAATAAACAGCAAGTCTCTTTATCACGAAGTTAAGGAAACGCTGCCGCACAAAGTTGCTTTTTCGTATACATAAATTATGCACACTTTCGGTTTCAACAAACTGTGATCTTTATGAATCAAAGACCGGTTGTTCCAAATACACAGATACAGAAACTCAAAGGCGTTGATATGATGAATTAGATTGATAATGATAGATTTCTCATAGATGGCGTTACGGCTAAAAAGTCGTTGAAAACCAAATACAAAGATCCAACAATAAGCACATAGAAAAATAAAATTCGTGAGGTCCGCTGGTTCGCTACTTAGTTGGCATAGCGTCTGGCACGGTTTGCTAGAAGACGTCGTCGGTTCGAATCTGCCGGATCGAAGGAATTTTTTCTAAGTATTCGACCTTTGTATTAATAATTATAACAAACTAGTGGAGTAATTTCCCAAAAAATAATTGAATATCAATTCAATACAAATTTGATGAATTACATGTTAAACTGATGGATATTTTAGGTAGCGCCCCGGAGTTAATTCTTTGTTCCACAACAGGTAACTGATATGCATATCTGATACAATTAAAAAATATATTGTGTTTATTTTAACGACGGTAACAACACCATGTGCAAATGAACAAAATGGCAACACTCGACAACAAGCGACCGGGTTTTAACCCGGCGCTTCGTTTCTTTGTTTCGTAAAGCTTATTAACGTCTGAAATCGAAGGAAAAATTGATTTACAACTAAATATTTTTAAATCGAGATTTGTTAAAATGTAATATTATTACAAAATGTTTATTGCTTGCTTATATATTTTGCTCTTCTATTGAATAGATTACCTTGAAAATTGCATTGAAATAATCGATACAACTCATTGTCATATACACTTGAACAGATTTTCGTAAAAATCGAATCATAATACCTACATCCCTACTGGAGTTGTCTCTTTTTCGTCTAAAAAAGATTTTTTATAACTAAATTTCTAATAAGTATGGATTACGTATATGCCATTAATGCGTATGATTTTGGCAGAAACGGGCTTAAACCCGGCGCTTTGAGTAAAACCAGACGGGTTGATTGGGTTCTAACCCACAGTCCATCTCCACAAGCAATAGATTCAACAGCACAGCTAAACCTAGTTTTGACTTCCACCACTGTAAAAAGCGTTTTATACACTATGTAATTGCTATTACTGGAGTTCCGTTACTAATGAAAACGATGGAAATGGTGATGGATATGGTAGATAAAGTGGACATGGCGAAGCTAACTAACTTCGGCCTACTTCCATTGCCTCATACGCTTTGAAGAACTCGCACCATTGGTGTAATAATACCAGATCTGCAAAATTATTTTCATGAGAGAGATTTAAAGATTCTATGAGCAAAATTAGTCGATAACTGTTTATATATGTTATAGGAGATTTTATTAATAGAAATATCAAGCGACGGGACGAAAAACTCGTGCACCTTATGGTAAGCTGCACGCCTGTAAATAACGTTGCAGTACCACTCAGAGGTTGCAATCGCAAAGATCTGAGGGGCATTATCACTGTGCCCGTCACCCTGAGACATAAGTTGACAAGTCCCATGGGCAGTAATTTCACCAGCACCCTTTCTTACCCTTCAAACCCGGAACACAGGAATGCTGACATTACTGCTTGGCGGCAGAAATAGGTAAGGTAACAATAGTTCCCTGTCGAACTTTTTCGCAAGGATTTGTGAAAAATTTGTATTAATTGCAATATTAATAATAATAACAAAACTAGTGGAGTTACTTCACAAAAAATTAAAATAATACGTTTGATCGTAAAGAGACATCGTCATTTCGCTGCTATAAGGTTTTATAAAAATCTCTCACAAGATGTTCCTACTCGTAGTGGCGACGAGTGCCGAAAACAAACTATGACAAAAACACAGGGGAATTTCGACAACTCCGTAACTTGACTTGTGACTCAGTTGGTAAGAGCGAAGCTAAAGTATGGCCATGAGTTCAAGTTCCACCGGGTCCAAGAATTTTTTCTAGGTATGTGTTTCGATCTTTGTAAAAATAATCATACCTTACTGTTGTAATAATAAATATTTAATAATTTTAGACGACCTCCGGGGTCGTGTGTACATTGGTTTTCACGGTGTCGTCACTTCTGAAGTCCTCCGAATTCGATCTCTGGCCTGGTCAATGTAGAAATGAACTTTTCTATATTGTCTCGGGTCTGGGTGTTTGTCGTACTGTGTTTGTTTTCGATTTCCATAACACAAGTGCTTTAGTTACTTACTTTGGAGCAACGTATGTGATGTTGTTTAACAAAATCCCTTGTAAAGCAAATTTCAAGTCCATAGGACAAGTGGAAGTAAAATAAGTATTCACCTTATGACTGAAATCTCCACACTAACTGAGAAAAAAGCTGATGATCTGTAAACAGCTAAGCAGATGTTCATTGAACATAGCCAAGAACCATCCCGATTAAACCAGTTTTCATGTCAGAGAGATCTGTCCATCCGTTTTGGAACCAAGACGCCACAGGCAGACCCACAGTTCGCCAATTATTCCCTTCTTTTTATGTCGCGGGTTAAAAAGAAATTTCAACAAATATTCACATGCCAACCACAAGCATCTATTCTATTTACTCCAAATATCTAATCTTTGCTACGTCAAGAAGACTTGGTTTGTTTTAGAAGTAGTTATAGATATTATAATTCTGTATAATGGGTAGGAGTAATTGTAATAGGTATTATAATATGTCGGTCCATGTCCAAGCCAGTATGAGTCGGGGTTAGCTAGTTTCGTTAGAGCATTGAAGAATACACTTACGGCTGAGGTAGCGGTGAGTCGTGACGATGCATACGGTACGATTTGGACTAAGTTATAAGAAAACTCAGGAGTTTGGGAGGTTTTGTTTCCAAAATAATTTGGCAATTTATTTACTGGCGAAGTTTTCGGAATAAGTCTGTTTTTCTTTTGCTTCCGTTGTGGTTATTTTTTTTCTTCATCGTAATAAATTCACCTGCAAATATTTCAACAAAATGTTTATATTATTTAACATCGAAATATAGGGGCCTTTAATATAGGCCTGTTTTGTTTTTTAATACATCTTTTGTATTGTTGTTGTTGTATAAGATTTTTTGGAGGTGAAAGTGCTTGAGAGAAGCCTTTGCTATGCAGGACACCACAGAAACAAAATAAAAGATTTTTAGCAACTTCTTGAGAGCATTACTGCGTAACGTGTGCAGTGGCAGTATCCCTCAGATTTTTGCGATTTAAAACTTTGAGTGACGCTGCAATTGCTATGGACAAGCGTGGCGCTTAACAATAGATGCACGACTGTTTATACCGTCACATGTTATCATAAAACCAAAGAAACAAAAGAGCTTATGATACGAACAAATATATAAACAACTTACACAGTTATCCAGAATATACAATCGCTAGTTTCCCATACTTTAGTACACAAGTCTAGGGTGGCCCGTGAAATTGTGAATTACCATCATCGTACTACGACCTCGGTGGATATTAAACGGGCTCTGACCCTCCGTCATGAACCAGGTGAGGGTTTCAATGGATGGGCCTAATTACCGGGTGTTTATCGATATGGTCTCCATTTTGTAGGTATTGTGTAATGGTAAAGATGGCTCTACTTGCTATCTATATATTTTGCTCAGTCCATTGGTGTGGGTGACTGCTTCCATACCTTTGTCTAGGGTTATTATAGTGAAGGTTCCGTGGAATGAACCGCGCTGAAGAGGCAAATTTAAGTATTGATAGGTCTTAAATCTGCCTGAAGTTTAAGTAGGTCACAGCGTGTGGGCCACTTCTTGGTAAAAATAGCAATTCTCAAACTAGCGGTATATAACATTTAAAAACGGGAATATACGCGTTTAGAGACTAATTTACACACCTACCTATTTTCCAAACGTTTCGGCCAGGTTGTACAGCCCGTGGTCACGGAATAACGGAATAAGGACACCGTTAGTATTGTGTGTGGCGGTATTTTGAAAAAGATAGCGAGGATGTATGAAGATTTCACTGCCGAGATGGAGATGTAACACCGCATCATCAGTCAACCCGTGACCACGGCCAGTGCAACCTGGCCGAACCATTGGGAAAATAGGTAGGTGTAAAAATACCTTTTGGTGTCTAAGCACGATGCAACGCGAAAGTTTTAAAGTGTACAAGGGTATATACACAATACCTGATACACATAGAGTAACGATGTTCTAAACCAAGTTATCAAGAAGTTAAGTAGCTCAAATTATTGTTTAGTGACATAAAACCTCATTCATTAGTGTCGTATGGGACGCTAAGTTGACCTATTGTTCAATCAGGCATCGTGTCGGGTTTTGCGCATTGTGAAATTGATACCTTTGAAGCTGTACATACTTTGGTACCTTACCTTTGAGTAATTAGTTAGAGTACATTAATGCCAGACTTTGTGAATAATTAAGTACCTGCTTTGAATTGATAACTACTGATTGGTAGGGTTATTTTTATTTATGTTGGCGCGCGTTTGCGCCAACACTAACTTACTGAATTGGAGCTGGGCAAGGCTATTGGTAAAATGAAGATTTTATTTTATGACACTAAGTGACGGAACGAACAAGTCGCGCGCCTGGTGGTAAGCGACACGCCCGTCTGTAGCAGTTGCATTGCCACTCAGAGCTTTAAATCACAAAAATTTGAGGAGCAGTCACTGCGCCCGTCACCCTGAGACATAAGTTGACAAGTTCCACGCACCTCTTCACTACCACCCTCTTCGAAACCGGAAATCAATAATTGTCACGTTACTGCTTGGTGGCAGAAATAGGTAAGGTGGCAGTACTTCCCTGGACGAATTCTTTTACAAGGAGTTCTACTGCTACAAGTACTTATAGGTTGACGTTCATTAATAAGAGGAAATAGTGACAATTCTCAAATGTTGTGCGATGTGTACTCAAGTAACATTTATTAATATAGACAATTGACTTAAGGTAGCTAATGGGACTCTTGGTTTGCTTGCTGCATTTTGATTTTCCTATCCGATCTGTAGTGATCTACACAAGGACCTGTACTACCACTGAACTGAGTTACCTAAGTTACTCTATCTCTACACCACAGAATGAAGGACCGTCTTGTCCTGCCTAAAATAAACAGCACGACCTTTGATCGCAGCACCTATGTAACAGCGATTAAAATTTATAACAGACTTCCAATGGAAATGAAATGTTGAAATGGTGATAAATTTAAAGCTTAAAAAAATGGTTAGTTGACAAAATTTTTTACAATATTAATGAATTTTATATAAAGACATCAAATATTTGACAATTGTATAAGTAACTTAATTATAATTTTAATTTTTGACATTTAAGTTGTAATACATTTTAATTGAATTGTAATTTTAAGACATTGTACGCCTGATTTGGGTAAGAATTGTAGATCTAATCACTTGTAAATAACACCTGTATTTTACCAATTCATACAATAAATCTTTCTGATTTCTGATTTCTGAAGGAAGAAATGTACTAATTATGCCAAATTATAATAAATGTTCCACTTTTTAGTTGTTAAACTTTCACCGTGTATTGCACCCTTGGGCATCACGTCTCATTATTTTTCACACAATAGCCTTTAATTTAATTTAGATTATTTGTTTGAATTTAATAATTCAAAGAAATAATGTGTCAATGTCAAAACTTTCAAGTTCTCAACTAATCAGACATCACTGATTAGCTGGTTTCTTGACATTGAAATTTTAGTAAAACGCCTGTTAAGATTTACTCTCAAGCTTCATGACATAGAGGAGCAGTGTTGCACCAAATTTAGTGTACAAGCATTTTAGGGAATTCGTAGAAAAATAATTAAAATTAAATTATAGCGAACCAATCAATCAATCACGCTTGCTGTACTTGTCCAACGATAAATTTTACTGCGCCCATTATTATTATTATTGTCACCAAGTGTAACTGATAAGAGATAGCAAACTTGATAAAGTTCATGACACACAAAATGTGAATATGTACCTATTAAGGACCGTTGTAAATTGACCTCCGATATTTGTGCTATTTGCTTTTGAAACAGATATGTAATATATAGTTTAAAAGGTTTAGGAACATATGAAGGAAGTGTGTATCGATAATGATTTACCATCTCCGGAACATTAGCGAGATTTGGCCTAATAAAGCCACACGTGATTATATGTCAAAAGTGCTTTCATCACATGAAAGTCATAAAAATAATATAAGTGACCGAAAATAAATTATACTATGTATATTACGTGACATTTTATTACTCTCCTAAAGTAACTTAAGCATTAAGTTTATAGACTAATTTCGTTCATAAAATATTTGAATAAGAAACAGCAAATATCACGGCAGCCATTCAGGACTTGTTTTATCTTGCCCAACGTATATTCAATTAGGTTTGGACATTCGTAATAGTAATTCTATAAATGAAAAATAATGAAATATAATTCGCAGTGCCCGTTTATAATTATTTAATTTAAAATATAGTTGATCAGCCCCTTAACTTGAAAATCAGCCTGAAGTTCAACGTGACATACATTTTCGAAACGCATTTCATCCCATCTAGAAACTAATAATTAGAGAATTGCTACCGAAATGTAGGATTTCACATTTTACTTTTAACTTCACTGACTGACTTTTAAAATTATAAAACTTAATAAAGCAGCTTTTTTTCTACAGTTGAATATTTTAAACAGCATTCAATAAAGAAATCAATAACTTCGGAGAATAAAGGGTGTAAAAAGTAAATTTTTCCAAAATTAATGCGGTTGGGTAAAATTTTCGTGCTTTTAAATTTAAATTATAAATTAAAGCGCCAACAATTATTTTTTTACGTAGACATACCTATAAAAAAAAATATGAACCAAAACGTTTATAAAGTGTTATTTTTCTCACGCTATATATATTATAGTGTGCTTTTTACGCTCTTTCTTTCCCGAGGTATCAAAATATGCTTAATAGAAAAAGATTGAATATATTTTTTTGAAAAAAGGTTTGAAAAAAAATTGTGGAAACTTTACATCGAGGGCATATTCACTTTATGGTATAAACTTCTGTCAGATACCCTTTTACACTGGTTACACAAGTTCAACAACCTGTTTGTTAAGCTTTTGTTCGAATATGTGCAGTGATTTAGTCGCATTCTGACATATTGATAACGTCAGTATAGATTGATTGATTAGTACTGATAGCCAAAAAATTAGAGCGTAGAGACAAAAACTAGACAGATATATCTATACAGTGTGTTACAAATTATATAATAACAGATTGTTACGTGAAAGTGTCCATGATATTGTACGATTTTAAAACATTTTTTTATTCTCCGACTTTTTGTAAAATCTGTCATCGCTGCAGACAAAAAATCACAATAACTAAAATTACAGTTATGAAAGTCGAAGTACTTAAACATCATTGTGCTCCTTTTTGGCACCCTGTATATGTTGATCATACACTATCACTGTTACAGTATTAAATACATTCAATTTCAAATTTTCAAAACAATTTCAACAGCAATTTCGTAACTTAAATACACCATCAGTCATTTTTTATGTCAATCATTACCTACTTAAGAATTATGAAATGATATTTAATTTCCTAATATGATTTCTAATCTATACTTTTTTTTGCGTGTATGAAAGCATTGACGCGTGTTGATGAAGCGAAATGTGTCATTGTAGCCTAATGGTTTGACCTACCGTCTCTCAAGCAGAAGCCGTGGGTTCGAATCCAGCTTCGCACCTCTGAGGTTTTTCCTGTCACCTGTCACCATGTGATATAACTTGACAATGTTCCATGTGCCTGTAATTTCACCGGAACGCAGTAATGTGTACTGCTTGTTGGCAGAAATAGGTAAAGTAGCAGTAATTTCCTAGACGAACTCTTTCACACGGACCTCTACTGTCCACTACCACTATTGTTTGGGCAGAACCCGCGTATTTAATTGTTTATATTGCAAAGCAGCCTGCTATTTTCTCGGCTGTGGGGAAAACTAGGTCAATCATAGGCCTGTGAATTAAGATCTTATATTTTCATGGATTCTTTTTATTATCGGAATATCTATAGATAGTGGCAACTACTTTTAATTACGCAACTATGTGATTCCTGATTTGTATAACAATAAAAAATGATAACTAACTGTAATAAACAAACATTTCTGTTTATGATAATAGAGCTTTGTTACTAAAATCACATAATTCAATTTTACGCATCTTTATTATTGTAACATCATCTTCAAGCTATGTGACATTTAGCTAGGCATTTAAGGGTGTTAAATACATTCCTAGACAGCGCAGGCGCCGCCGGCTTTGATCTAATATATGAATTATTAACTTACGCTTTTGCACAAACGTTCATTAAATTCAGTGTTTCATTGAGTATCAAGCTAACACAAGATTTGCTTACATACATTAAAGGACAGTGATAGCTAAATTAAATACTTTAACATTTGAAGAAATATTCTGCGACCTCGGCGGTTCGACTGTTTACATTATGGCATTGACGTTGATTCCAGATTTGATTTTCAGTAGGACCAATTTGATAAATTAATTTAACTTTTGTAATCGAGGTTTTCGCGTTTTTTAATATATCTATACCTCCGATGAACATTACGTCAAGTTTATTTTTTGGTCATTTTCTGTTATTTTTGTAAACATATTAATTTACTAATATTATGCTGCCCTAAAATAAAAATAGAACAAGTCCAAAAATTAAGTTGGTGTAGTGTTCATTGGAGGTATGGATATTTTATGTAAAACTATTTTGTCGAGTCTAAATCGCATATATTTGATAATAAAATCAAAACAAAATTAATAATAATAATAATATAATAATAATATCGTTTATTAAAGACAACAAGGCCCACTTTGTATTAGTAACAGACTTATAAACTATGTTAGTAAATTATTTCTAACTTAGATCTAGTACAATTTATGAGGTGCCTCATTAGAGGCCCCTCCACTCTATCAGCAATCATTTTGAGGATGCTGTTGCTACTGTTGCGAAGTCTGTTCAGCAGAGAAGCTGATTTCTTTCTTATGATTGCTGCGAAAGAATCCGTCCGCGCCTCAGCAAACATGGAAGAAGCGCTACAGAACTTCGGCAGACGCAACAGCATCCTAAAAGCATTGTTGTATTGGGTGCGGAGAGCAATGTACGACTTTTGCGTGTGCCTATTCCATAGGCTGCCCGCGTAAAAAGATGTACAATAGGCTTTGAAAAGAGTTACCTTAACTTCAGCAGAGCATCGAGCAAACCTGTGAACCAGCATATTCGCTCTTACTGACAAAGCTCTCCGCTCCCTTTCCATATCATTATCATCTTTGAGATCAGGCCTAACGACATGTCCCAAATACTTAAAATTATGCACTCTGTCCAGAACAATCCCTTTTAGAGTGATCGGTGGAACATCCACAGGACATTTACGTCCTGCTGGATATACCATGACCACAGACTTTTTTACATTATAAACCAGACCGTGTGACGCGGCATATGACTCACAGACTGCCACGAGTTTCCTTAATGCGCTAACTGACGGAGCCAACAGCACCATGTCGTCTGCGTAGCTTAAATTCTTTACGCAGACTTCATCCACGTAGCAACCCATGCGCATGAAACTGAGTTGCTTGTTAAATTAAACAATAATATATACCGGTAAAAATAAAACTACCCCTCCTTCTCCGTCGGTCCTTCACTGCTGAGAATATTGATTTCGTGCAAGTAGACCTTCAATTTTGGAGGTTGTTCACCACATTCCGCTGTCTCCGGCTAGGTGAATTCAGATTTTCAGCCAAAAATGCCGGTAAAAATAAGCTGTCTCCTCAGTCGGTCCCTCACTGCTGAGGATCCTGACTTCGTGCAAGTTCACCTTCAGTGGTTCTTCTCCAATATCCCTCTGTCTTCGGCTAGGTGAAATCTCATCTTAGCCACCACAGTCTTCAACTTTGTCCTCTTGATCGTTTGCCTTCTAGTTTGCCCGTGATGGTAAGCTTCTCGATATTCTTAGCACTTCTACATACTATTTGACTAAAGTATAGTAGAATACGAAGCAGATAGACGGAGGACAATTGCTCTTTTTTTTAGAAAAAACATGTCGTACGCCTGGCCATAACAGTTACAGTGCTTTAAATGGTCAGAGCTTTAAATCGCAAAGATCTGAGATCTGAGGTGCACTGTCATTGCGCCCGTCATCTTGAGACAGAAGTTGACAAGTCTCATGCCCGTGCCCGTAATTTCACCAGCACCTTTACCCTTCAAAACTGGAACACAGTAATGCTGGATCATTACTGCTTGGTGGCAGAAATAGGTAAGGTGGCAGTTCCCTAGACGAACTATTTCACAAGGAGTTCTATCGCTTGTTTCTAGTTCTTAAAAATAAACCTACATTTGCCTGCCTATTGATATTTACTTATTGATATATAGTTCTAATGTAAAACCTCCATATAATCAGCGTCTTTAGAGCACTACGTACAGTCAAGAGCATGTCAAGCTCAACATTTAAGATTTAAATTCAACTTTGTGCCTCTAGAGATAAGAACAGTTAAAAGTGTCACGATTGAATGTACCTACTATGACGTCGTGATATTTTATCCTCAATAAACTAACCGTTTATTTCGAAATTCATTTGATCTCTTCGCACGAACAGCCGTGAGAATTCCTAAATGTTAAATAAATGACATGCTTGCTAACTTGGCGTAAATTATTGGTACACGTTCAGTTTATAACAAAGAAGTTGACATGAGACACGAGAGACGAATATTGCTATCTCTCTTCTACTCGGGGTTCAACATTAATGTTTGAGAAGGACAAAACGTTGATTTCATCTTCGTTAATGTATAAAGTTCATTACATTTGAGTCGTTGCTTATTTAAGTTTTTTTAAAATATAAAATTATTTTATTCGTAGTGATAATATTTAAGCTTATCTTTATAATACCTAATTACTTAGAAAATGGTTTTAAAGAAATAAAAAATTTGAAGCCTTGAAGAATTCGTCGGTTTTGACGAACGTATACCGGGCAGTATATGGTCACAAAATTATTTTAATCAATGGAAAGCTTATTCACAACAAATTTTGGTACATTATGTAATCATAATGTTGTATAGTAATCTATGCAATAAGTAAAAAAAAAACTATTATGAATTTTAAAAAGCAACGATATTAGGATTTTTTTTCTGATTTAAACTGCGTAATATTGTTTTTTTCAAACAAACCAACCCGAAACTTTAAAAATGCCATGGTGACCGTGTCAGCAGTGAAAAAAATGTTTGAAATAACAAATATACGGTGTTTAGATCCGAAAAAATGATTTTATTTTTTATGTGTATCAATCGTGAAAATCTAAGAACTCGATAGCAACGATATTAGTTTCTGTTCAGACGGTGTGAAATGTTTTTCAGAAAAAACTTCTTTAAGTACATAACTTAAAGCTACAATACCTTAATCACGCACCAAACTTAACAACCATTCTAACGGCCTTCACACAGTGGTCCCAACCTCACGAGATTTTGGACAAAAAGCGCTTACAATTTCACTCATGCAAACTACCGATATCTGTGGACAAAACCGTATTATTAACTGTTAATCGCCGACCACAATGGTATAAGGGCCTGAGTTATGTGTTCACTTTGTCGGCAACCGGCGGTTTTGTAGGATTTTTTGTGGCTATCATCGGCAGTTTGACCACTGGGGTAGATAGACTGATTCTTGTTTTTGATATTTGATACTTTAGCATTTGCGTAATGATAAATGTTTTGACGACGATATCCTGTATCTATTACATTTTTTAAAGTTATTTATATATTTTTGAATGTTATAAGAGAAGAATAAAATAAATTAAAAAAACTCACAACGTATAATTTAATTTTTATTAATTTGGTTGACAAATTATTATAACTCCAAGGAGATTATGTTGTTAACGTGACTTGTGGACGTACCAAAAGAACACACAATTTTGATTTAAAGCAATGTGGTTTTCCGTATTTATTTTCTTATACTCTCTATACATTTCCTATAAAAGTAAATGTTATTATTATTTTTTATTGTTTTATATATATACGTAATATAACTATACAATCATTTATTTGATATACTTCTACTCAAACATATTTTTGGTTATGCCCTGTTTTCGTTTATACTGATATGCTTACATCACTGTTGTTGTCTTTGTAATTTTTAAAATGAAATAAACAATATTTCATTCAATATTATTGAATTTCTTTTCACCTCAATGACCAAGATTATTGACATTTTACACATTTTAGATAGCGCGCATTTTGCAGTAACAATGAAAGCTTAAAAGCGTTTTTGTCCAGCCGCAGCGGAGTTCCGACACATTGTCTCAGCTTTCATTACTATCATTACTATAAAGTTTTTTATTATTTATATGATTACCATGTTCTTTTCAAGTCTTAAGTTTGATATCTTGAAGCTAATTATGTTACGACTGATGACAGATATATATAGAAAGATATTGAATTTTTACTTCCTCCATTTGTCATGGCGATTAAAGCCCTTTGATTGGTTGCTTTGTATTTGTTTCACGTGATATTAAAGTATAGTGATTGTTCAATTTGAAAAATTTGCTGAATTTCCACCATTGCGATTGATTCCTTTGAATTTTATAACGAGTTCAAAAACGAACTTGTATCTTTTTAAAGGCAAATTAAAAAGCAACTTTATGTTATTCATGAAATAACAAAGTGGTCACTATGTACACTCAAAGGCAACTTTAAAGGGTCAGTAACATAACAAGCGTTCACCATTAAGTGCATGCTAAACGGATCACAATAAGGATGGGCAAGTTGGAGGAATTCTAAAAAATATACATGTAAAAAGCATAAAGTGCGAATGGACCACCTTAAGTACGATTTGTTTTGTAAGGAATGTGTGGCATGGACGGGGCACGAATGTTGTTTAATTTTGACATGTTTTTAATATAATTTGTAGTGTGCAGGTGCAGCCTTAGCAAAAGTAATCAAAACTAGCGGAAGTAGAGAAACATTTTTCTTTAATTCATAATGGTAACCCTGCGCCCTGTTTGCAACCCCAAACGCAAAAAGAGAAAGTCATAAGTTAGAAACCTATGTCTGTGTTTTTGTTTGTCGTCTGCGTCTTAGTTCCCAAATGGATGAACTGATCTTGAAAGGTTTTTATTTGAATGCGAGTTTAATTGAGATGGTCCTTAGATATATTTGAATACCAAATATCTATGTATTTATTAGTAGTTTGTCTATCTATGTAGTTTATCTATTTATTAGAGCTTCTTGTGAAAGAGTTCGTCCAGGGAAGTACTGCCACCACTATTTCTGCCGCCAAGCATTAATGTGAGCGTTATTGCGTTCCGGTTTTGAAGGGTGCTGGTGAAATTACAGGGACATAGGACTTATGTCTCAGAGTGACGGGCGCAGTGGGAGTGCCAATAGCACTACAATTGTTAAGAACAGTCGCGTCCCTTACCACCAGGCGCACAACTTTTCCGTCCCGTCACTTGGTATCATAAAAAAAGCTTTTAAAGATCATCAGCTTTATTCCCAGTTGTGTAGGGATGTCAGTCATAAAATCGGTTTGAAATTTGTTATAATTAATTAAACACAAAGAAAAATATCCACGTTCTGGCTCGGTTTGCACCAGTGCATGTTTGCCAGATCGGGGCTAACCGCTCTTCTAACGGAGCTAGGCAACGAATCAGCGGACCTCACGATCTTTGTTTTTGATTTAAACGGCTGTTTTGCCATAGCGCCCTCTGTGAGAAACCTATGAAGAAACATCTTCACTCAGACCGGTACCTTTACAGCTACCGACGGCTGACATATTCTAAAAAATCTCTGACGATAAGTGTTCTTTGCGCGTATTATACATCACTATTGGGATAGTGACATAATATTCCGCCTGTTCTTGTTTTTTATCAATATATATTTTTTTAGTTAGTTTATATAAATATAGACTCCATTGCAGCGTCCGTGCAGTGTCGGCATTTGTCTTTTAAAACACCGCAAGTCCACTTAACACTAAAATAACTTTGCTCAATGCCCAATTTCCGACTTACACGATAACAATATCACAATAAGGTTTTTATTGTATTTATTTCACTGGTTAACACATCTTTGAAATTCTCAAAGCTACCGAGTGGTGTGTAAATAAAAAGACTTTTTTATTTAAACTTGTTGGATCGGGTTTTTCGTATTGATAACGAAAGCACAATGAAAATAACTCGAATGAAGTTGAAAATATTTTTTTTAATTTAGCCTGTTAAGATTGTATAATATGGAAGAAATATGTACACATCTGCTGCGCCTGTAGCAACAGAAAATACTGACTGATTTTAGAAGCAGTTAAGGTTCTCGTGGAAGAGTTCGTTCAGGGAAGAATTTCCACCATATTTCTGCCGCCAAAAAGTAACGTGAGCATTACTCCGTTCCAGATTTTAAGGGTAATGGCGCTGGTGAAATAATAGGCACATTGGATTTCAAATTGGTGTTGTAGGCCCTGTTGCCTAAATGACTACAGTCAGTCTTAATTTCTCCAATTCAGCAATGTTGTTTACACATGAATTAAACAATATAGAAAGTAGGGCAGTTCAGTTCCAACTCCTGTTGTGTAAACAATATATGTATTAATTAAAATTCTATTACATATATTTTTAACCGACTTCAAAAAAAGGAGGAGGTTCTTGTTCATGTTTTTTTGTATGTATGTTACGCGATAATTTGAGAACCGATTTGATGATTCCTTTTTTGTTGGAAAGAGGGTACCTCAGAGTAGTAGTCCCAATTAAATTTGACGAAAATATTCTATCTCCAAGGATGGCAAATTAGAGGATAAATGACTTGTGATTGTAAAGTTTTCCAGTTTTTCCCGAAATATATCGTAAAGATTTCTTCGAAGCCCCGTATAACAGAGCGCAGTGGCAGTGCCCCTTAAATCCTTGCGATTTAAAGCTCTGAGTGGCACTGTATATGTTATGAACAGGCATGTCGCTTACTACCAAGCGCACAACTTGTTGATTCCGTCACTTGATTTCATAAAAAAAAAAACACGACGGATATCTTCCTTTATGCTTATAATATAAATTAAACTTTGAATCATTTACGTTAAGACAATTCAACGTTTAAAGGTTAGCATACTAACAATGTTACGTATTATTTATTATTTGAAAAGTACAGTCATATACACAAGATACCTTTGAAGAAACTTTTTGGTTCTGAGCCCAAAAATGTGGGGAAAATTGTTAAACAAACTTATCTTTAACCTGAGAGCCGTAAAATATATTTTGGTATGACTACCTGATCGTCGCATTAGTGAATGACATTGTTGAAAATTTTTAAGCCAATTTGATCTTTAACGTATAGTCCTTACTTAAATACAGAATACAAATATCTACAAGCTATAGTAACGACGTCGTAGTCTAGTGGTATAAGGAATGCTTTGCAAGTTGAGGCAAGCATGGTTCGAGTCACGTTAAAAATAAAATATTATTTAGCTGTGACTATTATTATATTCTTTTTTTATTTTTGACCTCTGGATAGAAATGTCTAAGAATTTTCTGAAAGTGAACCACCTCCCACAAACATAGGTGAATTAAATGAAAGTGACCTTCTTGAGTAATGAAACAAATATTTTAATATTTTATTCTTATAAACTATAATTAGTAAATTAATTAAATTTTTATTGAATTGATATTCAATTACTTTTTGTGAAATTACTCCACTAGTTTGTTATAATTATTATTATAATTATTATAAAATCGAACACTCAGAAAAAACACTCAGAAAATATTCCTTCGATCCGGTCGGATTCGAACCGACGTCTTCTTGCATACCGTGTCAGACGCTATACCAACTAAGCCACGGAACGAACCAACGGACCTCACGAATTTTTCTATGTGCTTGCGTCGTGACTTTGTACTTGGTCTTTCAACGACTTTATAATTAGTAAACATATTTAAAATACTTACAGCCTGTATCAGTAACTACTGTATTTTTTTAAACTCACAATTATATCGATATTGATAAAACATTGGAAAACGAATTTTACTACTTAAAATAGATATAGCTAGTGTCAATACATTTTTTTATGAAAAGTAAACAAACTGGTTTGGTTAAAATTCTTATCAATCATTCAATTAATGGAATACCTTATGCATTCATATTTGAAGGTTTCAACTTGATATCTCACCACATTTTCCAATAATATTCATTTGAATAACATGTTAAAATCTTATTTGAAACATGCTAAATAGGTAATCTTTTATGCAAAATGAATTGAAACAAACTATAGTTTTACAGGTTGTATGTTTACAAAATTATAAAGTTAGTGCAATGAATAGACATGTTACAAAAATAACAATAACATCACTCACACTTTATTTTTGCCTAGAAATGACTTGTAACTATAATGCATGATATAACTATAATGCGTAGGTGGATAGAGCTCCACACTATCTTAAATGTATAAGTAGTCTTTTAAATTATATTAATATTAATACTAACACTAGTTCTTAACTTGTTTGGTTTACTAACTCTATATGGATTTTATCTGAAATAAATATTTGAATTGAATAATATCTATTATTAAAAACTACACAATTACCACTTCAATAAAAACCTTCAAAATCGATCTTTTGTCGTAAACGGTATTTCATGCCTGTGACCATCGACCAGCATAAATCTCCACCACGTATTGACTCCCACATGGATACAACAAGGTCTTTCTTCCTGGTCCTTATCTCATGAATTGGAGCAGTTTATTTTGTAGTGGCGAAGGGATCTTCAATATGGCGATTGACGATATCTAGGTGAAAAATATAATAAGTCTACTTACGCTATATAAAGTCGCCTTGCAATTTCTTTGATTGGCGCATCTTGTTCATACAGAACAATAATTTCTAATTTTAATAATTCCGTTAAGTGCGGCATATTAAAACGAGAAAGAATACTTCGAAAGTAGTTAAAACTGAATAGATAAATGGGATCGAAACGTGGAACAATGCGTAATCACAGAAGACACGATCGTATGCAAACTGCAGAGCGATTTCGTCATTTGTTAATCTATCCGTACCCACACTACACTTTATTAATAATATCTACCCACCCACCTCAGGCAATTTCTAGTGAGCAAATGTTGTGATTTGCCAACATTAACATTAAAAAGTGAAACAATGCTGTTAAAATTATAACGTTAAAACAAAATAGTGCTCGTCGAATCGAACCACGGGTACTGTAATTGGCAGTCCATACAACAAGCCGCTCGACCAATTTACTCGGATGTTAGACGACGAAATTTAGGATTGGTTTTAAAAATATTTGATCATCTTCAAGCAAAACTCCACTGTATTGCTTATACTATAAAGTTGAAATAGCTTTATTTTTTTCTTTTTTTTTAATACTTAAGATGGCTCTCAGTACCAAAAAGTCGGTTTGTGCATGTTAGGGGGTCAGGTATCTCATGTTTATGGCTGTACACAGTCTAATTATTCATCAATATCAATATCAACGAATATTCAAATGCCATTAATGTATTTCCACGATTAGATATAAATATAAATAGCGTGAAATGTATAAATTTGCCATAAAAATATATACATCATCGAATATATAACCAGAATACTCGATAGTATACATACACGGAACTAGGGTTGCAAATTACTTTTAGATAATGATAATGCTAACGCTAACGTGGTAGTGGCATCAGATGTCAAAGTTAGTGGTAACGCTAGCTTTGACATTTGATATCAAACGTAATGTCATTAATCGAAGTTGGTTTTCAAAAATTCTGGAATATGGTCTAAGAGTGTAAGTCATATAAATTGCATTCTAATTGCATTACTGCATTCTTACTGCAACATTGCATTCTTACTGCAATATAGCATTATTACTGCAATGCTGCGTTCTTACTGCTATATTGCATTTGAAATGCTATCAAGCATCACAACTTGTATTAATACTTTTTGTAAGCGCGCCGGGCCCGAGTCTTATTTGTCACGTTCTGTAACCTGTCTTGTAGTAGTTATCAGAGTGCATAAAAAGTTTTCATTATCAAAACTCGTACAAACCTGTTTGAAATCTAAACGGACATTGCGTAACGACAGGAAGCGATAATCTTCGACAATATTATAATTTTTGAATTATCATTTAAAATACTAATTTACCATTACCTGAATATTTAAGACAGATTTTGACAGTTAAGAACTTTAATAGTGAATAATCACTTTTGAACACGAAAAAAGTAATCTTTTACATTATCAGTCAATTAATTGATATTTTTATTGATTATTCGAGACAATCGATTGACATTATTTTTATTTTGCTGTTACAGGGAATTCCCTTGTCTTAAATTATGTCATAGCTGTGGCAGTTCATCAACAACATCGTGGTAATCCCGACTTTAGGTTTTCCTGAGGCTGTATTCTATGATGAGGAATGCCGCCATCTACGAATTTTTTGTTATTCAGCAGTTTTTGCCTTTGGTGATAAATAACTTGTACTTATTGTTCCGAAGGACGACATCTTCTTGCTTTTAATGTTGTTCACAAGCTCCACCTTTTCTTCAGCTTATTAAGTAATTCTACATTTTAACCCATGTTGTTACACCATGACATTCTCAAGTTTTTTTAACGATATTAAGCAACGGGATTAACATGTCGTGCGGCTGGTAGTAAGCGACACGCCTATCAGTGACAGTTGCAGTGCCACTCAGAGCTTTAAATCGCAAAGATCTGAGGGGCACTGCCACTGCGCCTGTCACCCTGAGACATAAGTTGACAAGCCCCATATTTCAGTAATTTCATCAGCACCCTTACCTTTTCAAACCGGAACTCATGTTAGTAAGCATTGCCGTTTGGTGGCAGAAATAGATAAGGTGTCAGTCTGGTACTTCCTTGGACGAACTCATTCACAAGAAGCTCCGTATTCCCGTTTTGTGCGAGAATCTAAGTTTTTACGCCATATAGTAGGACTGAGAAGATAAAACAGCGTACATTGCAATCTTAAACTGAGATTAGAGATTCCATCGTACAGCACTCTAATGATTATGAAGAAATTTGAACGAGCCGTTTGGACGTAGATTTTGATTTCAGCATAGTCTCCACTTTAAGTCACCCAACTTCCTAAATACTTGAACTTATTCAGATTTTCCACTACTGCTGTGATAGTGTGGCGTAATAGTTATCCTATATATAGTCCCGCTGCCAAGCACAGGCCTCCTCCTACAATGAGAGGGTTTAGGCTGCAGTTTCCACGCATGCCCAATGCCTCGCACATAAATTCCATGCCCATATTCGAACCCACGATCCCCTGTGGGTTAAGTTATTAAGCTACCATGGCTTTATAGTAGACATATTTAAAAAAAAATACTGAAAGATTTTATGGATTCTCTTCAGTGGTCATATTTAATGGGTACAGTTTCTTTCTAGTAATTTCTTAAGAGCTTTTCTGTCACTTTGGAACAAATTCAACGTTCAATAATGTTTTCCATTAGGAAATGGTAAGACCTGGTTTTAACAGACCGCTAAAAGGCCACTGTCACTCCGATAATTTTCCGCATTTTGGTTAGCGGATTGGTATTACATTTAAAATGTTTAGTATAATATTTTTAAAAGTGCTCCTTTTAAGTCTAAGACATTTGTGTTGTTGTTTTGAAGAACTAATTCCTAAAGCTTTGTGTTATGGTTTTGATGGAAGATGAAATACATTCGTTCAATCATTCACAGTCCCATTTCACCCATTGTTGGGTATAGGCATTTCTTAGTTTGTGCGTAGTAAACTGGAATTTAAAAAGGAGGATAAGGTATCCAAATAAATTGTTTTTTGCTGTATAATCAGATTTTTTCAATTTTTTTTACTAATCAACGAATTAAAATGTCATTTGTAAGGAATTTACCAATCAGGGAACCCTTCAAGCTCAGCGTAACGAAATAGTTACATCAAGACTAGAACTTTTTTTTTATAATTTCAAGTGACGGGACGAACAAGTTGTGCACCTGATGGTAGGCTACACGCCTGTCCATAACAGTTGCAGTGCCACTTAGTTCTTTAAATGGCATAGATTTGCACTGCTACTGCGCCCATCATCATGACACGTAAGTTGACAAGTCTCATGTGCCTGTAATTTCACCAGCACCCTCATCCTATAAAACCGGAACACAGTAATGCTGACATTACTGCTTGGTGGCAGAAATAGGTAAGGTGGCAGTACTTCTTTCACAAAGAGTTCTAATGCTACTAAAAACGTAGTAAAATGGCTACATCAAGACTAGAACTAATTTCGGAAAATTCGTTAGCCACACCCACTGGCAATTGAACCCGGGACTTCCTCATGTAGTGTTAGCCGTTGAAAAGGTGACACTGTCACAAAATGTGATTGATAATTAGTAAGAATACACGTCGTTTGTGAAACGGAATTCTATCGTAATATCGTAATTCATAATTGTGGTATTGTGAAAACACCATTGGAAAATTAAAAAAAAAAATACATATTGATTTCAATCGCTTTTTTCTAAATTTTCAAATCGTGTTTTCTTAATCCAACAATTTTGAGTTACGATAGTATTCGGTTTCGTGTGCGACATACACATGTATATACGCATGTACGCTCGAAGAAAGAAACGCTTAATTGTCAGATATAAGTAAACAAAAATGTGAGACAGAATGTAACTAAATATACATAATTTTGTTTTGACTCGTTTTAGAAGCTTTCAAACTTTTAAGAACACAACAAAGAAAATCGTTCCTTTATTCTTTCCAAGAAAATCCACACTTTCTCGCCTTAAAGTCATCCTTAAGTATGTTGTAAAGTATTAACTAACTACACTACTTACAAATACATTAAAAAATTATACGTTGCAAACAACACGTAAATGTACGTCTGAAATTGCTTGAGACACACCCTCCCATTAGTTGGACTGGCCTAAGTGTTAAATTATACCGGTTGAGGTGTTCTGTACTCTGCGTTAATGAACTAACTTTTGCCCGCGGTTACGTCCATGATATACGTATACTTAATAGCCTAAGATATAAATTGTCTAGGTATATACGAATTTCACATAGATCTGTTTATTGGGTTACGACATGATTGTGTAACAAATGACGATCGAACATTTGTATGTTTAGTATAATATGTTCATAGAGGACATAACCAGAAATAGAGACGAAATGTCATTTAACTTGTTTGAAAACTATTCTGCCACATTACTGTGACAACTGCGCTCCGATTGCCTATAATTCGAAACAATTGACGGGTATCGTCAATGGGTGTCGTCAACTGTTTCACTTCAAATCGACCATTTAACTTGAGCTTTGCCATAATGGACGAAAATTACAAAATTACATATTTAATATTTAATTACCGATGAAATGTGATTCCGTTTGTTTTGTAATTAGATGTTTTGCTGTTTTTCCCATACCACCGAATAGAACAGCACGGCATTGTAAGAGATATTTATTATCTTTATTAAAATAAATACAGAATATTTTTTGGAATATACGCAGAGGTCAGTAGTTGGCCTGTCTATACTTCAGTGCAAACGAGAGTTGATATTTATAAGAGCTGTATCGCTAATGTGTTACCAGGAATATTTCTTTATTTCGTCTCTATTTCTGGTTATATACTCGATGAATATGTCGTACCCTTGGTTTAATAAGGCTACATCTCGACTCATCCGAAGAAAAGAGTCCGATGTGATTATATAGCGAAAAGAGAAAAAGTAAATTACGAAAATAATTTCGTTATTCACACTAAGAATGTACAGGTGTTTTGAGAATTTATATATCTTATTTCGTTTCGGAAATATAAAATCGAACAACGGTCGATCTGACATCCACAGCGAAGAAGAACGAACGAAATGTACTATGTTCTGAGAACAAGTAGTCTTGCACATAGATCTTTGTTCTACGGATGAGTCGATCTGCAAAATAATAGAAATATATGAAAATTTTACTTTTTTAAAGCTTTAGAATCTATACTACCTCAAATGGCTTTGGTTGATTCCGCATTACAGTGGAAGTGTCGAATCAATCACTTGGGAAAAAATATATAATTGGAGTAAAATTGAGAACATACACTGGTTAACTATACGATGATGATAACTGCCTCTGTGGCCGAACGGTTACCATGCCGGACTGCCACGCAGAGGTCCCAGGTTCGAGGATTTTCACGATAGAATAAAAACACAAACTTGCCTCGAAATTTTACAAGCAAACCGCTGTATTTACGTACACCAATGATTGTTTTTTATATCCACTGAACTAAGTAGAACACGCATACTATACGATATACATTTTTCAAATGGCTAGAATTGCGTTTGTGAAAAAATACATTCTGAAATAAAGCCCCTGCCGCTCGAGGCAAGTAAAATGTACTAGTATTAATACGGGAAAAATTTTTATTCGAGAATAGTATCGTCTCTTAAGAGTTATAAAATTTCACTTAACATAACGTGTAGTTCGTATTATTTTTATACCTTTCATGTAATAAAATCAATTTTGACGTTTGTTCTCACGTGACATTGTTATGCCAAGGGTATGAATAGTACAATAGGAGGACATGTGGAGCATAAAGTTTATGTCTGCAAATCGCCTTACAAAATACCCGATGGACCGAGCGCGTGGGATTGAATTCTTTTGCAATTTTTTTTCTTGCAATTATTATGAGTCACAACGTTGTATGTGTAATAATAATAAATAAGTTTTATGAAATGAAAGTAAGTACAAACTTAAAAAGCATACTTTAAACCTTTTTTCAAGTGTTTAAAATTCTTTTCTCAAGAAAGAGGTCCGTGATAAAAACGCAATACGAAGTATGTAATTACGTGCAGTTGCAGTATTGCGGTCGGAGTGCACATTAACCGCAATTAGGGTTAAACTGCGAGAATTTGATTTGCTCTTATTCTTATTTGAAATCCTGTTCCGTTACCGCCAGATAGAGGGTTACTTGCAGGATGTGGATGTTACTCAGCGCTTTTTGCTTCATTTTGAAATTCCAACACTTTAAAAATCATTCACGGGGCCGTCGTAGGTTATTTCGCCAATTTGACACAGGTCATTAAAACAATTCGTACACTGAATGTAATAAAGCGACTTGCGATCAAATTTAAACCAGTCTCCTGTAAAGTAGTCATTTTGAAGTTGTGGCTTTATTTTGTCAATGGTGCTAAGTTTATGAAATCTCATTCTTAAAAAAATGTATTTACACTGAAAACAATGCAATTGAATCAATCACAACATGTTTTTAACAGCAGTAGAGCTTCTTGTGAAAGAGTACGTCCAGGGAGATACTGCCACCTTACCAATTTCTGCCGCCAAGCAGTAATGTGAGGGTGCTGGTGAATTTACGGGTAAGTCCCATAGACTTGTCAACTTATGTCTCATGGTGACCGTAAGATCTTTGCGATTTAAAGCCACTCACGACTCAAAAACACACCTATCCATGGATATTTTTTTATAATACAAAGTGACGAGGCGAACAAGTCGTGCACCTGGTGGTAAGCAACACATCTATCCATGGCTAGGTGGTAAGCAAAAATATGAGATTTTCATGTAGTTCGTATTAGGGTTGTTGCTGATGCAGGATTTTTACACATCCGCGAAAGCTGATGCGGATACTGATGACTTTTCGCTTTTTTTTATACATAAGTATTAAAAAAAAAAGCGAAAAGTACCTACATCCTCACTGAATCTATACCTATGAAAACTTTTCTATTTACTTTGGTATTGTAATAAAATATTATTTCTATGATTTATTGACATTTATTTAAAAAAATCAATCTTTTACTTTAGTCTTCCTTCTTAGCTGTTTTGAACCACATTTGCGGACCTAAGTCAAGTAAATGCAGTATGGCGTGTATCTACGAGTATGTGGTGGGTGTGTAATAAGAATATTATTATTGTTATTAAATATTTCTCCCGGTTCAGTTCAGCATGGTAATCGCTCGGCCACTGAGGCAGTTAATACACTATCTGTGTCCCGATTACTATAGATGATAATCGAGTTTCCAATGAATAGATTTAAAATCAGGTGAGCTTGTGGCCAAGCGTACGCCTTTATTTCATAAGAAAAAGCATCTTAAAAATTTTCAGACGACCACTACGATATCGTAAAACGTAGTAGGAGGGACAGGGCGTCAGCTTCCAATTTATTTTTTCCCCGTCCCGTTGCAGCCTGCAGTAAACTGAGAATCGTAAAGTTACGATGTCTGGCCCCTGCGAAGCCCTTACTACGATACTTTAAGGGCTCGTATGTTTACACTTGTGAAGAAATACTGTTAAAATTTTAAGTGTTACGAACATCGACAAAATATATACTTTAAATTCGTGTTTGGCTTATGCTTTTTTTCAAAAATAAAGTAAAAATTAAGTAAAATTGGTTTTAAATGATATGCAAAATACATAAATTTTAAATATTAAACAAAGAAGAAAAATAATAAAAATAAATTGAAGTGAAAAAAAATATGTGAAAAGTATCCATGACTCAGCATCTGAGGACTATTTATGCTAAAAACATAGCCGTCGCTGTATTTTTAGGTTGTATTTCGTTTAATTAATTTAAATACAAACTTAATGACAACACTAACATTAATAATGTTATGTTATTTTGACCATAGTAAGACATTTGATATTGATTATAAAATCGTTCAAATATGACAATTTAATTTTAATCTAGTGGTGAGCAAATAAAATAAAATTGAACTCCACAAACCTATTGTCACTCACTCACAAACTATACATAGCATACTATAGTTCGGAATATACAGTACGTTGATGCGGTATAGAGGATCACTGGGGTGTACAAAACTCCTTATAATTAAATATATTTAGGTTTATAAATGATTGCTCTTCTTGACTAAAAAGTAATCGTGATTTGAAAATTGAAGTGATTTGAGACCCCAGAATGTATGTTATGGCATTATAAATTTCCAACAACCCTTGCAGGTCGTGAACAGGTCCACCATTCACATTCATATCCTCACTTTCAAGCACGTGTGGTTATTGACTCACGAGAGAAATAAATGTAGGCCATACAAATATTTCCTCGTGGCCGGGAAATCGCACCCGGCACTTCTGCGTGACAGTCCAGAATCGTAACCTTTCGGCCATGAAGGCAGTTTCTATCAGATTGCTACCCAGCAATAGGGTTGTTGTAACCTTTATTTTGTTAGTCTCTATATTTTTATTTGTGTGCTTGATATGAATTTTACTTGAATACAAATTCATATTATTTTTACCCATAGTAAGGGACAGTGTTACAACAATTTAGTAAGGATAATAGAGGTTCATTTTTCACTAGTTCAAATTGGACACGGTGGCTGGCTGGGTGCGCTTTTTGTTGCATTTTAACCGCTTGTATAAGGGGTCGCTCCAAATTACACCTTGGGATTTATACTGGGGCTTACCTTCCCCAATTGTGTTTTAACTTCTAGAATACTCATTTTTAACAATGCAACAAGACAAACAACCTTAAAGCCGTGAGTTTGTGGTATCATTTTCGGAACACACGCTTCAATCTTCGTTTCGACACGAGCAGTTAACACTACTAACTCGAAATTTGTCGATTTTTTCGTTTTTGATACCAAATAATTTAAATAATTTAAATTAAATTAAGAAAATAATACAAAAAGTGAAATGCATGTATTTTTATAATCCATGATGAATGACTTGTAGTAAAAAAAATCATTAATATACGTTTGAAAATTAAAAGTAGTTTCTCTTTTTAACCAAATTCAAGGAAAGGAGTGTATATTTTGTGTGTATGTTACGCGATTACTCCGAAATTTGGAAGGGGGTAAATCAGTAGCGGTCCCATTCAAATTTGAAAAAAATATTAGGGTGACAAATTAGGAGATACGGTTTATTGGATTTCCCCCACTTTCGGTGAACCAATTTCAATACTTACATACAGAAGCTCACGCCCTAGTCCCACAGGAGGAGTAGGCAGAGACCACGGGACGCCACTTTACTCCATCCTGACATAACTCTCGAGCCTCACATATATCAACTACCCTTTTCATACAATGTCTTTTATTCTTGTCACTTCGGATCCCAGCTTTTTTGAGGACATCACTGATGTGGTCAATGTAAGTCCTTCTGGGATGTCCTCTTAAAATCCTTCCATTGGCGTCATACCACTGTTTGGTAATTCTTCTTACATCCATCCATTCCTTTCTCTATTCTAGTCACCATATACTCTTTCAAGTCACATCTTTCACGTATCAACATTATACCACAAATTTTCTTCAGAGATGTCATCTCCACTGCAATAAATCTACTTTCATGCTTCTTCTGCCATACCCAACTCTTACTACGAAACGTTAGTGTAGGAATCAGCAAAGCTTCATGTATGGACATGTTTGTTTGTTTGTTTGGACAATTTCGATAAAACTTGACAAATAGACGTAATTCCACAAATTTTTGAGGTCAGTTTTTTTATACAGACTCTGGTGAAAAGTTGCCGTTTTTAAGTTAGCGTAGCGTTAATTGCTGCTGTCGATGACGATTTGAGGTAACATGTTTTACAAAAGAAACAAAGATTGATATTTCTTTACAATCACTCAGAACCCTTGTTTGTTTTTGGAATTCAACAGCAATAAAATGAAGGAAAAACTAAATTACCTCAAGTTTTCACATCCCCATCTAAACATATTGCGTCGAAAACTGTAAAATAAAATTGATCGTAAAACAACCCCCGGATATTATTCCTCCCCTAAGATTGTCCACAGACGTGGCCATCAATGGTTTATTAGTTAGGGTGGTTTATGATAGGAGGCAGATTGGTCGCAAGTGTAAACTTCTTGTCTACAATGACGAAGTACAGGAATACGGAAGTGTGCTTTTTGAAATTAAGTTCCGTATCTGTCCTGAGAACGAAAAAAGGCACAACCAACATTGAGTTGTATACGTATTAATCTACATATTTCTTTGTAGAAATCTATCTCAATAATTGTTGGACATACAGTAAGCTCATAAGATGCAACTGACATTAATGAGTACGTTTTCTGTCATATGAAGTTGTTTTTTGACGTAGATACCTACGTTTAAAATCTCGTATATTTGTTTTTCAAAACAAACCAACGCAACGTCGCGACTTTTTACAGGTTCCCTGGTCATGGCTAACTGACCTGGACGCTGAATGCTCAATTAGTACAATTTACAAATAATTATAATGATTATAAAAATAAAAAGAAATTACAACTCTTAAAATTGTTTAGTGTTTGTAAGAATGTATCAAAATCAGGACAGATTTCATCTTTCTGTGTTGAATTATTGAATTATTATTATTTTTTTATAATACTATATGACGGGACGAACAAGTCCTGTGCCTGGTGATAAGCGACACGCATATCCAAAACAGTTGCAGTGCCATTCAAGAGCTTTGAATCGCAATGATCTTATGGGCACTGCCACAGCGTCCGTCACCTGAGACGACAGTTGATCAGTCCCATGTGCCTGTAATTTCACCAGCACCTTTACCCTTCAAAACCGGAACGCAGTAATGTTCACATTACTACTTGGCGGCATTACTTTCTTGAACGAAATATTTCCCAAGGAGCTCTACTGCTACTAAAATTATATGATACATTATTGGAAATGAGACCATTTTTTTTTCCAATCCAAATTGCGTATGTTTACTGTAAAAAACCAACGTTTCGGGCTCTTAGACCTTTACAGGTCTCATGGTCAGATCTGTCTGACGTCCACTGCACATAGGCCTCTTCTAATGAATGCCACAACGATCTGTCCTGTGCCATGTGACGGTTAGTTTGAAAAATAAATAAGTGTTTAAGACTTAGATCAGAATTAATAGTTCCATTTCCGACGTGTAACAATCGCGAAAACCTTAGAACTCGATATATGACACATTGTTGTTTAATAATGGTATAGCGAATTACTCGAAGGTGACATTGATCGGGTAGGAATATCAAAATGCAGCCCACCAAGCAGACCAAGAGTTCCATTAGTTTCCTTAAGTCAATTGTCTTTATTAATAAATATTACTTGAGTACACATCACGCATCATTTGAAAATTGTCAATATTTCCCCTTATTGATGAACGTCACTAAGCACAAGTTACCTTCAAGATTGTTCATTATTTCCTAATCTATCAAGTGCATTGTCTTGGTCACTTGAAATTGTAACACTACAGATGCCGATGATAAAAGGCTATACAAGAGACCTTGAGATGCATCTTAAGATATGATATCTCAACCCATAAGCACTTAGTAGCAGTGGAACTCCTAAGATTTTGGTCAAGGAAGTACTGCTACTTTACCTATTTCGCCAAGCAGTAATGTAAGTATTACTGCATTCCGGTTTTGAAGTGTAAGGGTATTGGTAAAATTGTAGGCACATGGGACTTGTCATCTTATGTTTCAGGTGAGGGGCGCAGTGGCAGTACCTCTTAGATCTTTGCGATTTAAAGCTCTTAGTGGAGCTGCAACTATTATGGACAGGTATGTCGCTTACCACAAGGGATACGACTTGGTACCACAAAAAAAATCTTCTAGATAAATTGTGGTCGTTGTGGATAGGTGAAGTGGTAGTGGGCCGATACAGTGGGTAGGCCCTGTACTCTTGTTCTCCGATATTCGCCCGAAATAATTATTGTAAAAATCTTCTTCTCTTTCATATTACTCTTGACAGAGTGGTCGTGGTCATCACGGAGTACGTTTGTTAACGGCTGATGTGGCTTGCCTCACGAAATTTCGCCAACTCTCTGTTAGTGGACTCCCTCGTGCACTCATGTAAATGACCGCCGACTGCAGATTTTATTTAATCGGTCTATCGAATGGGTGACCTTCTGCGCAGTCTAGTGCCCTTCACTCTGCCTTGCACAACAAGACGCGCTGTGGAGTCAAAGTTCCGTCTTGAGACGTGACCGAAGAATTTTGGGATGCGAGTTTGCACCACAGTAGACAGATGCTGCTTGATTGTAAAAATACTCAACCGAATTGAAATACGCATGGTGCGAGTGAAGCTTTATGCTTGGCATTGTCTGTCAATTTCGTCCAGTGTTACTTATTTCACAGTTAAAACGGCTGTCGGACGAAGTACGAGGTGTGAACCCCCAGATTTGTTTTGTAGCAGCGACCACATTCAAGAACCGAAGATGGATGCAGTGAATACTTATTACACGTATGATTATAGTTTATGAGAGAGTGAGTTTAATGGTACTGTTTGTTAGGTTTAAGCATGTAGGCCGCAAATTTGGAACGGTGGTGGTGCGTTCAGTGGGGCTTCAAAGTTTGCTTGTACATTGCGCGCAAACGTGTGTCTTGTGTTAGATAAATTCAACCCAAGAACACAATGTACGCGCAAACCTTGAAAGCCTCACTGGACGCACCACTGTTGCGAATTTGTGGTTGTAGTGTTAGAACGAAGCATGATGTTACTTATTTACTAATTTTGAATTTTTTTCATATTAAGACTGGCATCTATAAATCATTCGCTTTCTTACGAGAGCATGTCGTAACTTTGAACATAAATTTCTATGGGCATTTTATTGGTGATCAAATAATATGACACAAAGAAAATAATAATAAAAATATGACACATATATTAGAAGATAAGAAGCTAAATATTGACCAGAGCCAAAGTTGCTGCGGGTTGTTAGGCTAGAAATGAATGTGATAGATATTTCGCCCGCGCATTTAGACTAATCGGATTAAGTTAAAATGCAAGCGACATTTATCTGGGTGATGTATTTATTACAGATGCCATAAATAGTGATTTGGCCGAATGTTATACAATGCGCATGTTAGGATTTAGTACATTCCACTCATTATTTCTTTAATGTGCCACTCCATTAATTGCCTGATCTCAAACTAGACAATTCCCTGTACTATGAAAACCAAAGCAACGGAATTCACTCTGGGAACGTTCCCAGAATACCTAGACCAGAACTAATTTAGAAAAGTTCACCCAATTCGGTTCTACTGGGAGTCGAACCCGAGACCTCCTCATTCAAAGACTACGGTACAAACCGCTGGGCCACCGCGTTCGTAATTCATAATCGCATTTTACTTTTATTTGACTATTTTACTTTTATTTGTAATTTATATTCGCCAAAAGCTACACGAAATGGTACAATTTAATAGAAAAATCGCTTATACTTATATCTTTGAGTAGGTATAATATGAGGATTTTTTTGTTATGATTTGGTATTCGGCCGAATATCGAATTTTACCACAATGACCAAATAGGCCTAATACCGAATAGCAATCGAATGTTCGTGGCTTCTCTATTATTATCGAAATATATCTTTACATTCTGTTCCGTAATTTAGCCGGTAATTTTCGCTATTTCGGTCCTTGACCTTACATGTATTATTTAGAGAAATGTTCCTTCATCACATATTTCCGCCATATTACTACAAAATAAACTTTCATTAAATGTCCCAAACATAACAAGGAAACGGTAATGCGCCATCTTTATGACGTCAATATTGCCTTTACTGTTCACTTTCAGATATAAACTTCACTAAACTACAATCTCAATTGTATTGTCTCTGTCTTCCAAGCGCATAATTTGCGTTTTATTGTGAAAAACGTTGGTTAAAGTCCTTTTGTGGAGACAAACGCGATTGTATTTTGTTTTAATTGCCAACATTTGACTTAAAATTATCGGTTTGTAACAATGTTATTAAACTTGAAAAAAAATGAATGTGTAAGAGACGAGACATTGTTCTTTATGGATTTGTTGTAGACACTATGCTGACTACGTTTGATAAGTTTGGAATTTTTCACTATTTTTAGTAGCAGTAGAGTTTCGTTGTTGAAGAGTTCGTCCAGGGAAATACTACCACCTTACTTATGTCTACTGCCAATACACAGTAATGTGAGCATTACTGCGTTCCAGTTTTGAAGGGTACGGGTGCAGGTGAAATTACAGACACGTGGGACTTGTTAACTTATGTATCAGAGTGACGGGTGCAGTGCCAGTACCCCTTAGATCTTTGTGGTTTAAAGCTAAGAGAGGTACTGCAACTGTTATGGATACGCCTGTGTTGCTTTTTTTATACAAAAATTAAGTGCACATGTAACCGCCATCTCACCTGGTCGTCCCTTCACTTAGTGTCATAAAAAACTGTATTTGTTAACGAGGGACTGAACAGCCCCATATCTTTCTACACTAGTTTTGATTATAGTGATCCTCCCTACCCATCCTTAGGGTATACGAGAAGGATACTATAACCTGTGCGTGCAGAGGAACCTTATATATGTTCAGGTTCTGACCCTGGATCAGTCAGTGTACAGGGTTGTCACAGACTTCTGTCACTTGACTTCATCCGGTTCTTCGAGAGGCTAGTGCCTCGGGTGAGCCGCCCCGGGAGCACAGTACAGTAAGGGTATTGTACGTGCACCAGAGACGGCTCACCCGTGGAAAAATGTGGGGAGGGCCCCATTTTCCAGATAGGTACCGGAGCTTTAGGCAAGCTCACTTCCCGTTGCGTATTGCACAATTAGCGGTTGCCACCGCTAAGCCGTCGACTCTGAGTCCACTACCAAGTCTCCTCATTGGTGGCGGAGCTGTAAGGCATGCTCAATTCCCGATGCCGAAAAACGACGACTCTCCAGTTCCCAATACGAGCGAGTGAACAATTGTAATAACAGGTAAGTATATATTTAAACGGAAATTAAACAAATAGATAAAGAAACAATGTTCTGGCGACCCGCTGACAACGACTGACAAAGGTTTAAATTATTTGCAGCTGTCAGCGTGTCACTGTTACAGCCAGTTGTCAACAATATCGTCACTTAAAGAAAGGGTTTTTTACGAATACCAATGAATTTTATAATTCATGGTTCCTTTGTATTTTTAATATGACCGAACTGTACCAGACAACCACGTTAATTTCTTGGCCTCAAACTAGAGAATTTTTGGTACTTTGAGTACCAGAGCAACAGAATTCACCTTGGGGACTACGCAGAACACCTAAACCGGAACTAATTTCGAAAAGTTGGAGAATCAAATAAGGCACCTTCTCATCCAACGCCCACAGTGCAAACCGTCGACGTCGTTGAACTGCATTTAATAATCATTCATGAACCCTTTGCAGTTGAATGAAAAATATAGCTAAAATAATATCTTACTCTCGATCTTTTATTAATATTATGAGTGATTGGAACATAGTGAAAGAGTGTCAAAATTCTTTATTTAAAATTGTGCCACGTATTTAATTACTATTTATCATTTGCAGTTTTAAAAAAATGTTTTAAAAATGTTTTAAATTTAAATTTGTGCAGTTTATTTTGTGACTGAGTGTACATAAGTTACTTATTAACAGTACCACTATATTGCAATGCGATGCAATACAAATACTATTCAATACACACAATAACAAAACACAGTGACAAATAAGAGATAATAGACAGGGTACAGTCGCGTATAAGATATACATACGTGTAACGAAATTACGATCTTTGGAAAAATGATAAATTCTATTACATACCCTTTTGCATATACCAAATTTGTATTCTAAGGTTGCTGAAAGAAATTGCTACATAGCAATAGGTATGTAGCAATATTGCACATTAATTTATTGTTTTTATACTTAAACTTTGTATTGAGTGGCTACTGTCATTTTACGTGCAATAAAGAATATTTCATTTATTCATTCATTCTTTCTTTTAGGACAATATTTAAGACCAAATGTTGAATTTAAATGTTGTTTTATACACGTAATTGTATACAACAGTGACCTTATTTAGGCTACGGTATAGGGTTGCTATGTTAGTGTCTTACAAATCGGCACGAAACCCAAATTCCCAATACCAATTCAAGAACAACTCCAAAAAACCGTCCATTGCACGCGTGTGTCCCACAGGGCTTACCACCTGCCGGCTAGCTTTCAACGAAGTCAAATATTTGTCCAAAAAACCAAATACTCACTAATGACGGCCGCAAGATTGATGACAACCGTGTATTCTTGTGAGGAGAAGCGTTTCAAATGGTTTTTTAATTTGGTGTAATGACAAATGCAGTATTTTAATTTCAACAATTACCTAGTCATCATCATTTAATAGCCAGACCCTTGTCCGTGTAACCTCCTCCAATCCTCACGCTACATAGCCAGCTCCTTGATCTCTTTATGGCTGCTCACTTTGACGTTCGTCTTTTTTTAAATTTTTTTATGATCTAAAGTGACAGGACGAAACAATTCATGCACCTGGCAGAAAACGATACGTCTGTCTATGACAGTTACAGTGCCACTAATAACTTTGACACAACACATAACATCTGAGGTGCACTTCTATTGCGCCTTTTACTCTGAGATGTAAGTTAAGTGCCTATAATTTCACCAGCACCCTTACCCTTCAAACCCGGAAGGTAGTAATGCGAACGAATCACTGCTAATATTTTATTTGTTCACTGTACGCCATTCTTGGTCTTCACCTCTTCGACTTTTATCTTCTATTTACTTCTCAATTATAATTCTCACAAATTCGTCCAAACATCTTCCCCTTCTGTTGTCTATTGTATTTAAAATATTTCTTTCTTCTCTAACCCTTTTTAAAACTTCTTCGTTTTATATGTTCTCAATTCATTTTATTTTTTCCATTCGCCTCCAACACCATTTCAAATGACTCCAGTCTTTCTCTGTCTTTCTTTGTCATTGTTTATGTCCCGCATCCATACAGGGGATTCAACAATTAAACTGCGATTATTTATACGCGCAAGTATCGTTAGTTATTTGAAAGGTCACTGGGAGCATTAATCATAGAAACACGAATACTAGTAGTAATTATCTATTGCAGTTATAAGTAATTTTATTTTAAATGTAATTAATTTTCTCATGTAATAAATTTCAATGAGCAAAAAAAAGTTAAACATTATTAATATGTACGTAATACGAATGAAATATTTCTAATGAAGATAATTACTTTTTCGTTCGCTTTTCACCGGTTGTCTAACGGGTTGCACTGCAATGAGGAGGAGGAGATATCACGTTTGATTCCCGGTAGGACCAATTTAGGAAATGTACTTTTGTTTATTGGTTCTGACCTACTGTCATTCTTCGTCCGTATCCGCAAGATGCATGATGCGAATGAAGCTTCATACTTCACATTGTGTTTCAATTTGGTCGAGTATTACTTATTTGACAGTAATTATTTCGGACCCCCTGGCCTCGGTGTTCAGGCACCTGAACGAATCCGTTGCATTTTTAGTGATATCTTTTTTTTATTATATCAAGGGACGGGATTAACAAGTCGCCTTGTAGTAAGGACATGCCCATTCATGACAGTTGCAGTTACACTCAGAGTTTTAAAGGAATAAAGATTCGAAGGGCACTGCCACTGCGCCCGTCACCCTGAGACGTAAGTTGACAAGTCCTATGTGCCTGTAATTTCACCAGCACCCTTACGCTTCAAACCCGGAAGAAAGTAATGCGAACGAATTACTGCTTGACCTGCTTGACCGCAGAAATATGTGAGATATCTGGAACATTATTATTATTTTTTATTTTTAAAAACGTTATCATTTTACACACTTCTGTGCCCGTCTGCCCAAAGAGTGTGCCCCGATAGCTAATTGTTGACGTCTGACGTTTGAATAAGATTATATGACCACGAGCTTCCTCCATTTTATTTCATATCGGACGCTTCTTAAATACTCGGATGAAGATGATTGATTCCATTTAAAATATTTTCATTGTTCAATTATAAAGCTTTGGATTAAAGTTTAAAAAAAATTATTTGAGTTTCAAATTGTTATTCGTTTTTAAACTTACAATTTGTGTAGAGAAATATTGTTTTAAGGTTGGTTTCAACTAACTGGTGGGTTGGAAGAATAAGAACCGAAAAGATTTATAAGTTTAAACAAGCTTTGTTCTAATGTGCAATAAAAATTACTTGTATCGTATTGTTAGTCGTTATATTTGAATTGGGTTTACCTTCAACAAGGAATTAAAAACCGTTCGCAACTCGACGTCTTACCGTCTATTCTGCGTGTTTTTTTTTTTACGAAGCCAAGTGACAGGACGAACAAGTCACGCGCCTGGCGGTAAAGGACACACTTGTCCATAACAGTAGCAATAGCGCTTAGAGCTAAATCGCAAAGATCTGAAGGGCACTGCTACTGCGTTCGTCACCTTGAGACACAAGTTGACAAGTCCTACGTGCCTCTAGTTTCACCAGCACCTTTACCCCTCAAAATGATCGCATTACTGCTTGGCAGCAGAAACAAATATAGCAGTACTTCCCTGGATGAACCATTTTAAAAGGAGCGTTACTGTTACTATAGCGCGTGTAGTGGGAGGTAGGTTCCAGCTCGTACCACCTGAGCTCTTTCAAGAATCTTAGCATTCTCTTGAGTCTGCGGAAGATTTTAGGCTTTCCCACGCCGAAGTATTGTAGAAAAGTAAGCGCGGTCGTTTCGTCCCCTTCGTGCAGGTTCTGCGTAGAGGGCTGTCCTTGATACTGTTTTTTATGCCTGTACAAAGCATGTTCAATCGGTGAGATGTAAGGTTTTTTAAATCAACCTACGGCATGCCGTGTATTTGAACTTTGAACTTTTTTATTATTTTCTATCTCAACACCATGAGATAATGATGTTACCAGGACGCTATCGTGGTAGTAAAACCTCTTTAATATGTGCCTGCAGCTTTTTATAGCGCTATGAAACGATTTAAAACATAATTTGAGTAATAAAAACATCCGTGGTTCTTTGTTGGTTCCGTATGCTACTGCCTATTAGCATGATTAAAGCTGAAATCACACGTAGCGATAGTCGGCACTTTGATTTCACTAAGCGGTGATCTATACGGAAGAGGTAAACTACGGGAAGAAATAATTGCCCGTGGTCCACCGAAGTGAACCAGTCAGGTCATAACATAAAATGTCAACATACTATGTTATGACATTTTATTATTTTCCCGATATTTTAAAGTTCTATCTCTATGGTCACGTACTGATCGGGATACGACAATTTATAACTTATGTATGTCTATTCACATGTCTTCCGCCTTCGACAATTACCCTCATGTCTATTACAAGAAGAAAGAAAAAAGAAAACACATACTTAATATCGGGAGAAAAATATAGAGTCATATCATGACAATAGTTTAGAAAATGACTGATATCAAAGCTGTACTTTAATTCGATGTACTTTAGAGTAACGAAGAATTTGTATTCGTATGGAATTAGAAATACATACGTAAATTTTTGTAGATTATTTTTATGATACCAAATGACGGGGTGAACAAGTCGTGCGCCTGGTAGTAAATAATAGCGTATCTGCCCATTCATGACAGTTGCAGTGCCACACAAATATCAAAGATCTGAAGGGCACTGCCACTGCGCCCGTCCCCCTGAGACATAAGTTGACAAGTCCCATGTGTCTGTAACTTCACCAACACCCTTACTCTTTCAAACTGGAACGCAGTAATGCTCGCATTACAGCTTGGCGGCAGATATAGATAAGGTGGCAGTACTTCCCTGGACGAAATCTTTCACAGGGAGCTCTACTGCTACTAAAAAAATAAGTGCACATTTGATTTTTGTTATAATTATCAATTAAAGAGTTAATTTTCTTTCTATAATTATCTGAGCTTATTACCAATTTCACAGCCGCTGTGGAATTCATACATACATATTACTTTAATCTTTATAACTCATATTTTAAAGTCCCTACAAAAAATCTATTAAAAAAAGAACTCTCAACTATTTAATCAAACAATCCAATCGACGGAATTGAATGGCGGTCAAACAAATTATGAAATCCGATCTTTGAATAAAGACGATCCGTCAAATTTTTGACAGCTGAGAAAATGCTCCCTAGCTTTTAAAGACTTTTGTTTGTGAAGGTACTTGATTGGATGGAGTTAAGGTTTTTTTTATATATATTTTTTATTAATAAACCAATTGTGAGAACACCACTAAAAGAACAAAGTACTTACGTTATTTGAATTAGTAACATAAAAACTTGAACTTTAAAATTCTTGAGGTTTTGTATGTTTTTATGACACAAAGACCAATTTCCATTTATAAAATAGACACTAGGGATTTCAATATCGCTGCCTTTCCGGTGCCGGAAAAAATATCGAGTCTCAGTGCGACCTTGAAAATCCCGGCAAAAACGAGACTTTTTAAAAGTAGTTTTCCATACTGAACTAGGCGTTTAGGCAGTCAAAACATGACATTTTAATTAAGTTCTATATTAACACAAATTATAAAATGAAAAATTAATTATGACAGTTATTTTGTTCATTTTTATAGTGGGTACTTAAGAAACAAAAGGCGTTTAGTGCAGTTTCAGATGTACAGGACCTGATTTTATTACTATCGTTCTTCAATCTCAACAAATTATACTAAGTTGCGCTCTACAGTGTTGTTACGTCCATGTAGCCAGAGTAAAAAATAACTGGTGGTTTAGTAGATTTTTAATACTTTTTAGTTAAATAACTTAAGTTATAAAAGTCTCGATATTCCCCAGACTGAAAATGACAATCTCGAATCACGAAAATGTAAAAAAATTGTCGAAACTCGAAACTTTCGAGACCGAGATTCCTGGATGAAAGCATTACAGTGTGAAACACACAGAGACCGGGTGCGGGTCGGGCGCGGGTCAGCTCGGGACCGCGGCGTGTCTGATTCCGTATATTTATATGGACAATAACACACCAAACGCGGGCGTTGAAAAATAACAGAAAATGACCAAAAAAAAGTCGGCGTTGTGTTCATTTTAGTTATCGATACATAGGGCGCATTTCCGGAACTGGCCACTTACATAAACAATATTTAAAAAGTATGGAACTTTTTGGCTATAGAATACACTTTGTTTCATCTGACTGTCACTTGTTTTTATATTGTGGCATCATTTTAGAAATTAGTTGTCTACATCACCATGGATTTAACTCGTGAAAATTTTCGGAGTATGATTTTCTACGACTTTAAGTGTCATTTAACAGCTCAGCGGCGCTTTACTCGGCTTCGAATTGCTTTTGGCGACGAAGCACCATGCAAGACGACTATTTATAGCTGATTTGCAGAATTCAAACGCTATCGTGTGAACCTCAGTGACGAATTTCGTGATGGTCGCCCATCCACTGCTGTGAACAACAAAAACATCAATGCTGTGCGCCGTATAATCAAAACAGTCAGGCATGTAACATACCATGAGATTCGGGCAACTTTAGGCATAGGCATGAGTCAAATACAATCAATACTACACAAACATTTGGGTAAGAAAAAGCTGTGCTCTCGGTGGATCCCACATAATTTGACTGAGACTCAAAAAACGGATCGCGTCACTTGGTGCAATGCCATGCTTATCAGATTCAACGAAGGAGCGTCGAATTTAGAGTGGGACATAGTAACAGGTGACGAAACATGGATTTATAGTTACGATCCCAAAACAAAACAGTCAGCAATCGAGTGAGATTCGGCTCATCTCGAAAGACCCATAAACCAGCCAAAGTGGCGCGCGTGCAAAGTGCCTTTAAGCGGATGATTGCTTCTTGTTTTAATAAAACTGGACACGTGGCTACTGTTGCTTTGGAGAATCGTTGTACCGTGAATAGTGATTCGTACACGACCATTTGTTTGCCAAAAGTTATTGAAAAACGCCGTAAAATAGCCGTAACCGCCGTATCATCTTGCACCACGATAATATCAGTTCTCACACGGCCAGATTGACAAATGCATTTTTGCAGGTGAACAATGTTGACCTTATGAGCCAATGTTGCGCCTACGGTGCCGACCTGGCACCTTGTGACTTTTATTTATTCCCAAAAATTAAGAACCAGTTACGCGATCAACGATCTTCATCACCTGAAGAGGCTGTCGAAGAGTACGAAAAATATGTTTCAGAGATGGTCACTGAGCAGTGGCATAAATGTTTTCAAAATTGGTTCATTCGTATAAAAAAGTGCATTAACGTTAACGGAGAATATTTTGAGAAACAATAAATTCATTTCTGAACATTTATTGTATTTTTTTCTTATTAATTCCGGAAACTCATAGTGCGCTCCACGTATTATTGTAATGTCATCGGATTTCCCTAGTGTGTCCGCTTTGAGATCAGTCCATAAGTTTGAAGGTTATGAGGCCACAGATAGACACACAGAAGAATGCTTATAACCCCCATCCTTTTTTGTCGAGGGTTAAAACACTTAGGACTCGTGTGTGACCGTATTCCTTTTTGTCGATGTCGGTTAAAAGCATTTGCAAAATTCAAACTCAATTTTACGAACAGATTTATTGAAGCAGACGACAGATGGTAATTTTCGTAACGATCGTAAATAACAATTTGAGCACCAAATTGCAGGTTTAGTGCGCAATGTGCTAAAGTAATTTAATGTTCTCTTGAACGTCTAGAGTTTCGGTACTTTATCGTTTTGGTGACTTTACACTGTACTCGTCTCACTGCCAGACACGAGCCTTCAACAAAAAGAGGATACGAGCTACATGCAATCGACTACGCAGCTCCAATATTTTTTGGCAACATCACTATTCATTTGTCTTCGATGAATTTTATATAGTCTCGGATTCGGAACTGATACGAATCGGACGTAGTGCACAAACGCTCTTAGGTTGGGATTCCACCCGTGTGTTGTGGATAATGCAAGGTTTCGCACGAAGGTTTCGCTTCCTTATTTATGCGGACGAACGGCTATGGAGTGGAATTCCTTGCCTGCGGGTTTATTCCTTGAATTGTTCAAGGCGAGTGAATAGGCATTATTTAGTTGTACATGCTCCATCATCGGTCTCATCGTCATTTTCCATCAGACCAGATGGAGGTCAAATAACCTCACTCAATTTTAGTAATAAAAAAACCTTTCTTTCAGTTAAGATGACTTTGATGACATCGTCAGATTTTAAAATCCTCGTCGATATTATTGGTTTCTCATTCCTTCTTTCGTATCTCTGACAGCGTTAGTATTGGAATGTCCTTAAATTTAATTGTTAATAAATTCTATGATTTTCTGGCACATTTAGGACTAAACTTATATTTGCGTATGAGTTTGTTTAGGACCGTACTGCCACTATACCTATCACAGTAATGTGAGCCTTACTGCATTCCGGTTATGAAGGGTAAGGCTGCAGGTGAAACTATAAGCTGGGATAGACATCCCAGCCACCTGTTACCGTGAGACCACGGTGACAGGCGTAGTAGACATCAGACCTTTTCGGCACTGCAACCGTTACGAGGAAGCGTGTCGCTTACCACCAGGCTTGTTTGTGTCGTCGCCGTAACGTCATAAAAAAATCTGCGTACAAGCACCTTCTTAGTGTAGCAGTAGAAATGCTTGTGAAAGAGTTCGTCCAGGGAAGTACTGCCACCTTACTATTTCTGCCGCCAAGCATTAATGTCAGCATTACTCACCGTAATATATACATAGTACCGGTTTTCAAGGGTAAGGGTACTTGCTGGTGAAAGTACAGGTACTACAGACTTTTCAACTTGGTGTCTTAGGGTGACTGGCGCTGTAGCTATGCCCCTCAGACCTTTTCGATTTAAAACCCTAACGGGCATTGCCTGGCTTTAAGCACCGTCTATATTTCTCTTGCAAATACTTTCCCACAAACATCTTCTTGTAGAACCCTGACCTTCTCAACCGACTTCAAAAACGGAGTTCTCAATTCGACGGATTTTTTTTTGTGTATGTTATGTAACTGCCTCTGTGGCCGAACGGCTGCCACGCAGAGGTCCCAGGTTCGATTCCCGAGCTGGGATAAATATTTGTATGGCCTACATTTATTTCTCTCCTGAGTTTGGGTGTAATTTGTGGATGTCTATGTATGTGTCCATGGCACCCGCGACACAGGGTTTCCCTAGTGCGGGACTATGTTGAGTGTGTGCGATTACTCTGGCATTTGTGAACCGATTTTGATGATTCTTTTTTCGTTGGAATGAGGGTATCTCAGTTTGTCCCATTTAAATTTGAAGAAAACATCCACCTCTAAGGGTGGCAAACTACGGGATGAATCCGGTTTGGCACACTTTCCGGTAACAGATTTCAATAAAACTTGGCAAATAGAAGTCAATGAACTTTTGAGTTCGGTTTTTTTTATAAAAAAGTTATTATTGTATCTGCTCCATATACATACCTCTGCGAAACTCTTGTACCCAAACTATTTTGGCATTGTTAGGTATATTCTCGAAACTTAAGTTCAAATAGCTTCAATAAATAATGTAACATATGCAGTTTTCACCCACGCTTTGTATTCAGGCAATAAACCGAAATTATGTCGCTTAATGTCGGTTATTATTAACGTTTATAATTGTTAATAACCTTATGCAAACGTAGGAAGGATGAAGGTTTTGATAAGATTGAGGTAACAGGGATTGTAAAGGCTTGTAATGAAAGTTCACTTTTCACGTAAAAGAATAGTTCTTTAAGATTCTATACAACCTCAAATGGCTTTGGTTGATTCTGCATAACAGTGAAGGTGTTGAATCAATCACTTTGAAAAAATATATAGTAAAATTGAGGATGTACACTGATAACTATACGGCGTGAAAACACGATTCCTAAAAATATTCTCGATAGAAAAAAAAATACAAACGTACCTCGAAATTTTACAAGAAAACCGCTGTATTCAGTACGTACTTTACTTATACCAACGATCTTATTTATATTAACTGAACTAAATATAACACGTGTAATATACGATATACATCTTTCAAATGAATTGAATTTCGTTGGTAAAAATATAAATTCTGAAATGAAGCCAGTGTCCCTGCCGCACAAACAAAGCAACATTAATTGTATTATTACGGGAAAAAATTGAATTCGAGCCGAGATAGTATCAATTCTTAACATTTTGTAACGAGGTTACAAATATGTAACTGGGAATGATACAGGAAACATGCGATTACAGTTCAGGAAGTTGATGATATATTGCTTTGCCTACGTGTTGACAGCCTTGTCTGCTAGTATATTTCAACAACGAATCAATTTCAATTTGCCATGTATTCTCAAACATTAACTCATCGTCGAGTCGATGACGTTCGCTTTAAAAAGATAAAACAGATTTTTTTAAATTTATCTGTTCCATCATTGGCACGCGTGATTTTTAGGAACCAGGCCCTGTACTCTTGTTGTCCAATAAGTAGGTAATACTCGACCGAATCATAAACAATGTCGCCATGTATATGGCTCGCGAGCTGCAGTGAACTTAAAAAAAAAAAATTAAAAAACAAGATAGAGTACAAAAAGCGATCTAAATGTACCTTATTTTCTAAAATTAAAACTATATTATTTTTAACAGAGAGCTGCTGCATCGCACATGCAGCGTGCTCGCGGTGCATTCGCCAGATCTGTACGCACACTTAGACTGCGATCTGAAACTATTTCCCAATAAAAAGTGATTAGTAGAAGTACACACGTAACAAAGGAAGTATTTCCACACATCGTACATCATCATAACATTTTACAACATTGGTTTGATGTCCATGCGCTTCGAAAAGGCAATACTAAGTTACGGACCATATTGTCACTGTTTACTGCATCGTCAAAGCCGTTCATGGGCTTTTTACTTTTTTCAATAAAGTGTTTATTAGCAGTGGCACCCAGGTTATTGCCGGTGGAGTTTTATCTTTCATCGTTTATTTAATGGTGTGCTTTTGTGTGAAATTAGTGTATAAGGTTGAATTTTCAACGGGGAATGGTGCATGCACGGGTACGGGTATGACGTAACGTTCACCTTTCCACTTAGGATTTAAATTGAATTCTCTGCCATTTACTATAAGAATGGTCCGATGTCCAAAGTGTAAATTGTTTTTGTTTAACAAGGTCGAGTTAATAATTTGTTGTAGCGTAGGATGCATGTCTTCGTCTTTATAGAGGGAACTAAATACGCAGTGAATCTGTATTATATTGATAATATTGTCTTTTCTCGTATTTAATTATTCATTAAAGGAGATTAATAAGGCGAATGTGAGCAGGCTAGTTTTTAAGGGCCAACCAAGGCGAATTTACCACGCCCAAATTGAGAACGTCCTAAAGAAAAGCCAGGTTAATAATACATGTATGAAAGCACTGATGCGTGTTGATGAGGTGACAGATGTGTATCAGGATCATAGTAAATTGAAAACTGTGGTCTCTGTCCTTTGCGATGAACAAGGACGTGAAGTGTATAATAGATATTTGTTGTTGAGATTATTGCATGAAAAGATATTGTCTTCTGAGATACAGGTTCGCCTTGTTTGGGAGCTTGGGGTAAATAATTAAATATTTGCAAGGTCAAAGCAATAACGAGCTTATTGGTAAGTATTAGTGTTCAATTAATAAATTGAACATTAAATAAACATTCTTTATTTGGTTATATCAATGGGCAACATTTGTAAAGTATATGTAAGATGCCGTGTTAAATATGTGTTACGATTTATGGCAACACTTCTACTATAAAATCTGTTCCATGCGAGAGTGCTTAGCTATATTTCAAGTATATAAAAATTTAAATTTGTAGCCTGCGTTTTATTGAAGAATTAGTAAAAATGAAGAAATTTTTGCCATAATTGTCACTTTAGTAACAGTAAAGCTGTAATCTAAAATAAACTATATTTATTTATTGAAACAATGTTAGCACGGGCATTACACAGGTAATTACTGAATTCAGAAGTACCCCGTTGGGGTGTCGCAAATAATTAGTTCTTTTTGATGACTAACAAAACCAAACGAACTTTAAAGTACTTAAAGCAGAAACAAAATTAACAAGAAAGTGTACTTGTTACTTTATGGAAGAGTTGAAGAGTTCACCAGCTCTTTCATATCATCATATACGAGAGTTCACGAAGGCTCACACACTGCAGTGGCACCCATTTATCAAGAAAGATTTTAATTTGGTTTTGAATATGTTGCCATTTTCTTCTTTCTTCTGTGAATCTGATGTTTTTTATATATTAATATACATCTATAATGCGGGCTTGCTTTAAACATTTCTAGTCTCGGAGTTGGTAGTATTAATTCTGGATTTTGACGTGCACATTTAGAAAATTCAAAAAGATCTAAATATTGTCTAACAAACACGATAGTTTCTCAAATGTAACGGAGGAGTTAAAATTTTCTCGGTTATAAAATAGATACTGGTGTTCGGTTTCGGAATATATCTTCTCGCTTTCTCCGATATTCACGTGAAGAAGAACAACTGGAAATAACGAGGTCTGGGTACCCAATGTTGTTAGATACATAACATAATTTTTCCAAAAGTTTTTCGTAATACCAAGAATAACCCTAACTTCTTTGATCGCTAATGTAGTATTCATCGACCATAAAACGAATCGTAAATCGACAAGGGGAGCCCACCTGTGCCACCTGACTCATCTGCAGGGGAATTTAAGGGGTTTTGGTTTTTATGAACGTGTATATCAACGTATTCTGTAATTGAGTTCGTAATTGGTAAATGAATCATTGGTTTTTCTAACAGGTTTCTGTTGTGAATGGATCATCACGCTTAGTTTTGGACTTAATTAAGGTCTTTAAAATTGTATGTTAGAACATAATAAGTTGGCTTGAAGTTACCGTTACTCGTATAATTTTAAATATGTATGACAGCTTAAACTTTGTTCATAACTTCATTTTATCTGTTTGTTCTTATGTTATTCTCACCTACATACTATTTTTAGTATATACCTATATTTATTGCTTCTAAAAACCACTTAATATTCATCTCGTTTTCGAATCTTTCGTTTGAGGTTGAAGGTGTTAAAATTTTCATAAACGGCAAAGTTAAGATTGTGAAGATGTAGAGTGACATACGTTTCGACACCGGACGCCTGTCAACAATTACCTTCCTGTTGTGATAACGGCATTTAGGCTAATTGACTGCGTTTAAAAGTGCAGCTATTTTCTTGAGGAAATTAGATTTCTGAAATAGAATTAAATTTTTGGAATACTCCGGTCCAAAATTACTATTCTTATACGAAATTCGCATAAGCAAATTGTTTCTATGTATAGCCTTTTAGCAAACTGCAGTTTAAACAGCGATTTAATGGTAAATTGCGATGTATAATTATTTACAGTCGATATATCAGAACCAAACATTAAACTAATGCGTATTTCCTTGCTTACGACGAATGAGTAAGAGCGTGCATTAACGTGTTTCTTTGTATGAACCTTGTAGTACATTTTAGTGTTTCTAATTCGAATTTTACGCCTATTTTAAAGTCCTTTGTCGAGACCTAGTTTAACTTCTTTGAAGTAAATGTAGTTTCTCGCTTTGTGCACACAAGGTCTATTAAAATTAATTATACCATTTAAGGATAATATAAAACATAAAGCCGATCGATATAGAATAGAATAGAAACCATTTATTACAACGTCACATCAGAAAAATGCACAGTAAGAAAGATAAAAGAAAAGATAAAGCTAAATTAAGAAAACAAATAAAATAGAATAGCAATAAGAATAAAATAAAATAAAATAAAAATAAAATCATAATAGGTAATAACAACGAAGCATCATCATTAAATAGTCAACACAATTACAGTAGGTGCCATGTGTGCGGCTGTGGCGTATGTAAAAGGCCACTCAGCGAATGTCACCGTCGAGAAAAGGCTATGACGCTGATTTTCAGTGAACCCTGATGCATGCTGTTTATAAACACGTATCATGGTTGAAGAACTTAAATACCATTGTATCATTGTTTTGAACCGCCGTAGAACCGACCTTAATAAGCGGTAGGAGAATTCCGTCCACAAGAACAGTATATTTTTTTATGATAACAAGTGACAGGTCGAATAAGTCCTGAGGCTGGTGGTAAGCGACACGCCTATCCATAGCAGTAGTAGTGCCATTCTGAGTTTTAAATCGCGAAGATTTGAAGGACACTGTCATTGCGCCCGGCACCCTGAGACATAAGTTAACAAGTCTCATGTGCCTGTAATTTCACCCTTCAAACCGAAACGCAGTAATGCTCACATTATTAGGTACTTAGCGGCAGAAGTAGGTAAGGTGGCAGTACTTGTCTGGACGATCTCTTTCACAAGGAGTTCTACTGCTACTAAATGTAATTTAATTTTTTTATTCTTCTACGATCATAAGAGATAGATGATGATGATGAGGCGTAACATCAAGATTACAAAAAAATAATAAATACGTACAATAAATAAGTAGTAGCCCGTTTTTGTTTATTATTTTGTTCTTATATTACGTCGGGAACAGAATAAACGGTTGCAATTCAATAAATGATAGGTATCTTCGCAGATGTTAGTTGATGAACGGATACGGTTAGCTTCCTTTCATAACAAATCAGTTTCACTTTGCTTTTCATCATGCTTATTTAAAAACTACGTTCAAGGTCCGAAATCTTTTAGAGATGCCCATAAAGTCGCAATATCGATAACAACACTGGATATAAAATTGGTGGCATTAAGGAGATGATATGAATATTGTTTTTTATTTGGTGAACAGTTATATACTGTACCGTGGCGTCGACCGGTCTCTCACTTATATTTGCAGAGATTAGGGACCTCTGCCAACTTCTCTTCAGAGAGACCTCCAGGGTATCTTTTATCTATCTGCCAACTTCTCTTCAGAGAGATCTCAAGGAACGTAGGATCTTACGTTCCTTTATTCTTGATACCTTTAATCTGGATTTTTTATAATTCAATTTATACGACCTAACAGATAAATCAATAAAGATCTATCCAAAAATTAAGTTTTGTCATATCGTTGAAAAGTATGCGTTTAAATGTGAAAGCCTTGTTACTTTGGAGAGTGTTAATGGCGGCGATTGGTAAAGGTACTCGTATAATCTCCCCCGTTGTGTCTAATAAAGATTTCACTTACTTGTTTATTCATTGGATATACTGTTGATCATACAAAGTATGGTGACACAACACTTCTTTTTTTTTTCATTTTTCTACTTTCTTTTTGTTTATAAACGGTTTTTAACCTACGCGAAGATATAATAGAGTATATCGATAACTGGAAATCCGTCAGCAATTTAATCGATAACTAAGTAACAACTCTAGCTAGCAATCTAAAGATAATAAAAGCTACTAACCAGGTGGTATTCTAAGCTGTGACGAAGACGGTTGCAGACGGGCTCTTTTATGATCGCACGATGCGTGAAATTGACGTTTGTGTGGCGATTGTTCGCTCGTCTGTACATTTCCTTATTGTACAACTAGTTTGGGCATGTGAATTTAGATTTTCGATATATTATAACCGTACAGTGCTTGTAATTGTGTAGAAACAAGTTGTTATGTGTAAAGGCTTGTCTTCAATGCAGAAGGATGTGGATATGGTATGCGCATTTAAGAAATATGAGTCTTGTTGGAGAAAGTTTAGAATTTTTCGAAACACGTGAAGTTTTTGGAGTTCTGATTCCGGGATGTTGATATCTTCTTTCTGAGTCGCAAGCAATTCATTAATTCTTTGAAGGAATCCCCCAAATTTAAAGGTAATTGAAAAATAAACTACCTCGGCACATGGCTAACTGAAGAAGGACAGTGAAACCGAAATTAAAACCCGTATTAAGTTGCTACGAATGCCTTTAATACTATTTGGCAAGTATTATGCTGCCGTTGTCTTAGGATTCCTTTGCGCACTCGACTTCTTCAATGTTACATCTGGGCAATATATAATATATAATGTACGGATGTGAGGTCTGGACAATAAAAGAGCGTCTCAGGAAATGTATTGAAGCGTTTAAAATGTGGACCTACAGAAGAATGTTCCACTTATCATGAACACAGAAAGTCACCAATGACGAAGTTCTGCGACTAGTTGGATAGAAGCGTCAACTTTTGCAGACCATCAAACAGCGAAAAGTTGCATATCTGGGTCATGTACTTAGGCATGACAGATACGAGCTTCTGCAATTGATAATGATGGGAGCTAGTAAAAGGAAGGCTGGTCGTAGAAAAACTTTGTGGCTAAGGTACATACGAGAGTGGACTGGGATCGCGAGTGCCGTCCAACTGTTCAGCCTCGTCAGAAAGAAATAATGGCACCTTAAGAAGAAGACAATTAAATAGAGCACACAAATATATATTAAATATATATATAATGAAATGTATTAAATATATATGAAATATATATAAGCATACACGCAAAGCCATTACGAATTGTTGTGGTATATAATTGTAATTTTTTATAATTTTATTGGATTTTCTTAGGTATATTAAGTATTTATTATATTAAGTACTATTGTTTTTCAATTGTTTCACTTTAGCATTAACTTCAATTTTTAATCGATATAAAAAATCGGGACGTGCAGGTCGTGTCTAACTGCTATGGACAGGCTTGTAGTGTACCACCAGGCGTACGCTACGTGCCTGTCCATACCAGTTAGAGCTATCGCAAAGATCTGAGGGGCACTGCCACTGCGCCTGCCATCCTGAGACATAAGTTGACAAGTCCCTTGTACTTTTGGTACAGGTATGTCCTACCCTTCAAAACCGGAACGCAGTAATGGTCACATTACTGTTTGGCGGCAGAAATAGGTAAGATGGCAGTACCTGGATGAACTCTTTCTCAAGGAGTGCTACTGCTAGTCAAGTACTGCTCACGCTATTGCTACTTTCGTTAAAAAAATTGCTTCTATTCGTACTGCAGCAATGTAAATTGACCCTAAGACGTGTGATGTAGGCATAATAGTAAATAGTTATAAGAGGGTATTTTGTATTAGCTTTAATTCGTCAGTCCGTTAATAAATGTTAGACTGCTAAGCTGTGTTTCCTTTGTGCCGATACGAAACAAGAAGATGAAACGGAATTTCTCGCAACAGTACCATTCCAATATTGAGTCGGTAGTCTTTTTCGTCTATTATTTCAGTGGTTTGTTGAAAACCAGACGTGGAACAGTTCCGTTAAACGTTGTACCACAAAAGTAATACCAGTCATGCCATCTTTGCCTTGCGTACCACCTACGACGGTAAAAGATGGTATACTCAGTAATACTACCTTAAATAATATATATGTTTTAAATTACTAAAAACCTTTTCTAACCTCTTTTGTTGGTTGCACAGATTAAGTGGTTGGTTGGTATACTTCGAATTTTTAAAATTCTTTTAATTACTAATTTGAATCTAAATATGAACAATGATATCTATAACATACACTCATCAAAATTGTGTAGGGATCTCTTGTTAGATCAATTACTTGTTAGAACAATTTTGATTTTGCTAATTACTGAAAATCAAGTATTTTTAATGATTTTTTAACAGCAGTGTATTGTTTTTGTCATTTTCAAATTCAAATTATAAAATCAGAAAAAATCCATCCGTGTAAAAAAACTATTTTATATATAGATTTTCTCTAGGTAATTGGCAAAAATGTGCTTGATTTCTAGAAACTTTAGAAGTATGTACTTTACAATAGCATCACTGAGGCTACTAGAGCTTTTATTACTGCTGGCGAAATCTTACACTGTGTTACTCAAGCCTATATTTACGGCGGTGCAATTACTCAACAATCTGTCAAGTCAATATTGACAGTAAAAGGGTTAGTTATCACCTTAGCACTAAATTCGGTTTTGGTTGTGGTAATTGTTATCTCTACCATTTGAGAATTTTGTATGCGATTGTAGAACACGTGTAAGGTATTTTTTGTGCGTTGTATTGTAGTTGTGCTTCGTTTAGCTAACTATAAAGTAAGTAAATAAGAATTGTGATACGTGTTGAAGCGCTTGCCAATGTATAATTAATAATAATGTATTAAATAAACTAAATGTTTCGTAAGATGAAGAAAAAAAAAAGAAATAGAGACATATTTTTTTTATTAACAAAACAATAAACTTACGTATGCTTTAAACCATAGTTTTCTAAAGTGGTCTGGTAGTAGCGAAAAGTCCTAGGTTGCAGGGGCCCCGGAAACAATTGGGTTGGAGCAAAAAGTGTAGGAACCTATGCTTTAAGCCAATGCTTGCAATGCAAAAGACAATCTTAATACATTGTCGAGGATAATTTTCAGGTTAGTTTTATCTATGTGCCTGATTTCGGTGATATTTTTTATTATTTGAATATACGGGTATACTATCGTGAAATATTAAATAATGTTTCAAGCTACTTACGTATACTCAAATATTAGATAATGTCATAATATTATTTATTATTTAAATAAAGATTGCCAACTAAATTAGGTAGAGAAAACTATCCTGAAAATTACCCAAGAGTGTCTTATCAATTTAAGCATTATTTTAACCGTTCTTTATTGCAAGTGGACATTAGTATTATAAGAGAACTACATTGATTCAATAAGCTGCTTAATGTTAAGTGCTAGGTTTTAAAAACGACCGATTAAAAATGGCGGGAAACGGAAATGGATTGGCGCTGGTAGAACTATTAGTCAGTGTTGCCAACATTATGGTCTAAAAGCACGCGATTCTTGAGTTAAAATAATTCACACTTTAAGCTTGTTATGATAGGCGTTAAACTTTGGCATTTATAATTTATAGCTCGTTTATTGGTTATGCCTGTGGGAAATATAGCTTGTTTTTTTTAAAGTGCTATATTTATGACGTTCATAATATATAAGAAGCAGTACTTAGTTTTGTATTCATCATTATCATCATATCAGCCGGAAGACGTCCACTGCTGAACATAGGCCTGCCCAAAGATTTCCGGTCTAGTCGATCGGACGCGGCGTGCATCCATCGGTTACCCGCTGCCCTTACCAGGTCATCCGTCCGTCCGTCAAAGTTTTGAATTGGATTGTAGATATTCTGCAAGCACCACTCATCCGTCCAGCAGCTTGATTTTGATTGCCTCTTCCGATCGGAAACTGCGTTTCTTCCGAGTGGAGGCGTATAATTGCGATTTACAACTGGCCGATCGGAAACTTTGACATTTCTAATTGGAACAATAGTTGATTTAACTCACAAATTAGAAAGATATAGTAGGAATCAGGTTCATCTTCTTGCTCTGAAACCCATCTGATTTCGAGACTCGGATGAGCTACCCGATCGGATCGATTCCCATTTGAATTAAAATCAGCCTGCTGAGATTTTGGAGATATCTATGGTTTCAAGAGTGTTCAAATGAAGAATATTGTTACATTTAATTATAATTGAGTGGTAACCTAATGGCTGGACCTACTGCCTCAAGCCGAGATCGTGGGTTCGGATCCGGGCTTGCACCTCTGAGTTTTCTGAATTTATGTACGAAATTTAATTTAAAATTTACCGCGAGCTTTTCGGTGAAGGAAAATATCGTATGAAGCCTGCACGTCGAGGAACATACAAAGAATATTATCGGAAACGTGTCAAGCTTTCACCACATTAATATAGCTCTTACATTGTAAGATTTATTAACTACTCATCTTCTACTAGATATTTTCGATCATAAATCGTACGTTGTAATTGTAACGGTGGTTTAATTAATAATGTGGTGAAAATTTATTTTGTTTCTTATTTGTGCATTCGTAAGGCAGATTTTCCCGAGAAGACTGAGCAAGAAACTCTAGAGCTTGCTCTGTAAATATACAAATGTATACATTTCGCACCCCTCTTGGAAGATGGCATAAGTAGAGTTACGTCAAAAACGTTTATTGCTCCATTGGATAAAGAAAAATATAACCCACATCCTCTCCAATTCTTGTAACTCTATAGACTAATATTCTAGATAGAGTTACAAGAACTGAAGAGGATGTGAGTTATATTTTTTTGTATTTAATGGAGCAATAATGGAGTTTTCGACGTAACTCCACTTTTGCCATTCGTGCATGAGGGGAGTGATTTATGATTTACGTTATTTATTTCAAACATCATAGATCAAGTGTACCTGCAAGAGCTAAACGGGTCATTACCATGTATTTTCGTCATCCAAGTATGCAGGAGCTGTATAATATACCTTTAGTATAAAGTTTTTGTTTCACTATAGCTTTAAATCTCATGAATGGCAAGTTTTGAGCATTTTGAACGTCAAATCCTATTGTATGCATAGCCCTCCAAATGAATTTATGACTTTGGGAAGACGACTATCAAGAACAGCTAGTTTATTATAATTCCTCGTATTAATGTTATGTCTGTCAATTGCTTATTGGGTGGTTACAGCTATGCTTACTTTCGGCGCAGGTGATGTCAGCACGGATGCAAGTGTACGGAGCCCACATTTGAAAACAAGCATTATTAGTGCATGTTGCTTTGAAGTCGCGGATGATATCGGTCTTTATAGACTATGCTACCAGTTCTTACTACAATTATTATATGTACATCTTACATAACATTTGGACTCGCAAATCTTATTTCAGCATTACTGTGTTCCGGTTTTGATGGATGCTGGAGAAATAACAGACACATGATACTTTTCAAATTATGTCTCAAGGTGACGGTCGCAGTAGCAGTCGTGTCCTTTCAGATCTTTGTGTTTTATAGCTCTGAATGGCGCTGCAACTGTTATAGACAGGCGTTTCACTTATCATCAGGCGTACGATTTGTTCGTCCCGCCACTTGGTATCATAAAAAAAGGGACTGTATGAAACTCAAGCTTGACATTTAAGATTAACTCTATGCCTCTCGGGTACGTTTGGTGCAAAGCCCAAAGTGTCAGATATAATGTGGTCTTGACTGTATTTACCACTGCTCTTAAGAGAATCTGTCTTATGAATTAGTAGTAGAGTTTATTCTATGTGACAACTTAAAGTGTAATTTGCTTACCCATGAAATAAAAACTATTTGAGTTTATAAGTTTGAGTTAGCTATACGTATTTCTAACGCCAAGCACCATGGTATGTTCCTGATTGGGGTGTTAGAGCCTGTGAGACGATAGGCACAGGAGACTTAACATATTTGTTCCCACGACCACGGCGATCATTTGAGATAACATAAGATGCTTAATATAGCTTGTCTTTCCACCTGGTGGAAAGATGTTGTAAAAATCTTATTCTATACTTTAGTAAAATTGTGTCTTGCTCAGAACCAAATGTAAAAGTTGGAATGCGAAAGCCGCTAATGAATACTGTGTAAAAGTAAAAATTTGCAACATTCGCCACGGTCCAAAATCAGCTACCATCATGGATGACACAAATATTCCAAGCCCTTTTTAAACAAGATGAATGCAAAATGCATCCCCAAGCTGCACGTGAACACTCAAGGTTTAACCCTTTACATCCTCTCCTGTTTGCAATTAAAACGAAAAACAGAACAGTACAGAAATATACAAATTCACAAAGAAAAAACGAGATAGCACGCCTCATTTACTCAAGCGCTTTTTATTTCCACTTGCGCTCAAGGGAGGTCGTCGGCCAATCAACGTACCGTACCGCGCCCGCTCCGCATTGGCCCGTTTGAATGGAGAACATTTTTTCAAAAATGGAACAAAAGCGGAGGGTAGGTAATAGCGCGTTTTGTTTTCTTCGAGTGGCATTTCTCTTTCGAGTGGAGGACTTTGTACAGAGCGGACGTCACTCCGTGATTTTAATTACCTTAGCTTCTATAATTTGAGAGGGTTCTCGTACATTTCATTTTCTGTTTAACATTGTTATTTTACTACGAGGAAAGTTGTTGAGTTAAGCAGGATTACAGAACAAGCAATTAGCGTTGTTTTCCTAACAATGTCCTGCCTTGGTAAGGTTTGCCGGGAACTTGTTAAGTGCCTGTTTGCTTGAGTAATAATGAAATGCAAGGTTACATCTTTACTTGGTGAACAAAAACGTCTACTATTTTTGAATGGAGTCTCGCGTCCTTAGCCTCAGTAGAGACGATTACATATAAGTACTTAGCACATTCAGAAACTACGTTAGACAGAACATATAGAATTTTACGAGAATTAAAAGAAGGGAATACGTGATTTTTTTTACGCAAAAATGTCTTTGTCGCGTCCAGTAATTAATAATAAGCCTTAATTTAGGTTCGTTTGGGTTTATTACACGGGTAGGTATACAGCCGAAGAACACCTTGTGGAAGAGTTCGTACAGGGAAATACTGCCACCTTTTTTTTTTGACCTATTTCTGCCGCCAAGCGGTAATGTGAGCATTATTGAGTTTCGGTTTTGAAGGGTAAGAGTGCTTGTGAAATTACAGGCACATGTCAACTTATGTCTCTGTTTGTCAATATCAGTGTCCCTCAGATTTAGGCGGTTTATTTGTTGGCGTTCCGTCACTTGCTATTATATAAAAAAAATGTAAAACTTTACATGTTTGTTTCAGGAACCTAGCTGCACCAATACAAACCACCAGTCCGTCAAGCAACACATCGTTGGTGGTCACTACTCTTCGCAAAGAGAACTGTCACAGATTGGAGTTTCTAGTTGAGCGACAGAAGCAGCTGTGTATGCTCTCTGACAAGACCATACAGGTGAGATATTTCTTCTTTATTTCTTGAATCTTAAAAGTAACTCTACTCTAGTACGAATACATGATATGCGCTCCTGCATTAGACGTATAGTGATATGTATTTGCTGGATAATAATACTGGAATATTTTTATCAGGCGCTTTGATGTTTATCAATCTTGTTGTTGTGCTAATGGTAATAATTCAGTGTGTTTTGTAATCTATAGTTTATATTAATAAATTCCTTTAAGAAGCTAATAGGTTTTAAGTGGTTATGTATTTGGCAATGCCTACAACTGTTCTAATTTTTAATAAATCATCTACCAGTGTAATGTACAATGTATGGGGTAAAACCGGGATAGATGCCGCAGTGGGATAGGTGCCTCGTTTTCAAAAAACCTAACTTTCCGAAATCGCAATAAATAATTAATTTAAATAAGGAATGTAGACACCACTCGTCAAAATTCCTGCAGGGCTTCGTGTGGAATAGACGCGTTTGGCTTTTGCATGCGTTTATCTCCGCGAAGAACACGGCAAATGGTTCAAAGTTTCAGACGCAAGTATTTGCTGTCGCATAACTTTGTAAGTTATAATAAATTCCGTTTTATTTTTATTATAACTATACACTGCTCCATTAACTGGCCACCTAGGTGTCAATAATCGCTCTTTTGTATATAGCTTAGTTAAATAATAAAAGGGCATCTATCCATATCGAATAGGAGTCGCCTCGTTATTTCGCGGTATAGGTGCCCGGTAGGTTAGGGGCATAGGACAAAACAAGAAAGTTAGGAAAAGAAAATAAAAAATACACTATTTTAGAAAAAGACAAGTAAACGATAATAGTTTAAAAGTAAGTAAAAGTACCAAACAGACAAATTATTCACAGTTCTAACTTCGAACATTTTTGTATGGAATGTTTTGATAGCTACAAAAATACGAAGTGAAGTAAGTAGTAACTTAACGTATATATTTCTTATTAAAGATGTAATATGTATATACAATGTATTAAAGGTTACAAATAAAACATTTTATTATGAATTTTACTGTTTTATTCTAAAAGGCATCTATCCTTCTTAGTATTTTCATCGCGTGGCGTCTATATCTATCATCAAAAAAATAGGTTTGCAAAAAGTCAATCTCTCCAAAATCAGTAAATGTTAGATCAATAAAATCAAATCTTAATGTAATGTAAAAGATTAAACTAGTTACGTCCATAGGAATTATTCATGGTAAACTAATAATTTTTAAATTAGGCGACCCTTTCAAAATGTGGAGCGTCTAATCCGGTTTTACCCTAGTAAAAAAGGAGTGCCTCTCAGATCTTTGAGATATAAAGCTCTGAGTGGCACTGCAACTGTTATGGATAGGCGAGTCGCTTACAATCAGGCGCACGACTTGTTCGTCCCGTCACTTAGTATCATAAAAAAATAATGAACAAATAATAAAAATTCCAACGAAAATTATGTAGTGAACTTTAGTACGAGAATGACCGTCGAAAGTTACCAAAATGCAACTGCGCTGGGTTGTGTATGACAAGGAGCCCTTACTTTTTAGAACTGTATACTTAGGTATATTTTTCCGTTTCAACCCCATTATCTTCTCTTCTGATCTCTAGACTTAACTGGTCAGGTTAAATAGTTAACTAGAAGTATACACGAATTACCTATTGATTTAATAGTGGGTCACCTAAAGTTTAAGACGATCTGAAACTACGTTAAATTCAATATTGATATCTCAAGTTAGTACCGCGATTTAACAACCCGCAGTTCAATTTAGATCGCGATGTAGATAATAAAGTTTATTGAATTTAACAACGATAAGCTTAACTCAACTGAAGAGCAGTTAAAACTTAATTAAGGAATCGTTTATGATTAAGAGTTACTGGATCAAATGTTATTAAAAAGGATATTTAGAGATCTCTGTGGAAATCTGAATATCTACCCAAGTAAGCCCAAAATACACGTTCGTCACTCATTTTGGCCCAGGGCTCATTGAAAACCAGCGCCACATGAATGGCTTTGGCATAAGCTGCATGAGGTCCTTTTGCGTGCGCCACAGCCGCACAAATGTCACTACAAATTTGTAGTAGTAAAATTTTATTTATTGCCTTTTGTCCGTCTCGCTTTACTTTTTTAGAGGTTTTTAATTATTTCTATTTTGTTTTGTTGTCTTATTAATCTCTTGTAAGTATGTATGTGTTGTAGCGTTGCAATATATGTCTATTCTTTTCTATTCTGTTCTAAATTCATAATTTACTGGGCAAGGTTTTAATGTATTGAAAGGACTAAAATGTGCACAATATCTGAGATTCTCGAGGTATTGCAATGTAATTTGATATGTATATACGCTTTATTTTTCATGCTGTATAATTTTGAGTAGACCTACACAAAAATAAAGTGATTTTTGAAAAAGATACTCCTATTTTTGTGGCTTACGATAATTTTTTTTGACACCAAGTGATGGAACAAACAAGTCGTGCGCCTGGTACCACTGGTGGTGACACACAGAGCTTTCAATCACAATGATCTGAGCGGCACTACCACTGCGCCCGTCACACTGAGACATAAGTTGACAAGTCTCATGTGCCTGTAGTTTCACCAGCACCCTTACTCTTCAAAACCGGAATACAGTAATGCTGACTGCTTGGCGGCAGAAATAGATACCTCAAATGGCAGTATTTCCCTGGACGAACTCGTTCATGAGGAGCGCTACTGCTACTAAAATGTAGGAGGAGTCGATGTATATATCTTTTTTATTTATTTATTTATTAAACTTTATTGACCACAATACAAAGGGTACAAAAGGCGGACTTAATGCTAAAAGCATTCTCTACCAGTCAACCTCTGAGAAAAACGAAATTCACGAACGCGATTTATTTAAAGCTTCCAGTTACTTTGAGTAGCGGTTTAACTTAAATTAAAAAGTAGAACAACAATCTCTTAGATGTGAATGTGAAATATTTTGTAAAATTACATCACAATTTTTTTGTAATCGAATATAAAGAAAATTCCTTCGGTCTAACAGAAATCGAACCTATTCACCAATATGAGCATATATTGTTTTTAGTTTACATACCCTGTATTAACACACTAACACACACACACACATGCCCTTTACCCTACGCACATTTTTGTCCGTTAGCAACAGCATGATTATAATTAAAACTATTTATAAATCCAAAACCTTAAAGTAGCTTGCTTTGTGATATTGCAAGGGATGTCTTTTTTTCTAATAAATATTAGTCACATATCTTTATCTTAATGTAGTTTCAGTCAGCCCAGAGGACTACATCGCCTGAACTTATTGTCTCTTCAAAAAATATGAAATCACGTACCCTTAACAGTCGTGGTCCTAAAACCTCTCCCTGTCGGACACCTAGAAAACGTAGACTTTACTAGTGCCCTTACAATTTCAGGTGCTGCAAACGGGCGCTCAGCAGGCGGTGGAAGAGTGCCAGTATCAATTCCGACACAGCCGATGGAACTGCAGCACTGTTGAGAACTCTACTGACATCTTTGGAGGAGTCCTTAAGTATAGTTAGTATTGTTTGCATGCATGCATGTCAAACTTAAAAGATATTTGCGGACTTAGATAGTATCTGCTATATATATGGATGTACATACATACATAAAACTCATTCGCCACCTCCACTCCTATAATTTTTTTCATTCGCTTATTCGTAGTACTTTCAACCTGACCTTTTTAAGGATATTCCAAATCTGATTGAGATATGTACCTCTCTCCACGCCTCTATCCACATTCACTCTATAAATTTGTGCCGTCAATCCACAAACATTCATTCTTTCTACATGACCTAATCATCGAAACTCCTCTCGGTACTGGTTACTTCATCATCGTTCATACCGCAACGTGTAATGACAATGAGTACGTACATTATAATAAGAGAGTTATTTATTACGGCATAAAGCTCCATATGTGCTTCTGTTCAAGTTTTTTAGTTTACCATGTTAATCCTAGAGCATTTTAACGGATAACTCGATATTTACTAATAAATACGTAATACAATACAATCGTTTCTATAGGTTGATCTATTCTTGTAGCATCTTTAAATTTTACCTTATTGGAAACCACCTGAAAATCCATACATAGTTCATTGACCAAACAGAAGCGAGCCATCCAAATCGTTGGACCTTCAATCACATATTCCAGCACTTCTTAATGACCTAAAACCACATACCTTTGGGAGAAGAGTGGAAGATCAAGTCAAACTGGTGATGTAACCATAAACATACTGAGATCTTCGATCAACAGGTCTACACGTGATCTCAGTTATCGACATTTGAAAATAAACAAAGATGCACGAAGATCGATTCGGTGTAAACGAAACCCAATGGATGCGGTATTATTAGACAGATTTTGTTTTTATAAATCATTGGATTTTTAAAAAATAGTTGAGAAATAGTTTAGAATGGCTGTAAAAAATGTTGAATTATGAATTTCCGTGTAAATTCTTCAAGTGATAGGAGAAGAAAGTGTTGGATATCAACATTATGAAACTGGTTTATAGTAATCCTAGTGTTTTCTAAATAAATCATAGCTATAATCATGGGTATCATGATCTGTGTGTGCAAAAATTTGTAGAGTATTTAAAGCAGTTGAAAAACTAAAAGAGCGCCTTAATAGCAAAATTTATTAAAAATATTTTTCAGAATCACGTGAGTCGGCATTTGTGCACGCGTTATCCGCAGCTGCGCTTGCGCACGCAGTGGCGCGCGCATGCAGCCGTGGCGAACTCAATGAGTGCTCTTGCGATGCACGCGTCAGGAAACGCACGCCCAGGCATTGGCAGTGGGGAGGTTGCTCGGAGGTACCTTTCACGTTTCTTACACAAATTTTTTCGGTTATTTAAAAAATGTACGATCCAGCTATCACTTTACATGTCTAAATAGTTTATGGATCTAAGTTGCTGGAATATTCTTTTGGCATCCTATAACCATGTTTTGATAGAGCTTACTTTAACTGTAACTCTAAAAAGATAGAAAGAGTGAGAAGTTAACATTGGGGTAACTGATGATATTTATTTAAAATATACTTATTAATATCTCGATCATATCCATTTCAGGACATAAGATACGGAGAGATATTCAGCCGTGATTTCATTGATTCCAAAGAAGACAAAAACACCGACGAGGGACTAGTGAATCTTCATAACAACGAGGCAGGACGGAGGGTGAGTATAGATATATCCCAAACGTACAACAAGAACGATCTTGTAATTTAAGCTCTATGGTGAACATTGTGTCAGCATTATATACTTGATTTTGCTTAGACAATTCTGTAGGGCTATTTATAACGCCTATCTTATTCGCGATACCACAAACAAGTCCAATCCTGTTATTCGATGTCGTAGAGTTTATAATATAAGGCGCGTTTCTATATTAAACAATATATTGTGACAGCGCTTGGATTGATTCTTTCTATCCTTTAAGTAGACGTTACGTATAAGTCAGTTGATGCATCTTTGGGGGTTCAGAGTTGTCGTGTCCCAACACAGCCCATGCATCAGACTCGTGTGCGTTAATGCCTGTATGAGGGAAGATCTTAGCGTTATGCGTTATTATCTCTACGCGGCAACGGATGACGCAGTCATGGTGGCAATATACCACTTAAAGTCAATATATTCCTAATATAAAAGAAACAATGTCACGAGAAGAAGAAAAAAAAATAAGACCGGTGTTGTATATCGGCTGAGATTTCACTCAAATCTCTCTCACTCATATCTTTTTATTAATAAACTAAAATCACAGGCATCTTGGAAAAGTGACCATCTCTTAAGTGACCAAGACGTTAAGAGAAAAAATAATATATTAATAAAGACAGTTGTCTTAAATAAGACTGTGAGTCTGTGACAAACCTATTTAATGCAATACACTGCCATATTCAACAATGAAAATGCTATAGTTCCGTCGAAAGACGCTAGATGACACTGATTGTTTTTAATAGCAGTAGAGATATTTGTGAAAGAGTTCGTCCAAAGAAGTACTTATTTCTGCCGTCAAGTAGTAATATGAGCACTTTTGCGGTCCGATTTCTTAGTGCTGGACAGATTACAGGCACAGAAGCCTTGTCAATGTCTTGTTTCGGGGAGACGAGTAGGTACAGTGGCAGTGCTCCTCAGAACCTTTGCGATTTAAAGCTCTGAGTGGCACTGGAACTATTATGGGCATGTCGCTAACCACCCGGCACACGACTTGTTCGTTCCGTTACATACGTCCAAAATTACGATGTTAAGATTTTTTTTCGAATGATAAGTACTCCGACCGAATTTTGATTTTAAAAAGTAATTATTTAAGGTTCGCGTCTTTATTGGAATGGTTACTTGACGAGCGCATCTAACTGATATAAGTTTTCATTTATTTTGCGATGTCGTCGGTACTTAATCTCGCGTTTTGATTTCCATGCACAAGTGTTTTAATTAGTTTAGATCAGAGCGACGTATGTGATGTTGTCGAATATTGATTACTTGGGATTGCCTAAAAATACTTAATTGCCTATTCACTGTTCTGGTTATTCTAGCCTTGAATATAGTTAAATTAGGTTTTTAAGAAACGTCACGTAACCTGGGTGGAGTGTTCCGGACTTTCTAATCGATTGAAGGCGGAACTAGGAGGATAGAACTAAACTACAGCGTTCCTGCAAATTTAAAATTCTTGCTTGAAACTGCATCACCAGAAGATCTTACATGCCGACAAAAAAGATATATTTTTGATTTTCAAAATAAATCAGGCACTTCTATTTAATTCTATCATGAAAACTGATAACTATCCAAAACTGACGTCATAGTACTCAAACTGGAATTCCCAGGTAGTACGAGTACATGGTATGACACGGTGGTGCCATAAAATCTGTGTATTGGAACACTGTTATGCTACCATCAGATTACTTAATGCCTTTAAGCTTTTAGTGCGCGTCTCAATTAAATAAAATTTACTTCCAGGCTGTCCGTAGTCGTATGCAGCGTGTATGCAAATGCCATGGGATGTCGGGATCCTGCTCGGTTCGTGTATGCTGGCGTCGTTTGCCTCAGCTGAGATTGGTTGGGGATGCTCTCTCTACGCGATATGAAGGCGCTTCTCATGTTAAGGTAAGAAACACTTTTACACCCAGAATAAGTTTATGTAGTATACTACAAAATCGTTTGCCTGTCAGTTTTGATTGGCTAGTCATAATTATCATTTTAATGACTAGTTGGGATTTTTTTGTATCTTCCTTCTGGTGTTTGATAATCGGATACCATTCGTTATTATCATAAATCTCATACATGTTAATAAATTTTCTTTGTACGTTTTATTCATCATCCTCACCGATTGACTTTTTTTAATTTTTATACTTAGTTGCCGGATATTAGATGTTTAATAATTATATGGTGTCCGGCTGGTTCGGATGTTGTCAGGCTTTATTTAATTAATCGATCCCTAACCCAGAAATTTAACCGATTTCAGGTTGTTGAACGCAAAAGAGGCAAGAACATCAGGAAACTTCGACCCCTGCATCCTGACATGAAGAAGCCGAATAAAACTGACCTCATGTACTTGGAAGACTCTCCGGACTATTGTGAACCTAATGCTGAGTATGTATCTAAAACAGTGTTAACAGACTTAGATCTAGTGTCCGGCTAAATTGGACGGAGTCCGGCTGGTCCGAATTTTGTCAGGCTTTTTAATTGATCAGTTACGTGGTTTTCGGGCAACGGGGCGTCTCGTGCAATGTTAGATGTTTAATAACAGAGAAGACTGATTTATTCAATTATATTTTTATTTCATTACAATTTAATAGTGATCCAAAAGTCTGTTTTTTTAATTTTAAATGTTTGGCTAAACTGGATCGGTCCGGCTGTTCGGTTTCAAGTCTTGGCAACTGCGCTGCGCAGATGATCCTCAACTTTCTTGCAACTGGTAACGTCAATCCTTCCTCGTCTCACTCAGAAGTCTTGTTTTTGTTAATGACCATGGATTTCAAAATTTTATTTAATGTAGCGGCAATCGCAAATTAGAATTGGAATTTTGTTACTGCAACTGGCAACCGTTAAACGAAACTTGTAAAAAGTTGACAGTTGCGTCAATTAAAGTTGCTGAATGAAGTCTGAACGGGCTGTTCTGGGGTCAGGACCAGACTGATGAGGTTCCTGTCCCTGCCCCTGTGCAGGCTAATAATGGTAATACGGCAGGTAATACTGCCTCCCGTATAAACAAGGGGTAATGGGGAAGGGTAACAGGAAACGTAACAGAGAAATATGGGAATGCTCCTTCTGCGTAGCGCCTTATAATGTCGTTTCGCCAAATATGAAAAGGCTCCATCTGAGCAATAATAGAACATTCGTTAAACAAATTGCCTCTGAAAATTAATACTCTAGACACATGTCTACATACATATGTAGCTATAAAATTCCTTTAATATTATTACTGCTTTATTAATTCACGGCTATGTGTGCAGATGCCTACCTTACGCTACATCAATGTTTTCGATTTGTCCCTATCCATACTTAGTTAGTATGTGACCTAATATTTATTTTGATTGAATATAATATTTTTAAAACTATTATATTAATTTACTTATTGTAAATTATTAACAACACAAAGACAAATTCCTTCGATCCGACTGGACCACTGGTTCGAAATAAATTTTCTTTGTACTTGTTCAAACTTTGCATCAATAATAATTATGTATTCTTTTACTATGTCGACGACTTATTCTGAATTCTGCAGTTGCCATTCAGTATACGATTTGTATTGTTCTACTAGTGGCGTCATCTGCGCTTGATTGAAATCAAAAACTACGGCCCAAATACTATGATTCCTAATTCCTATGTCAGATGGCGTTGGTAGTCACGTGCATGTTCTCAATTACCTGTTCATTTATCAAACAAGTATTGACATGTACATGTTAAATGCATTTTTTGGAATTACGTATGGCAAGTGGTCGAGTTATTGGAGCAGTCAGATTATAAAATTGAAGTCACATTTGATAAGATAATATTATTATGCTCTAGAATTCCCTCACGAATTTTTTCCATATATGATAATTATCTAGTTAATTATTGTTTTTTTTTCTGATCATTATACATTATTCATTTTTATTGATGTAGGTATAAACATGTGTCATCATGTCTACCTTCATGTGACGTGGAGTTAATTACGTCAGTATGTAAATAACTCTGCGATGTTTACAATATAATACATTAATATTGTCGGTTGAAACAATTCTTACATTTATTTAAATATATGTTTCGCGTACTTTTTTACTTTGTTTTTTATTTAATATACTCGTACAACATTGGCTGGACCGTCTACGTCATTAGTAGTATTAGCTATTGTGTGACATCTGTGATCGGACTTTCAAACGGTTTTGTGTGATCATTACATTATTCATTATCATCTACCCATTTACACGTCCTACTGTTGGGCACGGGTCTCCTTTCAGGCGAGGGTTTAGGCCATAATCTGTCATGAAGACCTAGTGCGGGTTGGGGACTTCACACTTTTTCCGAGAGTAGCGAACCTTCTTCGACGTGCAGGTTTCATCACGATATTTTCCTTCACTGATAAGAAATTTCGCACATAAATTCTGAGAAACTTAGAGGTGCGAGACAGAATTCGAACCCTCGGACTCTGCTTGCTAGGCGGTAGGTCAAACACCCAAGGCTTTTACACTAATGTAAAAGTCTTGGGGTATAAAAAGCCTTTTACACTAATGTAAAAACCTTGGGGTATACCATATAACTTTAACTATTTGTCTTGCAGACTTGGAATCCTCGGTACCAAAGGCCGTACCTGCAACCGAACATCAGCTGGACTTGACGGCTGTCGCCTACTTTGCTGCGGTCGAGGATATCAGACTAGGGTCCGTGATCATGAAGAGAAGTGTCGATGCCGGTTTGTTTGGTGCTGCCGCGTACATTGCGACACATGCCGATACAAGAAAGATCATCATGTTTGCAACTAATGTTTGTTTCGTTTTTCTTGCTTATACAATACTGCCAGTCCCTTTACAATATCATGTTTGCGATCCTTGCAGATAGCTGATGGCCACTTCTAATCATAAGTACGACAAGAAAAAGATATCATACGAGTGTATACTTGCGTTTATGTTGCACATTACTTACGGATAAATCGGAAATCTGACCATACATTTCCAACATGGTAGAGAACATTTTCATTAGATTATTCCACAACTTGCCACAGATTAACTAACAAGGCTGTCAATGTTAAATGTTTATTTAAAGGCTGACATGTAAATATCCAGTGTACAGTCATTTTTCGTCGTTGGGTCGTTTTACAGAACTGGTTCTTTATACCAAAATACAAATATCTGGATTTAATGGTAACTTGTCAGGCTTTCCATCAGTCTTTTGATCGCAATAATTATTGCATTGTCGCGAATCTCTTGATCGTTATTTTTGTGCTTTTGTAGTTTACGTAAATTTACCTCTCAAATAATTTCCCATTGTTTCAATTAATCTTTATTATTTTAACTATCAGTAGTTTCTTTAATCGTTTTAGCTTCTCTTAAATTCATCAAATGGACTGATTTATTAATTTTAAATTAGATTTTATTATTTCTGGAGATAAGCTTTAAAAAATCTGTTTACAGTATTACTAACTTATTTTAATTTATGGTTTATTTGTACAAATTGTATATACTTAGTTTTGTTATTTTTAGCGAATAATATTCTAGGTAGAAGATATGCATTGATTAAATTGATTTAATCCAAGGATTTATCGTGAAGTGTATCCATGTGGGATTATGATAATATTCGAACTTTAATAGCAAAGCCCAGTTCATATTCTAGAATTTGGCCTAAATGTATTTGTAATCACGTTGATTGGTTGTCATCTGGGTGCAAATGCACTTTGATAACACTCAAAGCCTGATAATTACATATTTGTTTCTTTCAGTTCGATTTTGTATGTCTTCATATATTGTTTCTTCACTAGTTTTAAGATTGTCTCTTAGATTAACTATAACTTCCCAATTATTCTCAATATTGTAAATATTAGGACTCCTTTGTACTTAATTAGCTCTAAACATTTTATTTTCTACCTCATGAGGCAAAATTTCATTTCAGCCATTTAACGCTATTTTAGATCTAAACATTTCATTAAAGTTGTATATATTAACGTTTATAGTTTTAAGTAACTTATTTTATTAGATTGTGATGGCTTTAGCATTAAATGGTAATTTTTAAGGTAGTTTTTCTTCATACTTGTTAATAGAGTACTCTCGGCTTTTACGTGTTTCGTTTTCGTATTTATATCATGTGTAAATACTCCATAGTTATTTTTAACAGCATATGTGTCTCTGTTACTTGACGAAATGTTGTCTTCTATAGATTCACTTCTTGTTTCAAAGTTAGTACACAGTACACATCAAAGAGTAGTTTTACTTACGTTCAGATGGTTATTCTATTGCAATTACCCTCGAATATAATGGCATTATTTTTGCTTTGTCAAATCTCGTCAATCTCGTTAACCTTGATTACATTGCCTACGTGTAGATACATGCCCTTTTGAGGACAGTTTGGTTATTTGACGTTAACTAATCCAATACGGTGAAAGTTTGTGGTTTGTCAGTTTCCTATTAAATTTTCTAAGCATTCTGAATAGCCCTGACCTTAGATAATATAATAAGTTAATTATATTAAAAAGACTTATCTTTTTCATATAAGAACTCGTGCGGAAATGCACGCAAATGAGTGCCATCTCGCTCACGCATCCGCGCTTTCTTCAACTTCTTCAGAGATAGCAACAATATTATCAAATGATAAAAGCGGGCACGCAGCCTGCTATCCTTTTTTTAAAAAAATGTACAAGTAATGACTCGTGTTAAATTAAATGATGCTTTGTCTATGTTAGGCGTACCTAATGTATAATGTAATGTTTGCGAACCTAAACAGCTTTGCAACCCTGCAAAGTAAGATATTTTATTTCTGTATAAATTCCTTTTGATCTTCTTGTGACTGTGCTAGTTGTACGAAAATGAAAATGTGTTAACTTGATACCATTTAAGGTAAAATGACGTAGAAAAAAAAAAATCTAAGTACAGACCGTTACAAATGAAGTGAAGAACACAAGTTTGCATTCCATACTTTTAAAGTAAAAGGTACCTTAGGGTTGCTTTTGAGTTAATTGCACTTTTGGACTTAATAAATACATTCATTTCGTGTAAGAATTAACCTTCCTTAAAATTCTCCCATAAGGTACAATATTCGTGCATCGACAAAATGGCGAACTCAGATTTAATCATAAAATAATAAAATTTTACTAAGTACTTAAAATCTATTAACTGTAGAAATATTTATTAATACGAAGTCAATGCAAAGACTTGTAGTTGTATGAATATTAAATAGTTACTTTTTCATGTAAATGACGTAAAATAAATGTATTAGAAATAAACATTGGTTTTTTATTAGTACTTAATTCTGAAGACGAATACCGAAAAGTCAGTACAAATATCTATGACAAAAACACATAGGAGAATTTCGACGACTCGGTAACTGGACTCATGGCTCAGTCGGTTAGAGCAATGCTACGGTGCAGCATGGACGTGTGTTCAAGTTCCACCGGGTAGGCGAAATTTTTCCTGCGTGTTCGATCTTTGTATTCATAATCATCAAATGAGTGCTTATTTTACTTTTTGTTTTTTTTTTATGATACCATTGTTTACAATCAACTTGAAATTTGATATACAATGGAACTCCGATGACGTTACAATAATATGGTAAGCTTGATTTATTACTGCACTGCAACTAGGCCCAATTCCTCAACTACTCACATCCGAATTGAGTTAGGGCTCATTTGGTTTCGACGACTAATTGACTTTCAGATTTCAGATGTTTTTTTAAATTCACATTTTATCATTTATTTTATGTAGGTAAGTGGTATTAGTACAATACGTACTAAACAACTTTGGCTTTTCTTGAAATGTCCACCACAATGCACGTTTTGTATGTGACAACACGCAATTGTTTCGTGGAATAAGTTCATTGTTTTTGAAATAAGCACTTCGACGTACTAACTGTAGAGATTTAAGTAAAAAAAAGAAATATTTATTTATTATTGCATTTATTACACTGAAGATATCACTTACATGCCAAAAGGATTTCCAACCCATGGATAACGTCTCGGGCAAAGTGGAAGGCAGACCGAATACGAAATTCTTTCCTGGAACCGATTTAATTCACAACTTAAGTAAAACAACGTGTTAAATGAAGTATCTTACATCCAAAATCAATAATAGTCAACAGATGATGACTATGTACGTATAAGGTTATATTGGATTAATCAGTAATGTCTTAATTTGAAGCGTGAAATACACAGAGAGCTGGTGCGTGTCGGGTCGGGAGCGCGGTGGGTGTAATTTCGTGTAATTATACGGACGACGATACACCACGTGCCGACGCGGGACAGGCGCACGTCCATATGAATACATGGAATTACACCCGCCGCGCTACCGACCCGACACGCACCCGCTTTCTGTGTGTTTCACGCTTTAAGGTTTACATTGAGCGTGGACTGTCACTCGTAGCGTGCACGCAACTAGTTTTCCGGTAGAGGTGTTTAATGTTGTTTAAAATTGACCAATCGGTGGCGGCCGCTCAAGGACAAATATCTTCCCTAGGGACGATACACAGATTATTTTACTTTGTTTGAAAGCAGAATAACAACTTCAATTATATCCTTCAGAGTTTTGTGATAACAACTTCCTATCACTGCCAAGTAAAGGGTCACTATCGGCATTTCGCTTTTATACGCTTTAGCTCTACGCCTTTCAGATTTTCACACGTAATGTTTTTTTGTCTTATAAAATTTGCAATATTTGTAAAACAAACTAGTTCCAAGGAGAACAATGCTCCGATAGGAGATTACGGAATAATATAAAAATACCTTGTAGAACCAAAATGGAACAGCAAGTAGTTTGATCTTGATTTTAGAGACCCCTCTTTTGTGTATACTTGTCGTAAAAGGTTTAGTATATTGATGGGTATTATTGTCATTTAAAGTTGGTCAAATGAATGTGCATATTTTTCATTCAAGCAAAATAATATCTGGTATGTCCCGTGCCCGTCTCGACCTGTACCTACTTTTTTAAGGAAACCTTTTTTCTCTCAAAATTTTCGTTACAAAGATTAATTATTTTTTAATATAAAAGCGACGTTGATTTGCGCAAAAATAACATATTTTGCAAAATTTTGACAGTAGATGAAAATATTTATAGTCTATAGGCGTCACTGATTTGACAGATCTAAACTGAAATTAATCTTCTGCCCTTTTCCTATGACAACGAAAGATAGAATCTCAGTGAGCTCAAATAAAGCTTCCGTCACTTGGCACGACTCGAGATCACTTTCCAAGACTCTCAGGGTCGTATTCCAGAACTCTACTCAATACTCAAGTCAGGACTTGAGTATTGCAGTGAGCACTGAAAATCATATTCAAGTCCTTGCCATTAGGGTAGTATTTCCAGTGCTTGAAATCATACTCAAGTCTACTCAAATCCTGACTTGAGCATTGAGTAGAGTTCTGGAATACGAGCCTCAAACTAACATAGGAAGTAAGCGATTGCTTCGTATAGATTACAGAATGTTAATAACTTACGTCATTGTCCATGGTCGCACTGCAATACCTCGGAGTACAGGAGATCGTTGGTGTAATGGATGGACAATCCTTCTGTCGGTACTCGTCAATAGGCACTGGGTTCTTTGACCATTCGATTACGTCACGTTTATTAACCTATAAGTTAAATTATTTTTTTTTACAAAACATCACATACGTTAATCTGATCCCAAAGTCAGTAATTAAAGCACAGTGTATGGAAATCGGAAACAACGACTGTACCATACACCCAGACCTAAGACAACTTAAAAAAGTTAGTTTTCTACATTGAACCGGCCGGGGATCGAACCCGGGACCTCAGAGATAGTGCCACCACGAAAACCGGCGTGCATGCCACTCGACCACAGGGGTCGTCAAAATGTTCGATAATAAAGTTCTGATTATAATTATTAATACAAAGATCGAACACTTAGGAAAAATGACTTCGATCCGGCCGGATCTGAACCGACGTCTCCTAGCAAACCGTGTCAGACGCTATGCCAACTAAGCCACGGAACGAACCAGCGGACCTCACGAATGTTTCTATGTGCTTGTGGTCGAATCTGTTTATATCTGGTTTTTCAACGACTTATTCGTCGTAGCACCATCTGTGAGAAATCTATGAAAGTATTTCGTTACAGGATCGAAGGAATTTTTTCTAAGTGTTCGGATGTTTTGTATTAATAGTTATAACAAACTAGGGGAGTAATTTCACAAAAGAAATAAATGAATATCATGGCGATGATTCAGACATTCAATAAAAAATTAATTAAAGTTTTGATTGTTTAATTTATTTGAATTAATTGGCGTCTTTACTACGCCTGGACTTACCATGAAGGCATTAGGGAGTCTTGTAATGAATTCAATAAACCTTTCAAGTGCGTTAAATATGGCGGGGTCAGTGGCAATCAATCCCTGCGAAATGAACACCTCGAATGGACTCCGCGTACCGAGATAGTGTCTTTCGAAATTCTGCATAATGAACTGGAACCATCCTTCCTCGTCGTCGTAGCGGGGTCTGAAGAACACAAAAAAAATAGGTCTATACAGACATTTTACTCTTAAGGTGATATCTAATGTATGGGACGATATTTATACAGAAGGGAATAAGAGATCACACAGGAGTACAAAAGGGCTCTTGAAATCCTTTTATTTCATAAAGAAAGCAATAACTTGATAAATGTTCGTACTTTTCAACGCCACTACAAATTCAAGCATAAGTAAAAAAATAATAGTGATGGTTGGTATTTATTTTGTCTATAACATTTACTTTTTCTTTCGTGATTATGAAGTGACGCAATGATGGGTCGATCAAGTCGTACGTCAGGTGCTTTGAGCAAATACCTTGAGCATTATTATATATACAAAGCTACAAATCCTGACTCACTTAAAAAATAGAATGCATATTTCCCGATATGATAGAAAAAAAGATATTTATACCGTTGTACGCGGATACGCTCCAAGGCAAAGAATCAAATATGAGAAGACCTGAATGTGGAAAATGTAAACGAGTGATCAACGGCTTGCAAAAACTATAATACATGGGGAGGATTTTTGTGCACTTTTATGACATACCTTGGTCAATTTCTACAGAAAGTAAAAATGTTCGAAATTCAAATAAACAAGATGGCCGCCATACAAATTTCGAAGACTTCTATCACGGAAACTATTAGAGATAGGTAGGAGGTGCTGGAAGGAACGTCATAGAGGGTAATAGTGGTCAACTGCCTGTGTAAAAAAATTCAAGATGGCAAATCCAAAATGGCGGCCGAAGAAAAACTTGCTTCGATGCGGCTGAAAAATGGCAAGCCGAGGTCTTTAGGAGACCTTAATCATAATTTGGGGTCAAACGTTTTTTTCGCTATATTTTAATATGGCTACCATGTAAGCGTTTTTTTCGTTAAAAATAGCTGCCGAAAGTGATTCGCTTTGTTTCAGCTGAAAATTTGGCATGTGGAGACCTCTAGAAGTGCCAGATAATAATTTGTCCTCGAAATTGGTTTTTCGCCATTTTCAAATATGGACGCTATACAAGCGTTTGTTGGCAGTAAAAAAAAATTGTTCTGATCCCTTTGAAAATTGGCAAGTGGGAGTCTCTAGGAGTGCTTGATAATAACCGCTCACGCGATGCGCTCCTCCTACCGCCAAATGGCGGCTATTTGGTTTCGCAAATTAGAAAAGCATTTAGTTTAAATACAAGTTTTTATGAATAAAAATTATTATTCTGCATTGCTAAATAAATACCCTCCGTACTACCAACAAAAACATCTCAAATAAAATGCAGTAATACACCGCCAATCCTGCACTAAAAAGCACTAACGAAATTTTTGGTGTACTTGGATAAATATGATAATATTCCGTTTGAGTGGTTCTAATGTTTACCATGAAATTACTTCTTAAAGTATAGTTTATAACTATTTATATTCAGGGTAAACTTAAAAAACGCTACTTACGGTATGTTTTCAATAAATAAACATACACGATTGTTGTGACGTATTTTTGAAGTTGCTTATTTTTTTTAAATGGCAGACCCAGGCATTAAAAACTTTATGGTTTGCTAGAGTAGTTACCGAAATAGCAATTAATATTAGTTCTTTTACCTGCTATAACTTCGATATCCGATAAATCGGTATAAAATCATCACCGGCACCTCTAGGTGTGGTATGCGTCTACGGCTGCATGTATCGCGTGAGCGGATAATTTGTAATCATCATTAGTTAAACTGTGAAATAAATACTTACACAAATGTGCAGGCGTCAACTGAAGAGCAAGGAAAACCCTGCAAATCTCTCCAAGTGATCACCGGGGACACCCAAACTCCAGGAAACGAAGCGGTCGCGCAAGGAGGAGCATTACAATCTTGAGTAGAAGCATAGTCCAAAGTATATGGCCATAGACCAGGGTTGTGGAAAGCAACTGTAGACCACGACGAATCGTACAGACGGTTTTCTTTCATAACTTGGGTGCTAACATTGCCTGCAGTTTGGAGAAATGGAAAACGGACACCTGAAAGCAAATATAATCATCGTCATCAACCCATTTATACGTCATACTGCTGAGAACAGATCTCCTCTCAGGCGAGGATTTGACCCAATGCGGGTTGGGGTCTTGACACGTAATGCGAGGTTTGTGAAACTTCTTCGAAGTGCTGGTTTCGCCAAGATGTTTTCCTTCACCGCACAAAACACATGAAAAAAATTTTAAAATGCAAAGATATAAACTCAAAATGCTTATTTTTGCGACGTCTCACGATACTTTATTATTATTCAAATTTAGTATTTTCAAAGAAACAACGACCATATTTTACGTTATCCATATCAATATCTATATACATCTGTGCTATTGTTATGTTCCTTCTTTTTATTTCATCTATTAATGTTTTTACAATTTCGTCTATTATTATTCGTTACATTTTAATATGTAAGTAATTACCTTTGATTTCATCAATGGGAATGAGCGTTAAATAAGCTAATTGACTTTTTTGTCCTGCTATTTCTTCCACTATGTCTTCATAAGTAGCTTCTGCCCAAAACGACTGCGGATATCTATGACTGATTGAATTAAGTGCAATCTCAAATCCTAGGTTGTACAACTCATTTACCAAATGGTAGTAAGTATATTCATGTTTGACAAAGAAAGTGGCACCAACGCTGCAACCGTTGGAGTTTTGACGAAAGTAAAAGAGTCGTCTGTATGTATCCATGTTGGTTGGCGAGATTGAGCCAGTAAATGTTAATGTTACAAACTGGAAAATAAAAATCGTTAAATGGTTAGAATTATTCTAGACACAAAGACTTGGTGGAAGGTGAATGATGTAACCATTCTCATCCACCATTACTGAACACATATTATAAATAAATAAATATTAGACAATATCACTTTTTAAAATAAGCACATAAGTACACTTTTCACTTTAAGCGTTGGTCAGTTGGTCAATACTCAACAATTTGATTTTTTTACAACGTGCTTATACATATTTCAAGTCCAGCAAACAAATTAATTCGTCAATGTGAATAAAGATTTTATAAATAAAAATAAAACATTTAGTGGTCTACTCTTGCTTTTCGCTATGAACACAACGTTGCAAATTTTTTTAAACATAAAAGTTTAAGCGCTTAAAACGTTTTTCTTTAATGATCTTGTAAGCTTCAAAATATAAAGCGTTTAGAAAAGCACGCTTTTTAAAAAAAAGCAGGTTTTAACATTAAAAAAAAGCTATTTCTCCCATCTTTAATACATTGCTCTGATCCCAAAATAAGTAACTAAAGCACTTTTGCTATGGAAATCGGAAACAACGACGTTACTATAAACACCCAGATCCGAGACCATGGAGAAAAATCAGTTTCTACAAGCCTTTCTATTTGTGAGAATATTATAAACTGAATTAATAATCATTTTATTTTAAATAAAAAGATTTTAAGGTCTTGCTGAGATGTTTAAAGATTATAATTAGAATTAAGAAGAGAGGACTTAAGAGGATCGCAAATTCTTTCTGTCTCTTCTGTCTTTATTACTTTAATTTTCCACATTATAAAGGAAGAATACAGCTTTTTAATTATTGTTGATACAAAGATCAAACAAACACAAAGAAAAATTTCTTCGATCTGATAGGACTCGAAGCAGCGTTCGTTGCCTCGTAGCTACCACGCTTGTTAAATGTGCTACTACGGATCGAGCCAGCAGATCTAACATTGAAAGAATAGGAAGAGTGAATTTCGAGAGAGAAGAATAAATTTCTTAGTATTTGTTCGATCTTGGTATCAATAATAATAACAAACTAGTTGAGTATGTTCATCAAAAATATTGAACAAAAATAAACACATCTTTTAAGTTTCCAGTTTTTTGCGTTATAGTCATACCTGAGGCGTATCTCTTGCTGCTAAATTTCCAGGAATAGTCGTAGATGAGCATTGACAGTCGGGAAGACTGCATGACTGAGCGTCGCATGGCTCTGCCAACAGAAGGTCAGCGTTACCACTCACTGCTGCCACTGACACAGCCACAAACGATAAATACAGCCATTGAAACTTCATCTTTATTGCAACAAGGGCTTCAATAAGATTGGATAACTCTTTTTCTTGTTTTTATACCGATTTAACTTGACGAAAAATAGATAAACAGATAGCAAAAAATCCCAAATAAATGAACCTACCAAGGAATTAACGGTGACACATTCATAATCTACCATCTAAATTAACATTTTATCATTGTATTATCGTTTACAATTATAGACGAATTTGAATAATAAGATTATCATTGTCTTAAAAATACCTGTTTTAACTACCACTTGCGCAGGTGCAAACGGTATGTAGTTCTCTCGATCGATGAATTTTGATTAGTTGAGGTACATATTCTTCTTTCGTTGAAGTACAACGAGAGAAACAGTGAGTTCTTGCCGTTCAAAGGTAAGATTAAAGAAGCCTTTGTACCACCAATAGGTACTCTAAAATGGGGTTACCTTTGAGGCGTTTAGCGGTCGTATTGTGGCAGAGGACCTAAAGGATGAGGAAGAATAGAGAGAGAAAGCAGGTTACTGTCGGTTCGAGGCAATATGATTGCTCATAGATTCAAAAGTAAACGTTACTAGATAGAATGTTTAAAAGCCGATAGTTGTCGCTGAAACTGCATTCCACTCCATATAAAAAATGAACTCTCATGTTACTCATTATAAGGTTCATTTCATTAACAAGAACTTTATGGTCATAGCACAGACCAAAGGCATACCTTGAAATAAGACATCTACCATTATTGAGTGGCGCATTTTCAAAGTCAATAAAAGGCGTTCAGATAATTATGATAATTATTTAAGATAATTAATTCTGTTAGAAAATCGATTTAAATGTTAAAAGTTGGAACTCAATTAAATACTTTACTTTTTGTCGCTAAACAGACATGAAATGTCGCGCTTTTGATGTCAAAATGTAGCTTAATCCCCTAAAATCCCAAACACACATCCACACTCACACACACCCACACCGACACCCACACACAACCACACACCCACACACAAACACACACACACACACACACACACTCGCGCACACGCACGCCAACACACACACACACACACACACACACACACACACACACACACACACATCCACACACACACACCCAGCCACACACACACACATGCACACGCCCACGCCCACATTCGATTTCGACATTCTAAGTAGCTTCCTATTTTCAAAACTGGATTGCGTAAATATCTTCTGACGCTGTTCTAGTTCGCAACGTGTATATGACGGCGGCGCCATCGTACGCCTCCTCATAAGGTGTATAAAACTAAACAACACGTGCAGGAGTAAATGGTTTGTTATGCAAACGGGATAAAAGCAGCGCGCAGAGAAGCGGCGGGGCACTCTTTCCTCTGGCGTTGTACGAGTATGCACCCGTGCGGTCATCAGTGACAGTGATATCATTGGCTCCATAAATTGTTTGCGAAGCAATAGCATCTCCAGTCGTTAGCACTAACGACGCAGGTGTTCTTTTACAACGTTGTTTACAAGATAGTCGGCTGACAGCACGTGGGCAGACTTGTGGGGATGTCGCCTTATAAATAGGGCTGCTGATTGCTAGGAGGCACATTCGAGAACGAGTCGCTGGACACAAGGCAGCTCCACAATACTGCCCTGATTATTGTACCTCTCTACAATAAATGAAGTACATACTTTCCGTGCTGCGTATTGTTTTCAATCTATTCTAAAATGTAGTGAGTAACCACCATGGATAGTATTTCTAAAGAACCACCTGAGCGTTCAGACCACTCTGATCGGAACCATTCCTTCCTCTCACTTTCCTACGTATATATTTATTAGAAAGTGTAAGTAAATATATAGATATATTTGTATATACTAATAGAAATGTAGGTATACTGTATCGTTATTTATTATTTGATAAAATATAATGTTAATTTTTGTTTATCTATACAATTCAAATTTTGCTATTGGCACACCACATATCTCGCTCTGATTAGCTCAAAGGTTGTCTGGAAGAGATCGCTCTTAACCGTAAAATCACCTTTGCCCACATTAGTTTTAAGCTGTCTATGTACTGTTGTCTATGTTCCTGTGTATTAGCAATAAAGTGTATGTAGCTATATTCATCAACCCTCCTGTAGACATGCTCGACCTACTGCCACTTTAGTTTATTGATTTTGCGAGCTATGTCGATGTCGTTCACTTTAGTTCTCTGACGTACGACCTCGTTAGGGATTTGGTCCATCAGAGAAATCACAAGCATAACTCTCTCCATCGCACGCTGAGCGACCTTGAATTTGTGGATGAGAACTGTTGTTAATGTCCACGTCTCGACTGCGTAGAACATAACTGGTAGAACGCACTAGTTAAATGCCTTAGTTTTTAGGCTTAGTGGGATTGACGACCTGACGATGTGGCTAAACTTCCTAAATGCCGCCTAGTCCAAATGAATTCTCCTGTCGGCTTCCTTCTCGAAGTTGTGCTTGCTAAACTGGACATTTATATTATATTATAATATTAGTGCATCTTATCCTGCCAAGTAAATTTTCTTTGACTGTTTTTTTCTTTGTTGAGACCGAAGTCGTCGGTTTTTGTTTTGTTGTGTTAAACACTGGAAACACTGGAAAATGTAACAAAAATAATGTACCATTTGTGTTCTACGAATCATATTTTATAAGTTTATTGTAACAGACTATTTACTTTTATTTTTACTTTTTTTATAACTTCGCCATTTGTGAACCGATTTTGAAGGTTCTTTTTCGTTGGAAAGAGTGTACCTCCATAGTTGTCCCATTTAATTTTTATATCTGTTCACGCATGAAGATTAATTTTTGTAAATATAGCCTAAATTTTATTATAAGGAGCAATTATTTTAATGGTTGATTTTGCTATTCTCCAATTTAAGGCGTTTTTCTCTCAATATACTTTGAGTAGTGAGAACTGATTTTTATTAACACCTGTGTCAAGTTCCGTATAGTGGCGAACTACGGGATGAATCCGGGTTTGCGCACTTTATGGTAACCGATTTAAATAGATGTAATTACACGTACTTTTGATGTCGGTTTTTTTCGTACTCTGTACTGAGATTATGAGGCAACACTCTTGATGGACGTAAGACCTAGCTACCTCAGGACATCCTAGTTTGGGAGCTAGGCACATCTCTGTACCTACGTTTCTGTATTATGCGACAAAGTTATTTTTTATCATCATCATCACATCAGTTGGAAGACGTCCACTGCTGAATATAGACCTCGCCTTAATATTTCCAGACTAGCCGATCGGACGCGACGTTAATCCATCGGTTACCCGCCGCCGTTACTTCAATTTGCTAATCCTAGCTAAGCTATGTCGGTGACTCGTTCTTGTACGAATGCCGAGCATTGCTCGCTCAATAGCTCGTTGAGTGACATTAGGGTTTTTTTATGAGGCCCATATTATTTTTTATACTAATAAGCAATAAGCTGCTACTTGCGCATATCCTCCTCTGTTTCGTCAATTTCATAACTACAAGTTCTTTAATAGTCATCAGTAACTTTGTATTTGTTCCAATGCCGATATTGTCAGAATATGATTGATCGTTTACATTTGTACACACGCTGACGTTATAGATAAGCAACATGAGTAATCAATTAACATCTGCTAATATTATTTCCAAAGCAAAGGCTATCATACCAATCAAACAGGTAAATTTATTAAATTAAAATAATGCATTTAAATAATGCAAAATGACTGTTAATATCATTAATACAAATATCGAATACACAGAAAAATTTCATCATCCTGATGGGGCCCGCTCTACAGAGCGCGCCCCGTCCTTCAATCCAACCCATGACAGCGTGGTCATGGGTTCAAATCCCATCAGGTCGATGGAATTTTTATGGGTTCGATCTTTGTAATATTAATAATTATAACAAACTAGTGGAGTAATTTTACAAAAAGTTGAATATCAATTCAATACAAATTTAATTTAAAAGTTAATAGCGACATCTCTAGCCAGGGCTGGTAGCTGTAAAATTACCTAACTGGGGGACGAAACGCTTTCATAGATTTCTCATAGATGGCTCTACGGCTAAAAAGTCGTTGAAAACCAAATACAAAGATCCGACAAAGAAGCACATGGAAAAATTCGTGAGATCCGCTGGTTCGTTCCGTGGTTTAGTTGGCATAGCGTCTGGCACGGTCTGCTAGAAGGCGTCGGTTCGAATTCGGCCGAATCGAAGGAATTTTTTCTAAGTGTTCGCTCTTTGTAGTAATAATTATAACAAATTAGTGGAGTTATTTCACAAAAAAATTCAATAGTGCATAGGACCGTTAATAATTAGTAACCTTTTTATACTAAAGAAGTTTGCTTATCCGTGTTTGCTGTTTTATTTTCGTTGGAATTAAGTGCCAAGTTTAATGAAATCTGCGGAAAGTGGGTGAAATTGAATAATCCGGATTTGTCCCCTAATTTGCCACCCTTAGTGGGGGAATATTTTTTGAAGGGAATGGGACCACTATTGAGGGTGGGTATAGTGGTCCCATTCACTTCCAAAATAAAAGAAGTATCGAAATCGGTTGACAAATGTCCTAATCGCGTTACATACACACAGATAAATATACAGGCGAATTAAGAGCCTCCACTTTTGTGAATTCGGTTAAAAATACTTTTCTTCTTCGTAATGTAATTAAAGAGAAAATTGACAGTTAAGAAACGGCCGAATAATTATGTTCATAGATTTTGGTGTTTGAGTGGATGCCAGGTTTAGTACGACAGCATACACATCTCGCGCTTTATGTCGCTCTCGCTATATCGTGCGCTGTCGTGCTAGCGCTACAGGAGAGCTTCGCTTTTGCCTCGCTCGTTTAGTTCGCTGTGCTTCGATTTATTATGTCATTTTTGTAATAATACTAATTTTATTAATACAAATATCGAACACTTAAGGAAGATTCCTTCGATTCGGCAGAATTCGAACCAGCGCCTTCGGCATACCGTGCTTGACGCCCTCCCAGCTGAGCTACGGGACAAACCAGCAGACATTAAGATTTTTTCTATGTGCTTGTTGCAGATCTTTGATTGTGGTTTTTAACGACTTTATTTTGCCGTAACGCCGTTTGTGAGAAATCTATGTTCATCCAGGGAAGTACTGCCATCTTACCTAGTTCTGCCGTCAAGACTGCGACTATTACTGCGTTCCGGTTTTGAAAGGTAAGGTAAAGGTAAGGTGCTGGTGAAGATTAGAGCTTTAAATCGCAGATTTTGCTATTTAAAGCTATGAGAGTGGCACTGCTACCGCTATGGACTGGCCTTTTTGTTTAGTATACATTTGAACTACTATCTTTGTCATACAAAAGATCTAGTGTAAACAACTGAATACTTGTACTCTGAGGTGGAATCGAACTTCAAAAATGTAAATAAAGGTAATGCAATTACAAAAAAAATAGTGGAAACGTTAAAAAGTAAAAAATTAGATAAGATAGATTTTAGATAAACTCAATAAACTGTTTACAGTGGATTTAATTTTATCCTATTGGCAATGTTTCGAGGACGCACAACCTTTGGCTGCCCTTTTCTACTTAGTCGGCTTTCGATTTTTATTGGATATAGGTACAAAGGCAGAAATATTATTAACAATAATTCATTGCTATCATACTTGGTGACGCTATTAATGAAAAATATTGGTTTTGCCTTTGATAGCTCGAGGAGAGCTGCGGGATACGTGAGCTCATAAGTAAAAGGAAACGGACACCGTGCTAACATTAACCTTCAGAGCCGATATCCAAAAGCTCGACGTTCACACACAATACTTGCGGAGCAGCGACATAAAATGCCACCATGAGTTGTGCTCAATACCGGACGGAAGCGCGGATAGATAATAAAAATTACGGAGGTAATGTCACTCTGTATTTTTTACGCCACTGTGGTTGATGTGGCTTTAGCCTAGCACGTATTGGGATATTGGGAAGGCACAGGAAAAGGAGATGCGAGCTCAGACATAAATTATAGCCTGATGAAGTGAAGGAAATTTATTAATGAATATAATTAATTGTAGCCACATCTTCAGGGGGTCAATCCCACAAAGCCTGAAAACTACATTTAACCAGTGCGTTTTATCAGTTATGTCCTACGCAGCCGAGACGTGGATATTAACAACAGGCCTCATCCACCAACATAGCTCGCAAAATCAGTAAGCTTAAGCGACAGGGGGCCGGGCATGTCTACAGGAGGGTTGTCGTCAGCATAAAATACGATAGTGCGACACTCAAGACAGCATCGTATGCGAGGCGCCAAAGTAGTGGTCCAAGAACAGACCCCTGCGGAACCCCACACACGACTTCTCTGCGATGGCTTGCGCCATCCCGACCCGGGTCCGTAATATACCTGTTGCATAGGTAGGACCTGACAACTCGCTTCAGGTACGGAGGCACTCGATGATACTTGAGCAAGAGACTATTGGGTCTGGATGAGACAACCGCTTTTTATAACAAAATTTTTGTGCGACTTTTTATTATTATTACCACTAACCTAGTATTTACAATAGTCGTAGTTATATTTTTGTAAGTTTACTAACACTATTGGATCGTAAAATGAACAAGTGTTGTCGGAATAAATAATTACATTATTTCTATTATTATTATTATAAATGTGTCACAATCACTGTAATTTGCCTTGCGGCATACAAAATTTTCACAATTAGTATGAAGAGTCATGTGAGAGTATAGTGGTACTCTCGTATGAATCTGTAGTCTCGTATGACTCTGTAGTCTCGGATGACTCTGTACTCTCTGACGAAGGTGCTTCGCCGAGAGGATTTCCAAGCCATGGGTATGTCTCTGGGCATTCACTGCAGACTGTCATGTAGTATGTTATCTGTAAATGATATATAGTTGAAATGTGAATATAATGATATTATACTTGAATTAGTTAAAATGATGAGTGATAATTGAGGGAAGGATAGAAAGGAAAAGAAAGAGAGGAAGGTCAAGAATGCCGTACAGTGAATAAATAACAAAGAAGATCAAAATGAACAGCTATAAAGAGGTCAAGGTTTATGAACTGTAGGGAGCAAAGGAAGCTACACCAACAAGAATCTGGCTCTGAAGGATGAAGTTAAAATGAATTAGTATATAAAGAAAATAGAAGAAAAAAGAAAAAAGTAAAAATAAATAATCTGTAAAATACCCATTGATGTTAGTTCGTATCACAGCAAAGTAAAAAGTGAATACGCGAACCTACACGGAAATGTGATACTAAAACTAACAACTTATTTTTAAATTATAATTTCAGACTGTGATATCTTTTGCTCATACCATCGTAAATCATTATCATCACATACATCAATAACAGTTTGTATGATAAGTAAAAAAGAATCGGAAGCATACAAAAACCGATTCTGAATTTTAATTAAGTTCGTAAAACACTGTAAGGGCACTCTCAAATTAGACACTTATAAAAGCGCAGCAGCCGCATCACTATTAATTTTCATACTAAATCTAGAAGCGCAGTCGCAGCGCTTCGGTCGCGATACGTGCGCGCTACTTTTGCTGGCAGTTACAATTAGTGAAGTAAAACGTCCGCGCGGCTGTTTATGTTGTCTATAAGCGTTTAATGTGAAGGCGCCCTTATTTATTCAAACACATTTATTTTCCGACCAATTAGTCCATATTTGTTATGACTATTAATATAAAGATCGAATACACAGAAAAATTTCGTCGACTCATGTCTTTTTTATTGATCACGAAAGAGATAAACATGTTAAACTGAGATCAAATTGCAAGATCAGCCTGATAGATTCCTGACACTAAAAATAAGACTATGGTGCACGTAACCAGCCTCCCTGCACGACGTACCATTCCTGTTCTGTACGTCTGGCGCACCCTAGGCTGTTATCGGTAAGTACCTTATGCCGATTGGCAAATCCTTTCACCAATGTGGCAAGCATTACAGTATACGCCATCGATACGATAAGAAGAAGACCAACTAAGAATAAACCATTTTGCTTTAAATATAGTATTACAGGCCTACCGCTTAACTAAGTCGGTTCCTGTGGTAGCTGTGCGGTGCGGGAGGAGTGACATCTTACGTAACAGTTAAGTCGCGCTGAACACAGGATAATGGCAAGAAGATTTTTTCTGACGATATTCAATAACACGTTGATTGAAAAAGTGCCACATAACAACAATTGCCTAATTTGGTAGGCACTTTTTCCATCAAGTTGTTATTGAATATCGTTACAAAAATCTTGTTGAAATTATCCCGTGTGCAGCGCGACATAACTGTTACGTAAACTGTCCTCCTCCCGCACCGCGCAGCTACCTCAGGAATCGACTCAGTTAAGTGGTAAGCTTGTACTATACTTACGTCATTGTGTTCAGAGGTTAGTGGGCAAAATTTTTCATCACAGACAGTAGATTCAACTGTTGTGCAGTTCTGCTCTAGGTACTCCTCAATATCCAGCGGATTTTTCGACCACTCAATCACATCACGTTCATTAACCTGTGAGTTGAATTATTATTTTACATTCAGAAGTTTAGATTGTCTAGTTCATTTGTTTGATTTCTTATCGTTTCTTTATCTGGACTTACCAGAAAGACGTCAGGAAGTCTTGTCAAAAATTCAATGAACCTATCGAGAGCTCTATACACGGCAGGGTAAGAGGCAATATATCCCTCCGGAACGGACAAATCAAATGGAGCACGTGTACCAAGATAGTGCCTTTCGAAGTTTGTCATAAAGAATTGGAACCACGCTTGCTCGTTCTCGAGGTCTGGTCTGAAAAAAAAGAATTAGAGTGATAACTAGGTTACTTTTGATTGTTAAGTGATATAAATGCATGTGACGATATTTGTATGTATAAATGAAAGTAAGGACAACGCAGCTGTAACAAAAGAATAGCCGAATACTTTGGGTTTTGTGTATATACGACACGTACAACAAATATTTTTTTTATTAAAAATTTCTTCTTTATTATATATATATATATATTAACATTAAGCCAAGCATACTTGAAAGTCTTAATGTAAGTATAAGTAATTATAGACTATGTGATTGAAAGGCGAACTGCTGAGAAAAACAAGTTAGAGTAATAATCGAGATGGTCGATGACGCTCATATTTTGATGTTTATCATATCTTTTCTATTATATTTCCTACGTTAAATCTTTCCTTAAGAAGAAACAAACGTCAGCGATTTGTAGAGTATAATAAAAAAGGTATTTACACGAAGGCGCAAGCATCAACGGAAGAGCAAGGAAAACCCTGTAAATCTCTCCAAGTGATCAACGGTGACACCCAAACCCCTGGTAACGAAGCGGTTGGGCAAGGTTGAACTTGACAATCTTGAATAGAAGCGTAATCCAAAGTATACGGCCAAATACCAGGGTCCTGCAGATTAACCGTAGCCCAAGTTGAATCATATAATAAATCGTGATCTTTTATAAGTTGGTAGCTAGCGTCACCAGCAGTTTGAAGAAATGGAAAACGAACACCTGAAAGCAAATATAATAAATATAGTAATTGAACTCAGAAAAATATAAACTCAAAGTACACATTTCGAGATACTTAATATATTAGATAATTTTATGCAATTTTATTGTTACTATTAATCAAATTAGTATTTTTGAAACGTTCGAAGTTTTATGTAGGCCATACTTTTCATTCTATTATTTAACTTTTTTATATTTCATTCATCTTTTTATAACTCTGTACCCCAATATACATGCAAACTTACCTTTAATGTCATCAATGGAAATATTTGCAAAATGAGAAATTAGAATTTTTTGGTCCGCGAATTCTTTCACCAAATCTTCATAAGGGGCTTCTGCCCAATATGTCTGAGGAGCTCTATGAGTGATTGAATTTAGGGCAATCTCGAAACCTCGATTGTATAACTCATTGATATCCTGATAGTTGGTATATTCATGTCTGACAAAGAAGGTGGTGCCGATGTTGCAACCATTAGAGTTTGAACGATCGTAAAGGAGTCGTCTGTATGTCATCATGTTAGTTATCAAGACGGCACCGTTAAATGTTATGGTTACAAACTGGAAGATAAAATGGATTAAGTTGGATTGGAAATGGATTAAGTTGGTAAACCTTCGTCTGCATTTTATACTATGGGTCAATTTTATTTACTGAATTGGAGGATCATTTCGAGATACACCTTTTTTGTTAGCAAGAATACTATAAATTTCAGTCAATAATAATTTATTTCTAAATAAGACTATTTCAAGATCCCAATTTCCACCCAAATTCAAATATATCTTTGTTTCATGGGTAAACAAATTACATTTGATATCGCATATAATCATTTTGCATGATTAAAATCTACTTCTCACGGCAGATTGCCTCAATATTCTTTCTATTTTAGGTGTAGCCTTTAAGCAATTTCTTTTAGAACAAGAAAATTTAGCTTCAAAGGACTGTAAGTTCTGTTTCACTTCTAAATCTTTATTTCTCAATATTAGATAAGGTGATGACGTATCAAGACAATTTTCATCATAGTCAACAAATAAATAAACATACCTGAGGCGTATTCCTAGCATTTAAATTTTTAGGAATATCCGTAGATGAACATTGGCAGTTGGGAAGATCGCATGCAGTGGCATTGCAAGGTGCCGCTAACGGAAGCTCGTCTTGACCGTTCACTACTGCCACTGACGCAGCCACTGACACTGCCACTAACGATAAAAACAGCCATTCTAACCTCATCTTTACTGCAACAAGGGCTTCAATAACATTGGATAACCCTGTTTCTTGTTTTTATACCGATTGTGCACGAGGATTAAAAAATAAATTGATAGCATAACACTACACATACATGAGATTACAAAATTGGTATTACCAATAACATATTTTTCTATTAATTTGGTATCTTTCATCTAAATCGCCGTTTTATCAATTATTTATCATTTCGAAGTGTAGAAAAAATTAATGCCAAGATTAATTATCCATTTCACAGAAATAACTAATTCGTACCGCTTGGTGCAGTTGCGAATGGATTGTAGTTTTCTGACTGATTAATTATAATATAAACTAAGGTATGTATTATATTTAGTATTCCTTTTATAGAATGATTTGATGATTTTGTACGTTTACTTTGTACATTCCAAATTATAAAATGTAACATAATACCGTATAATTGTAACATTTTTATTAAAAAAACCGATCTCAAAAGTTCGTGAAATAGATGTATTTGCCAAGGTTCATTAAAATCGGTTACTGGAAAGTCCACGAAACCGGAGTTTTCCCCTAGTTTGCCACCCATAAAGGAGGAATATTTTCTGAGGTACCCTCTTTTCGACAAAACGGAATCTTCAAAATCGGTTCACAAATTGCGTAACATACACACAAATAAAATACCGTCAAATTGAGAACCTCCTCCTTTTTTTTTAACTCTATTAATATTACTGTGGTTTCAGGCAAATACTTATAGTGTCGATGCTTCTATTTTAGGACTATATTGACTTGAAACCAGCAAACTACGTTCAAGTTTTAATTGCCTCTGTGGCCGAACAGTACCTACCATGCTGGACTGCTACGCAAGAGGTCCCGGGTTCGATTTCCGAGCCGGGAGAATATTTTGTATGGCCTACATTTATTCCTCTCGTAAGTTTGGGTGTAATTTGTGGTCGTTTATGTGTGTGTCCATGGCATCCGCGATACAGAGTTTCCCTGGCTATGAGTGTGTGCGCGTTATTATTACGTGGGCCCACTATAAGTTTCCGGAATGAATTGAAAAAAATACTATAAATGGTCAGAAATGAATTTATTGTTTCTCAAAATATTCTCCGTTAGGGTTAATGCACTTTTTCCTAATAATGAACCAATTTAGAAAACATTTATGCCACTCCTCCGTGACAATCTCTGAAACATATTTATCATACTCTTCGACCGCCTCTGCAGGTGATGAAAATCGTTGACCGCGTAACTGGTTCTTAATTTTTGGAAATAAATAAGAGTCACAAGGTGCCAGGTCGGGACTGTACGTGGGTTGGCTCAAAAGCTCAACGTTGTTCACCTTCAAAAATTCATTTGTCTGTCTGGTCGTGTGAGAACTGGCATTATCACGGGGTTTGTCATATACTTATAATAATATATAATATATATAATAATAAATAACTTCCGGTAACCAAATGGTCGTGTACCAATCACTATTCATGGTACAACGATTCTCCAAAGCAACAGTAGCCACGTGTCCAGTTTTATTAAAAAAGAAGCAATCATCCGCTTAGAGGTACTTTGCACGCGCGCCACTTTGGTTGGTTTCGGCTCATCTCGAAATACCCATACGCTCGATTGCTGCTTTCTTTTGGGATCGTAACTATAAATGCATGTTTTGTCACCTGTTACTATATCCCACACCAAATTTGACGCCCCTTCGTTGAATCTGGTAAGCAAGGCATTACACCAAGTGACGCGATCCGTTTTTTGAGCCTTAGTCAAATTATGTAGGATCCACCGTGAATAGCTTTTCACACCCAAAGTTTGTGTAGTATTGATTGTATTTGACTCATGTCTGTGCCTAAGATGCCCGAATCTCATAGTATGTCACATGCCTGTCAGTTTTGATCATGCGGCGCACAGCATCGATGTTTTTGTTGTTCATAGCAGTGGATGGGCGACCATCACGAAATTCGTCACTGACTTCACACGACCGTGTTTGAATTCTGCAAACCAGCTATAATTAGTCGTCGTGTACGGTGCTTAATTGCCAAAAGCAGTTTGAAGTCAAGGGAAGCTTCGCTGAGCTGTTGAATTATACTTAAAATCGTAGAAAATCATACTAAGAAAATTATAGAAAGTTAAATCCATGGTGATGTAGACAACCAATTTCTAAAATGACGCCATAATATAAAAACAAGTGACAGTCAGATGTAACAAACTGTATTCTACAGCCAAAGAGTTCCATTTTCAAATCTTGTAATTACTTTTGAAATATTGTTTATGTAAGTAGTCAGTTCCCGAAACTTATAGTGCGCCCTATGTATAACTGTTAAAGTCTAATTTCAATACAGATTTTAAGCATAGGGTTTTCAACATGAACTTTGTTTTGTAAATTAAAATAAAACAATAAATTTAGATGACAATGATTCAAATTTTTATTGTATTATACAAAGTAAGGTTTGGCAATTATGAATGGAAAATGATATCTGATAAATGTCCACCACGAGGACAGTTGCAGATGTCCATTCTTTCATCAAAGTATTTAATAACTTTTTGACAAAATGGTGGGTCTATTTCGTTAATCACTTCGCGAATTTTGAGTGTTAAGGCTGCAATTGATTCGATTGTCTCCGTATAGACTCTGTCTTTAACATAACTCCATAAAAAATAATCCACCGGTGTTTAATCACATGATCGAGCTGGCCATTTAACGGCCAAGTGATTAACGAAATAGACCCACCATTTCGTCAAAAAGTGATTACAAACTTTGGTGAAAGAATCGACATCTGGAATCTGATAATCTGGTATCCGATAAATGTCCACCACGGCCACAGGATTGTGATGGACATTTATTAGATGTCATTTTTCATGCAAACCCATTTCAAGCCAAATCTTACATTTTTAATACAATAAGTACTGTACTACTACAGCAGGTTCATCTGCCACACCTTGGGCAACAATCGGCGAGGACCTTACGCCATTTGGCAAGTCATTTCAACACGATGGCAAGCATTGTAGTGTAAGCCATCGATACGATAAGAATAAGATCGACATGACCTTTCACACACCGTGATATTTAAATTACCCGAGAAAATTGAAATAAACTGTGATTGCAAAAATAATGTACCTACAATGGGCTGTAACAATCAACATACAAAAATATTGTTTTATTACACTTACAAATCGTCATGTAATCACGTTTTTTATACATCATTTGATATCGTTGTACGATATTTGTCAATCAATCAACGTGAGTAGTCGATTGGTTCGAATAGCAACAAAACTGATGACCTAATTGCCAATTTTTCGTATTTTTTTCGGGTTTAGGATCGTCAAAATTAATATTTCGCATGAATATTATTATATTTAGTACAACAATAATGAAATTTATACAATTTTGTATCTTATATTTATACCCGATGCGAGTTTTATTATTATTATTATTATAAATCCAGATATACTCAGAGATGTGAGCCAGGATTCGAACCCACGGCCTCAGCTTCAGAGGCGGTAGGTCAAACCATTAGGCTACCACGGCTTTTATATTAGTCTTCTTCTTATCGTATCGATGGCATACACTACAACGCTTACCATCGTGGTGAAAGAATTTGCCAATCGGCGTAAGGTACTTGCCGATTGTTGCCCAGATTGTGTTAGACTAGACGTACAGGCAAGGAATGGTACGTGTCGTGCGGGGAGGCTCCTTTTGTGCACCTAGTTTTATAGTGTTTTCTATCTTTCGTGGAGAAACAAATGTCTATTTAATTATTTATATTGTTGCGAAGCACCATCGTGTTAGATTTACAAGAACAAGAGGTGTGCAAGTGATAGCATTTCTTGCAGTAGGTACTGGCAAATTATATTCGTCCTTTAAACGCCCTTCACCGAAATATGAACCGATAACAACGTGAGTGTAAAAAACGATACTGATAAAAAAAGCGTTTGGATAATTATTGTGATACGGTAAGCCCAATAGAACTAAATTACACTAACTAAATTACATAATTTGATAACGCCCATTCACTAAATACCACTCGTTGAGGACTATCAGCCTGCCATACTATAACCAGGACCATAAGCCTGAGGACCAATTCTCAGCGCCAGGATGTAGGACCAAAAATGTGTCCCAGTTAGAGTACTGAAAAGTCATCGTGTACCTCCAGGAGAGGTTCGATGGACTCATCGACTATGGCGGGGTTTATGCGCAACCTCAATCGCAGGTGGCTGGGGGCGTTCCTAATTGGAACCGATAAGACGGGTTAGAGATATACGCTTTGACACAAATTTGAATAAAAAAAAACAGATTTCAAACAATCTCATTCATAAAAATAACACTGGTTAAAAATCTACTAAAGTAGCAGTAGAGCTACTTATGAAAGGTTCGTCCAGAGAAATACTGGCACCCCCCCGAAGGGGTTCCCGCCTTGTCGTGGCGGGGGGGCTCCAGTAGCCGTGGTCGATTTCATCCCACGGTGAAGCTAAGAGGAACCCACGGGGCCGGCCGATGGTGGTAGGCTGGCCCGAGGAGGAGGGCGTTCCGCGCGGGGCTCGTTTGGCCAGCGGGACCGCGCGGATGCGCGAGGAGGAGGGTCGCGGGGGGAGAGACGTGTCGGTGTGTCGTTGCCGCTCGTCCTGTCCTCCGCGACCCTGGCGGGGCTGCACCGCTTTTAATGATGCAGTGGCGGCGGGGCCGCGGGGGAAGAGACGTGTCGGTGTGTCTTTGCCGCTCGTCCTATCCTCCGCGGCCGAACGTGGGCGGTTGGCCCGTGGTGGGCGCTCCAAGCGACTCTCTTCGGAGAGTCCGCGCGGAAGCGCGTTAGGTGTTGCGGCGGAGCCTGTCATCAGATCCGCCGCGGGGGCTGGGGGAGCAGCCACTGAACTTCACAGTTGAGTGGATGCTGTCCTGGCCCCCCATGGCCCCTGGGTAGCGGACTCGGGGGAGTTCGTTGCCCAGCATAAAGGGGCCCGGGATGGAAGGCTCGTCTGGTGTTCGGCGAGCCTCACATTCGGAGTTGGGGGATCGATGTGTCTCCCTTCTCGAGGAGGGGCTGCGCAGGGCGCGGCCAGCCGCTGGTGGGGGCGCGGATGAGTGCAACAGCGTACCCGTACCCCCACCTACAGCGGAGAGGAGGAACACTCCGGGGGTTTAGTGCGGTCGGGCTGCTCCCCTTCAGGGTTCAGCCCAATCCCACATAACCCCGGCTCTGCCCCCGCGGGGCCGGGGTATCTGTAAGCAGATTCCCCCGGATTAACAAAAAAAAGAGAAATACTGGCACCTTACCTATTTCTGCCGCCAAGTGGTAATGTGAGCGTTAGTGTGTTCCGATTTTGAAGGGTGTTGATGAAATTACAGGCAAATGGGACTTGTCAACTTATGTCTCAAGTTGACGGGTGCAGTGGCACTGCCCCACAAAGTTTTGCGATTTAAAGCTCTGAGTGGCTATGCAACTGCCATGGACAAGTGTGTCATTTACCATCAGGCTCACAACTCGTTGGTCCCGGTACATGGTACTTGGTATCATAAAAAAAGACTAAAGGAATCCATTGTTACCCGTCACTTGTTATAATGCATAGATGACGACCTAAATTAGTGGGGTTTGTTATTGTTTAATAACTATTATAATTTAAGAACACTGTCTTAATACTATTCTCAAATTTTTCTCAGTCTTTAACAACATCCGCATGACACAGTCATCTGTTTACTATATGCGAGAAGATCGGTTACTCCCTACAAATACCGATGCTGCGCTCACTGTAGTGCAAGATACCTTGCTATTGTCAGGGAAAATTATCGATACCAGCTGGAATAGAACATGGTAAGGACACGAACTGCGGTCCAAAACCTACTCAGACATATCAGGATGTCTACATCGGCACTGGAAATTACGAGGGTCAACAGCGAGGAATCAATAAATAAACAGTTTTCAGTTGTTATATTAATAATAATGGAGGAGGAGAATGAAACAAACGGGGCGACTAACTATAAAGAGGGGCATACAGGGCGATGTAGACGATGAAAGATTCGACGTGGTACATAATAAGAAGGAGTAGAAACTTTTCAAGACATATTAAGCTATTGAAGACTATATTTATTGCAAGATAAAATATCCAAGCAATTGCCACATGTAAGTTATGCAAACCACAGGACTGTTTTAAAGAGGACACACAAAATCAAATAAATAAGTTCCGTTAAGGGGGAAGACAAAATAGTAGCAAACCAAATTAATACTTTGCAAGAGATTCTTAGACATGGATTGGCATTTCCAGTGAGCGCTCAAAGTATGATGTAATTAAATTAGTTGACGCGGGCCTGAATGATGAGGGAATACCTAAATTTGGAGCTGGAATTGGAGCTTGAAATTATCAAGCCCAAACAAGAAGAAATAGTCCTAACTACTCCGATACTCTCTTTATTTTCTTATCAGCGGATATGTCCGCTGAAAATAAATTACACAAAGTGAAATACTATATATTAATATATAATAATAATATAAATAAAATATGTAGAAATAAAACAAGAACAAGAAAGGAAAATAAAACAAACGTGAAAAGAAATAAAAAAGATGTTTATTTAAAGAAAAAACAGACCTATTCATGAAATAATTCAGCATCAATGTCGAAGGCAGAACAAGTAATACAACCAGAGTAGAGAAAAGACTGATTCAATATCAATAAACGATGAAAACAGGACGTAACCTTCAGCGAGGTGGTAAATAGGATGGACTTTAGTTTACAACAAAAATTAAGTACTTTACTAACGTTAGTACATAAAAAACTGTCAAGAATATATTAGAATGGTCGGTATGAAAGGTTTTGTTTGATAATTATTTATTGAATTAATTATGTATACCTTGAAATTACTTGATTAGGTTCAAGTAACAATAATAAGATAGAGAATAACTCTAAAATTTTCTATAAACTTCACGTGAATGATTAAATGCCAACGGGTACTTCCCATTTTTTCCATGAAACTGTGATGCCACAGAGTTCTAGAAACTTTTTCTCCCAGTTGTTCCAAGTTAGAATTATAAACAATGAATACATTTTGTCCTGTTTTTCTACAAATGGTAACACATGTAGTCGCCCGCGACTGAGCCTACGTCACCAAGCCGAGTTATGCAAAGCGATAAAATGGACGTCCGCGAGTGTAGTCGTCTCGCGAGTCGCGTCGCCCTTGCATAGCGTGCCAGCACCGCAAAGTCCATTTTCATGGTTCACATGTTTCGATCTGAGCATATACTACTAAATTTTAGTTTCTTAATGAGGAATAATAAATCATCTAAGGGTGCGGAATGTGTTCAATAGAGTAAGTATAATACCATGTGATGGTGGAACGTGCAAAGGTCAAGGCAGAAAGGAGCCAGTTCTTTATGAGCATAATGTCGATGTTTATAACAGTTTCCTTTCCTCGCCGTTATGGAAAGAGCTAAGGTGATGACAAATTAGTAGCTAAATAAAGATACCTAGGTATACGGTCCCAGTCAGGTCCCAGATGAAATATCTGGGCCTTGTCCTGGACCGACGATGGAATTTCGGGGAGCATTTCCGGCAACTTGCTCCCCGAATAGTGGGCGCCGCATCGGCGTTGGGTCGGCTCCTGCCCAATCTCGGGAGGCCGGGAGCCCCATGCAGAAGGGCTCCCATTTGGAGTGGGGCCTTATCAGCGGCGACGAAATCGCTGCTGAGGAGGCCTCAGGAGGTGGTCGCACTGCGAATGTGCAGGGCGTACATGACGGTGGCCTGCGTTGTCGCATGCGTCCTCGCCGGTACTCCGTGGGACCTTGAAGTCGAGGTACTGGCGGAGGTCCACGCCTACCGGCGGGGAATGAGGGACCGAGGCGCCCCGCTCCCCAAGAGGTCGAGCGGGAGCGCCGCCTCGCGGTGCAGCGCATGCGGGACCGGTGGAAAAAAGGCTTGGCGGATCCCCCCTATGGAGCTCGTATGGTACGAGCTCGGCGATCGGCGGAGATCGGCGAGAGTAGGTGATTGTCGTACCACCTTGTGCAGGTGCTGACCGGGCACGGCTGCTTCGGTCACTACCTGCACAAGGTGGCGAGGAGGGAACCGTCCCCGTCGTGACACGAGTGCAGCGCTGCGGATGACACCGCGCAGCACACCCTAGATGTGTGCAGCCGGTGGGATGAGCAGCGCCGTACTCTGACGGGGACAATAGGGCAGGACCTCTCGCTGCCAGGCGTGGTTGCCACAGGGTTACCCAGGTACAGGGGTCTCTGCCTGGGTGGACTGAATACTTCCCCCATACACGTGGGAATCATATGGATTGCTATAGTAAAAATCGTGATGTGGTGTCCGAGAAGGACGGTGTTAATGTTTCCGAGGGCCTCGACCCTCAACCGACGAACCAAAGCGAGAATAACGGACTCGAATCTACTTCGGACGTGGAGACGGTTCCTGCGAAGGGAAGTGCTCGGCCGCGGGACAAGCACGGACGCTTCATTCGCCGATCAAAGTCTCCTCGCCCGGCGAGTGAAGTGGCCCAGTTGGAAGTGGATAGCTCAGACGAGGAGATTCTTCGCTCACAAAGCACAAAGTCCATAGGTCAAAGGACATCGGCTCCCTCCAAACGTGCTCGTGAGGGTGAGGATGAGGCACTTGAGCCCAATAGGGCTCCAAAAACCAACACAGCTCGGAGAGGCCGTGCTGTCGGTGTGGGTCACAATAACACGGGACCACGCCCTCGTGTGCCCGACGCGGGTGGCCCTGGCGGGTCATATAGACCCACGTTGCCCATCCAACGCTCACTAAGTGCGGGGAATCTGGACGTGAGCGCGGGGACGAGCGAAGAGGAGCGCTCTCCTGGCCAGACCGGGGAGGCTGAACTCGAGGGCACAGCAGACCTCATGAGAGAGGCCCTGGCTAAGGAGGCGCGAGACGGCCTCGCGGCAATATTAGCGGAGACCACCAAGTCCTCTAACCTCAAGGGGACGGTGGTCAAAGCCATAGAAGAGGCCGTCAGAAAGGTGGAGGGAGCCGTGGACTTTCTCCACCGTGGAGAGACGGCGACTGAGGCGGCGCGGCGGATGTCGGAAGACAACCGCCGGATGAGGGGGAAGCTCGCTGCCCTAGAGGCAGAGGTGAAGGCCCTGAGGGGGGCCTACTCCTCCGCCCCAACGCCATGCAGCTCCGCGGAGATGCACGCGGGGGTGAGGGAGGCCATCGATGACCTCAGGCGCGACATATTTACCTCAATGAGGAATATGATGGACGCCCGCCTGAGTGACATCGAAAGGCGCCTCCCCGCGGAGGTCCTAAGGCCCTCCTTGGGCGGCAGAAGAGGGGCTCCTGGCGACGTAACAGTGCCCATCGCTGCCGCCGCTGCAACCGCCCCCAGAGTGCCTCCCCCCGCGTCGACGCTCGAGCCGATACCGGGCCCCTCCCCGGCCCGAAACGCGCCTGCCGGGCCGCAGCCCAAGAAGGCCAAAAAGAAGGCCCTCCCGCGGAAGACTGCTGCCGCCCCTCCTGTGGCCGCCTCCGCTGTCCCCGCCGCCTCAGACGCGACGGCCCCAACGACGACGACCGACCAAGCGGAAATGCCCTGGTCGCAGGTAGTTGGCCGCAAGACCAAAACGCCTAAAAAGGCCAAAAAGGCAGCTGCCACCCCCCCAAGCGGCACGGGCCAAGGCGGCCCCCAAGACAGCTCCCAGACCCAGGGCACTCGCCACCCCGAAATCGTCGGCGGTGGTGATCACCCTGAGGCCTGAAGCGGTGGCGGAAAAAGGGGCCACCTACAAGGGAGTCCTTGAGGCGGTGACCGCTGCGATCGACTTGGGCAGCCTCGGCATCCCGCACGTGTGGGTGCGGAATACCCAGACGGGTGCCCGCATGGTCGAGGTGCCCGGGGCGACCAGCGCCGAAAAGGCCGACACCCTGGCGGCCAAGCTGGAGGAGGTGATCGGGGGGCTGACAACAGTGACGCGGCCAACCAAAACCGCCGATTTAAGGCTCCCATGGAGTCACTGGAGCTGGATCTCCTCAACCGGGTGGTGGTGGGCCTGTTCCCCGAACCGCAGCCCTTCACCCCACCGGCCATGGTGCCCCCCAGAGCAGATGGGGGGCAGACTGAGGAACCCCCCCCCGGAAATCACCGAGGGGGAGTTGGAGTGGGCGGTGGGACGGCTGCGGGGGCTGAAGAAGGCTCCCGGCCCGGACGGGGTACCGGGACGAGTCCTTCGCATTGCCCTGAAGCATCTCGGGACCCGCCTCAAGCATCTCATGGATGACTGCTTGAGGACGGGGTTGTTTCCGAGATGCTGGAAGGAGGGAAGGCTCGTCCTGGTGCCTAAGCCGGGCCGACCTGCGGACTCCCCCTCGGGGTTCAGGCCCCTCGTCCTGCTGGACGAGGTGGCGAAGATCCTGGAGCGAATCATCGCCTCCAGGATCAACGAACACCTGAGGGGGACAGGCCCCGATGTGTCGCAGCGGCAGTACGGGTTCAGGGCTGGACTCTCCACCCTGGACGCCCTGGAGTCGCTGCGACTCATCGTGGAGGAGGGTAACAGCGAGAGGGAAGGCGTGGTGGCTGTGTCATTGGACATAGCCAACGCCTTCGGCACTCTCCCCTTCGCCGTTATCAGGGAGGCGCTGAGGTACCATAATATCCCCAGGTACCTCAGCCGTCTGGTGGAGCACTACCTGGAGGATAGGGTGGTGCTCTACCAGACGAGGGAAGGGAGGCGCGCCGAGCGCCCAAGGGCGGGTCGGAGAACAACTGGCCTGCCCCTCCGTTGGCGCGGGAGCCCTGGCGCAAGCTAGGGCGGCCGGGCGGCGTCGTGGTGAATGTTCACTGATCCCACGGCGCCGACTCAACCGGCGAGAGGGAAACCCGGGGGGGTTTTAGTGGGGTAGGCCTTCCAGTGTGGAGGGAGAGTCCCCACATAACCCCTGAGTCTCCCTGGGCTCAGGGGTATCCATAAAGATTTCCCCCCCGTCAAAAAAAAAAAAAAAAAAAAAGGGCGGCCGGGCGGCGTCATGGTGAATGTGCACAGACTCCACGGCGCCGACTCAACCGGCGGGAGGTAAACCCGGCGGGGTTTTAGTGCGGTAGGCCTTTCAATCTGGAGGGAGAGTTCCCACATAAAGATTTCCCCCCCGTAAAAAAAAAGGTATATGGTATATTCACTGCTTGAAACTTTCTGTAACAATTCAAGTAATAACAGTTTTTTTTTATGTAACAATTTACTTTATATTAATTGACTTTATAATTTTATATATATTTCTTAAATTAAATTCATAATTTATTATCTAAGATGATTTCCGATCCAAGGGTATGGAAACTATAATGCACGGAGTGTAGATTGTTACGCAATATAATACTTGTAAATGATTTTAAAACTACTGCTCATGTAATAAATTTAACTGCCTCTGTGGCCGAACGGTTACCATGCCAAACTGCTATGCAGAGGTCTCGGGTTCGAACCCGAGCCGGGAGAGATATTTGCATGGCCTATATTTATTTATTTCGTGAGTTTGGACGTAGTTTGTGGTTGTCATTATCATCATTATAATTACATGCTTCAGGGCCCAGCAAGTATGCCCGTATAATATCTGGGGCCTTACCATGAACTCTTATTACGATTCAGTTTAGGACCAAAAATGAGTCGTCGTGAGACAGCTCTACATGAAGTGTATATCACCATCCTGCTTTTTTGTCGTTACGAACCTATACTGAACTGTAATATGAGTTCACGGTAAGGCTCCAGCTTTGTATAAAAGACGTGTGTAGTATTATGGTATATAGAATATGGATATATCGCTAAAGAAGGATGGCGAAAACTACCCCAATAACGACGAAGAGCCGTTCATGAACTTTGCTAGAATAATTTTGCGCTTTAGTTTATGCCTAGTTATCAATACATTTTTGTATATTTTTAGAAGTCGGGAATAAAAAAAATTAAATACTATGTATTTTAGAATAGATGCAAGAACACAACGCAATTGATTCAGTTCGACCACAGATGAGGTAATGTTCTTGTACGTACGTTTCATTTTAAGCATGATTGAATGTTTACTGACCTGAAGTATTGGTTATTTTATAGTACACACATAAAACATCAAAACTATGAAATACTTAATGAAATAATCAGTTAAACAGTAATGACATAAAGCAAAAAATAAAACACAATGTGACAAAAATATTTAGATAATATTTAAATGATAGATATGAAAGTTGCAAAGGACCGTTATGATAAGAGACCTCTTGCCAATGTCAATGTCACAATGATATTGAGAACAGTGTGGCCATTTGTGGCAGATTTCTGCCATTTGGGCAGATTTAACTTTTATTCAATTTCATTTCTGCAGAACATGATAACTTATATTAAATGGCTAAGTTTGGCAGATTTGGAAATATTCGGGAAGTTCTTTGTTATTTCTGGGAACAATCTGAAAACTTGTTGTTGTCTGTTACTACGAAGAAACATCTGAAGCGAAATACAGGACAATGTTATAAACATAACCTATATCAACATTATTACCCCAGCTTCTACAGTCTGAACTCAATTAGCTTTCTTTGATGCTTTGATAATGAATCACAAGTATTCATAGGTCTCCTTAATGCACATCGTCAAAAACACTGAGTCACAAAAGGGAAAAAGGATGTCACCATCCTTCTTTGAATGCAATGTTTTAATTAATATACACTGGGTGAATAATATTGTCTGGGTTGGAATTATTCCACATATTATGTACATTTTGATGTACACGGGGTCTTCGGAGGTTAAACCTTGAAGTTTGTCAAATTAACTCCTTATATTTTCCACTGAGCAAACATTGTTATTATCTGCTGTGCGATTTTATATTTTTTAAATACTAATGGCCGCCCGAGTAATACGGTCGAAAAAACTATTATTACAACGGTTCAACACAAAGATACAAAAAAGATATTAATAATTATAAACTTAGACCAACAAAAAATTAAAATTATTCAAAATTCAAAAACAAACAAAGAAAATAAAATAAAACAAACAAAAAGCAATGAATAAAATATAACGACTATTTACACTGTCGTGTGTCGCAGTGGTGTACGCAAAAGGACCTCATTCAGCTTAAGCCAAAGCCGTAATAATGGGGCATTTACACCGAGTTGTCTGCCGCCCTCGGCAGACTATTTCTCCTTGAGTCGTCTGCCGCCTTAGGTGAAATTGCGTCAGTGCATTTGAAGTAGTCACTATGAATCGCCATGTGCTCTCACAGACTGTGCTCCAAAAGGAGATCGATGAAGTTGAGAATACATCGCACAGTTGTGTGGTGTGCAAACGAATGATTGCAATAGTCAGTGCAACGTTGCAAAAAAATAGGTATATCAATAACGTTCTCATCCTAATTGATATTTTTGATTAACAATTATCAAACTATTGATGTATCAGCTATGTGTACGTTATTATTCCAATTCCTTCAAAATCCCCTCAGTTTGGGGAATTCCCCGCAAATTGGTGACTCTGCCTAGCACGCGCGTCGTGGTGGGGTGTTGCTGAGGACACATTGAAACCTATTCGACCGGTGGTCGCTTGCGTTTACACCTAGTCGCTTTCCGGTGACTCAGTATTTACACTGGTAAGGCTAGCACGACAGAGCGCGACTTACGCAAGAGCAACATAAATCGCAATATTTCTATGCAAGTACAGCAGTATCTCGCGCTTTATGTCGCTGTCATGCAAATCGCCTCTTGTCGTGGTAGCCCTACAGGGTCTGAAGTCCAAGTCGCAAAGAAGCACAAGTCGCCTGTCGATCAGTAGGGCGGGCATGCCAGGGCGCGACCTACTCTATGTGAGAATAGCAATGTCTCGCGCTTTATGTCGCTCTCACGTAAGTCTTGCCCTGTCGTGCTAGCCCTACTGCTATACCTAAATGCGCCTTTAGGCTGTGGCGCTGGTTTTCAATGGGCCCTAAGCCAAAATGAGTAACAGACGTTTGTAATCCAAAATTAAAATGAAAATAAACTACGTAAATACTTGTGTGTGTCTTCAATGTGAACCTTCATTGTGTCATCATAATCATCAAAATCTATTGTTAACTTCCTTGCTACAGAATTGAATTTGTAGTGAACTACTATTTAAAACTGTTACGTGGAAATAATATTTGCACCTCACTAGCTCGAAAAGGATTTCTTATTAGAAATTAGCGCGCAAAAGCGTCCACACTAGCGTGTAAAAGGTTTTTGAAAATTGAACTTGACGATGGACTGTGGTGCATCTAACTTTTATTTTCAATGAAAAAAAAAACATAATGACACGTTCAACTACGCGATTTGTCGTACATTATATATGTAATATAAATCCGTTTTATATATTTTATTCTTATTATTGTATTATTGTTGACATTAAATTGATAACGATAAATAATTTTGTTTATTAAAGCTAATATATAATAGTTCAACTGCTTTTCTTTTATCTACCATTTCGCACGCTATAGTAAGGTGAAAACTTGTGTGTTTCGCTCAGCAGCAAAGTTGTTTCGCGTCTCGTGGCTTGAAACCCTCGCTACGCTCAGGATTCTATTATTTAATCTTATTAGAATCCTTCGCTTGCTTGGGTGTCAAACAATAACTTTGCAGTCTTGCATAACAAATAGCTATTATTAATGTACTTTTTCAAGTCCCTCTAATGACGTCGTTTGTTTTGATTTCATGAGATTGCAAATATTTTATCAATCACGACACAATTTCATTAAATATCATTAAAAAAATCTATAAATATTTCTTAGCGAAATTATCATTTTTTAACTGCACGTAACGTTCATTATCTAATTGTTATCAATTTCGGTGAAGTGTCAGACGAACTATTAAATGTTAGATTAGGTTATGTCGCTGGTGTCTAGGTCTTATTCAGAGTGGCGGCGCGCGGCGCGCGGCGGGCGCGGGTGCGTGTAAATTAAATAAACATGGACGCTCGTTGAATTCACAGTGGCCGCGAGCGCCAGCGCCTGTGTCTGTGATTCAGGGACAGTGCTTGGTCTAGCGTCTGCTTACGATTTCAACGTGCGGATATACTAGCTCGTAGCCTTGTAGCACTTATACAAGGTTATTTGTAAAATACTAACAATCTCGCCGGACTATATTAATAGCATCATAAAGTATGAAGTTTGTTCAATTATTTTTTACTTATCAAATAAATATGTCAGTTTTTGTTGCTGACACTTCTTAGATCTGATTTGGTAGTGAGGTAGTTTTTTATCAGACTTACTTACGCTAGCGCTTTCCTTTGTTACCGCATAGCGATCTATTTAAATATTTTAATTTTTATGTAAAAGTAAAATCTGAAGTATTATTAAAAGTCATGTAACAAAAATTGTTGTTTTAGTAATTTACGAATAATCCTGTACATGGAAGTGTATTATAATTATTATTCAGTTTTGAATATCTATGAATGTAAAAAAATATAAGTCTTAACTATAGTAATCTCAGTACAGAGTATAAAAAAACCGACGTCTTGGAATTACATCTATTAGTCGAGTTTTCTTGAAATCGGTTACCGGAAAGTGCGCGAAACCGGACTCATGCCCAAGTTTGCCACCCTTGGATGTGGAATGTTTTCTTCAAATTTAAATGAAACCATTGCTGAGGTACACTCTTTCCAACAAAAAGAATCATCAAAACCGGTTTTCAAATCTCGCGTAACATACACACAAAAAAAATTTCATCGAATTCAGACCCTCCTCTTTATTGAATCGGTTAAAAATAAGTATTACTGCAACATTATCGTACTTGTTAAACGAAAAATTCTAATGTAAATGACAAAATTACGATTTGTAATAAGTACGGATCAACGTACATTAATGTGCTCGCGTCCTACTTTGGGCACGTGCAAAATTTATAAATTAAAGTTTTCAGTACAATAAAATTTCTCCGTGACATGTTCTTGCATCATCTCACTGCCACACTTGACATATTCCGACACTGGACGAGACAAGTAGCACGTGCATAACAAATAAACAAAAATACGGAAAGTATAAGATATCAATAATATATTATTATTTACAAAGCATTGAGCAAACTAAATAAGGTAGTAAAGAATAAAAAGGATTAAAATACAAATAAAAGAGTAACATTAAGTGCCGCGCCCAGAAGCCTGGCTACGTCAGAGGAATTAACTGCCAGTCTTAATTTTTTTAATACTTTTATTTTTAAAGCAAACTTGTAATTTATTTTCCTAGAGAATTTCCAAGCCAGGGGTATACCAAGGGACACGCAGTGCAGACTGACATCCAGTATTCTACCTGTAAATGATATTCAATTCACACCGTTAGTACAAGTTGTACCATGCAACACTTATATTTGTACATAAAGCAAAAAATGTGATTTCTACTTGTGTTACATATATGCCAATTTGTTATACATTTACACTTTTAATACGACATTGTAAAGCCTGTTTCAATTCATTTTAAACAAAAAGTAAACAAATCTGTATAGTTAGAATTCTAGAGCAATCACTCAATAAATCGAATAAGTAACACTTTCACGTATATTTCGAAGATTTCGACTAGATATCTTATCACTTTTTCCAACAATATTCATTTGAATAGCATCACAAAATCGTATTTGAAAAATGGTAGTCCTAAATTGAGGTTGCTTAGTGCTACACTAAAAAAAACATTTAGTTCATTCAATTAAAGTTTTTGTAATCGACTAGTAAATCGAAAATTTCAATCACAAACGAACGAGTATCTAGGTGTAAGGATTTGAAGGAGGATTTAAAATTAAGATTTCGGAAATTTTAAATATATGCTTTTATAGGTTATGTATTTTCATTATTTTAATGTAAAGAAAACTGCTAGTATGACTCAATTGAACAAATCGATTCATTCAATTAATTAATCGATTTGTAGTTGGCATTACAATTAGCCATCACTAAACCGTCTATGGTCGGGTCTGAGTGACTTTTTTTGTTTACTTTTTGTTTAAAATGGATTGAAAAGAAGTATAGTAACTTCCTAGACCCGTTCGTTTTTTTATTAAGAGTCACCGGAGGAAAACCAGGAAAAACTGTTTTATTAGTATAGTAGTATTTACTATTAAATAACGGTCTTACAAAAAATACGATATACGTGTGGATATTGTCTAAATAATGTGCTAATTGGTTACACGATGGGATGTACTTCACCCGATTATATACAATCCTGAAAACTGGCTAAAATAAAAAACGGTAATTAAAAGTCTTGAACAAATTATTTAACAATAAAATATCTAACTTAGCACAAAATATTTATGTGGAGATATTTCTCTTTTAATGTACAACAGAGAACCTGCTAAATTTTGGTTTTCAACTGAAGCCCTGTAGTTATTAAATACACATATACCTAGCCCAAAAATTTAAAATTGCCCAGCGGTTTAATGACGTGCAGCGCCGCCCGCTACCCCGCCAGTCGCCATCAGGTGCTTCTTAACGTCGGATGTGTGGCAAATTTTCTCCTCTTGTTCTTATTTTATTCATATTAATTTTCAGCGCGCGGAATACGGGACGCGACGGGCGGTCCCCTACACATCACCTCCCAAAATGTAGGCTCGCGTTGAAATACTACGCCTTAAGTCGCCTGCTAATCGATAGGCCACTCAGAATTTTTAAATCGCAAAAAACCCAGGGGCATTGCCACTGTGCCCGTCATCTTGAGACAAAAACTTTACTAGTCCTATCCATAAGAGAGAGTGTGCGATGGGATTGCATAATTTGATTCCGCCTTCCCCATCATCGGGGGACTAGACGTGGGCTGGGATTCCACTCCTATGTTGTGGATATTCCTAGGATTTACAAGGCGAGCGGCTAGGGTGTGTAGTGGAATTCCCTGCCCTCGGACTTGTTCCCCGAACGCTATAACTCGGACCTTTTTCAGGCGTGAGTGAATAGACATTAATTAGGTGTGCATGCCACATCGCAGACTTCAACGTCATTTTCCACCAGGTGAGATGGAGGTCAAATGCGTACTTGTTAAAAAAATATGCCTATAGCTTCACCAGCATCCTTACCTTTCAATACCGGAACGTATTAATGCTCACATTACAGCTTCGCGGTAGAAATAAGTAAGGTGGCAGTACTTCCCTGGATGAACTCTTTCATAAGGACCTCTAACGCTACTTAAATGTTCGGTATGAGGAACGATCACTATTATTTCTTGCTCATTCTTCTCAGGGGAATCTGCCTTACGAATGAGCAGCAGAGTTATAATTTTTTTTAGTAAAAATGTAAGTGCGCATTTGACCTCCATCTCCCCTCATGCAAAGTGACGATGAGGTCGATGATAGAGCATATAAACCTAAACAATGCCTATTCACTCTCGCCTTGAAAAGGTTCAAGTTATAACGTTCAGGGAACAGTCTGGAGGAAGTCTACAGGCATAGCCGTTCGCCATATAAATATGTAAACGTAACGCTTCGTGCGAATCTTTGAAATATCCTCAACATAGGGATGGAACCCAAGCCTACATCTAGTCCCCCGGTGATGGAAAGGGGAAGGATAAGCAGCCAAATTTACGGCGGTGTTCAAGGCTTCGCAGCGTCACCTCCACTAGTTCCGAGTCACATATATAAGTCTCTTGGCACGGTTGTCAATTGAAGCCAAGGTGGATGTAGCAGAGCCATCCCAAAGGAGCTCCATCCACGATCAACCAATATTACGACTTGGCCAGAGTGTTTAACCAATATTACGACTTCAACTGTAATTAACTTACCTATGAAATAAAGACGATTTGAGTTTGAGTTTTAGGTAGCTCAAACAAATTAAAAAAGAATACAAATAAGTTTTTATAACACAGAATATTACTTGTTACTTACGCCATTGTGTTCGGCAGTTAATGTGCAAACATGCGGAGAAGAACAAGGGCTAGGCGAGATTGTCTTGCAGTTCTTCGTTCGGTATTCTTCAACATTCACTGGATTCTTCGTCCATTCGATCACTTCTTTTTCATTGACCTGTGCAATATTTTTTTTCTAATTCCGATATTGTTCAATTTATCATATTGATTTCTTATCTTTTTATTTGTCTAGACTTACCATAAAGACGTCGTCTAGCTTTGTGATCGTATCAATGAAACGGTTTAGAGCCCTGAGTACAGCAGGGTGAATAGAAAGATACCACTCGTGGATGTAGAAACCGAACGGAGCGCGAGTACCGTCATACTGCCTTTCAAAGTTTTCAAGAATGAATTCATACCACGCATCTTCGTCATCATGATTTGGGCTGTAGAAACAAAAGAAAGTGATTAGCTACAATAAAAATACCGAACATTTAATGTTTGAGACGCTATTTGTGTAGAAAAAACCATAGGCATACTACATAAAGATAAAAAATCAATATCCAATAATATGTAACTTACATTTAAAAATCGTCACAGAATGGAATTTTACTATAAATTTTTAAGAATACTCGCGCGTGGAGAGTGAATAAAAGAGAAAATTGGTATCAGTATTTTCAATCCTGTATTAAAAATCTCAATCTGCGGTGTCAAAAATCCCAAACAACAACAACTCACAGAAATAAAATTACGAATAACCTAAGCACTAAAAAGTACTTACGTGAAAACGCAAGCGTCAACAAAGGAGCAAGGGAACCCCTCTAAATCTGCCCAACTAATCAAAGGGGTCACCCAAACTCCAGGGATGGAGGCTGTTGGGCAAGGACCAATAGGACAATCCTGAGTAGAGGCGTAGTCCAAAGTGTAAGGCCATAAACCGGGATTCCGGTAAGTTACCGTAGGCCGCGAAGAATCGTATAGAAGATCATAGTCTTTAATTACTTGGTAGAAAGGGTTGCCTGAAGTTTGCAGGAAAGGCGCACGTACACCTTAAAGATATAATGAAACGTTATTAAAAGGCAAAAATACAGGATATATATTGCCATTGTCGTTTCAGAACCTCGTATTCACGTAGCCGTTTATTTTCTTTAATCTCCCACTTGTAATGAAAATAATTGCACTTACCTTTAATTTCACTGATGGGAATGTTGCTGAAGTAAGACAGTTGTTCTTTTTGCTCTCCAATTTCTTTCGCGATGTCTTCATAAGAGGCTCTTGCCCAATAAGTTTGATTCGACCTATGAGTGATTGAGTGAAGGGCTATCTCAAAACCATGGTTGTACAAATCATTGACCAATTGGTAGTTGGTATATTCATGGCTGACAAAGAAAGTGGTACCGATTGGGCAACCGTTAGCGTTTTTGCGATCGTAAATTAGTTTTTTATATGTTTCTATGTTGTTTATAGTGACTGCGTCGTCAAATGTTAATGTTACAAACTGTGGAACAAAATGGATAGATTAAAAAATTGTAAGGATAGTTTGTAACGCAACAAGATTGAAAACTGTGTGCTCTTGGATGGGATTATAACTCAAAGACTCAGAGTCGATATTTTATTTAAAGCTCTAATTAATAATAATTTTAACTTTAATTTATCATTAACAATAAACAATTTAAGACAATTCAACCGTTCTGTACTGGAAACAGTGCATTATAATAATAATGACAAACTTGTGAAATGTAAATAAAAATATATGAAAGAAATAATTAATAATAACGATGATGATGATGATGAGATGGTGAAAGTATTGATTATTGTGGAAGAAATCATCGATATCGGGACAGCAAATGATAGACAGTGAGAACGCGTGAATTGCGAATTTAGCTTTTGGCATCAAGCTCAACAAATGAATGAACAAACCTGAGGCGTATCTTTTGGAGCTAATCCCAAAGAGTTACTAGTACTTGAGCATTGACACTCAGGAATACTGCATGAAGCGGCTCTGCAGGGTTGAGCTGATGGAAGCGTATCTTCACCATTCGCTACTACCGCTGCCACAGCCAGAAGCGTTAAACACAGCAACGACGACCTCATCTTTATTGGCTCTAGGTCTGACTAGGCATCGATTTGTTTGTTTCTTGTTTTATATCGTTTTGCCGAAGTATTAATGATTAGGTTTGTACTGAAATCGATTTAATCTGCTTGACGCTGTAGATTACAAATCTACAACGAAAATCTGTAATGGTGTCACCGTACGGGCAGTGCGCAGGCCAAGTTATGCTGCTATTACAAACTTTTGCACGTTTGAACGGTATTGTAGAGAACATGTAGAAAATTAAGAAATTTTAATACATAGGAGTTGTTGAGTTATGAATATTTTTATTTTGTTTAAACGAGAAACTTTGTTATTTTATTTATTAAAGTATTTATTGTACAGGACAACACAAATCACATTTAGTAAAACGGAAAACACTAGTTACTACTTATTTCTATAAGAAATTTCTTCCTGCAGACCAAAATACAGGACACAATAATTACAATAACGGGTTTACGTGCACAACAAAACAAAATTAAATTATGTAATAAAATAATAAAACAATAGCAGTAATATTAAATTACTACAGACTATTGGATAAATACATATTTCATATTGTCGTCTTACTTTCTCAAACTCGTATCTTAAAGCACAAAGTTACTGACATGCAAAAAATGGATTGCATATACAAATTATGCAGACTGATTTTACATCACATTTCTTCATATCACACTGGCTTTTACCTATTCTTAAAGTAACGTATCCAAATTAACACCTTTGATAAGAAATATAAAATAAATATAAAGTTTTACCTGTCCAGTCGGATCGAAGTTCGGATTTTTTCTTAGTATCCGATCTTTAAATTAATAATTATAACAAACTATAATGGAATAATTTTACAAAAATGTTTGAATATTACGGTAGTCAAACATCAGCATTCAATAAAAAACACATAAAAAAATTACAAATAGAATATTTATTTATTCAATAAACGAAATAAGAAAATAAGGTACAGTTTGTGTCTAATTAAAGAAATATATTATACGCAATGATTTATTTAAATATTCAGGATTACATAATAATATGCCTAAATATTTGTACCCATAATCAAAGTTTGTATAATATATATGAAAATACTTGAAGAAGCTGTAAATATCTTTTTAAAGGTTGAGTTAGGCAACCTTAATATTGTATGTAGATTTGGATAACAAATTTTCATGTTTTTGATGACGTAATTTTCACACAACAGGCATTATTTCAATGAAAATCTAAAAAGTTCGGGTAAGTTAAATCTTGTAAGTTAAGGTAAGCTACATCTTTAAAGTTCATGCCCCCAAAGGATTTCCATACCAGGGGTAACTTGTTGGACAGAGATCGGTACAAATTTTCATCCAGTACTCATTCTAAAACAAACATCCAATGTTAATGTTTTTATAAATACCTACTGTCTAACTAGGGAACGTACACAAAACTACAATAGCGGAACTATAGTATAACCGAACTAGTACATACTCCATTGTGTTCAGCCGCCAAAGGTCCACATTGAGTCGCTGTACAATCAATCGGAGCAAAAGGTTCTTGGCATGGCTTCTCTCTGTACTCATTGAGCGGTAATGGATTTTTTACCCATTTAATTACTTCGTATGAATTTACCTGCGAACGGGAATATTAAATTTGTTTCCATTATTTATCTTTTCATTTACAAAACATTGCAATGTAACTACAAATAAAATTCCTCGAAACTAACCTATTTTAACAATGAGCAAAATTACAGTATCATACTGGTATTCAATGCTTTGGTATGTAATTTAGAAAATCTGACTACCATACCTATTAACGCTCATGCTGTAAAAAAACTTCCTCTTGACATAATAAATATTTAGATTGTTAAATATTTAAGATTGCTTACTTACAACAAAATCTAAACTTGACAACATTTTGCAAGAGTTATATTAGTTTCAAAACTGGACCACCACAGGAGACCTTAATTTGAATATAAACTTGGGAATTTAGTATGTCTGGCCCTTGAAATATTTAGGAAAATGTGTTACAAACTGAATATTGCAGTGAACTACTTTGTCCGAAAACTCATTTTTTGTAAGTAGCGGAGATAAATAACAAATCATTTTGGTTGTCATCCATTTTGGATTCGACATATTGGAAATTTCAATCTGGTAGAAACTGACTCAGGTCTTTGACAAATATTGCTTTTGCTTACTGAGCCATACACGATTGATTCTTTCAGCATACAATTCATGTCATCTAGCGTTTTGGTCAGAGAACTAAATATCATATGTATAACAACACTCCTACTTAATTTCGCCCCTTTTCTTCTGTTAATTATTTGTTTTCTGATTGTTCACTTATTTGTTTAAGCTCCATGACTTAACTCGATGCCAAATTTTAAGTCAACTGGAAGTGTTTCAAGTTTTGATCACAATTTTTATCATTGTATTATAAATTACATGTGTGCAAGCTACTGATATGTATACTTTAGTTTACCTATTATAACAATTTCACTATTTCTTTTGAAAGTATGCCGATTTAATAGTGAATAATAGTTAATAATAGTATGCCGACAAGATATTGAAAGACGTACAGAATTAAAAAAGATAAACTAAGAGAAAAGAAAGGAGAAAAAAAAGATTTTTGTATTTAACATTGATTCATTAAAATGGTCTTATATTAATTTTGTTTCCCAAAAACATTTAGATTTAGAACATTTAAAGTCATTTAAGTAACACTTAGAATGATGTCCTGAAATGTAAACCAGTTTAAGATAAAAAAGGTAACTTAGAAGCAATACTTACTTGGAAAACATCATGTAAGTTGTTGATCAAGTCTAAAAATCTTGTAAAGGCTCTTTTTATGGCCGGAAATGAGTTGACATACGATTCTTGGATGTAAATGTTGAATGGTGCTCGGTTCCCCAGATAGTGTCTCTCAAAGTTTGAAAGCATGAATCCATACCAACTATCTTCATCATCTTGGTCTGGACTATAAGAAAAACGAACCGCTTAATGGTCAGAGTCTATGTAAGCGATTGCTTGTGATTATATCTCATCAACGCCATTCTAACTATTTGTTAAATTAAGCGCCATTACTCAAAGGAATTGCGATGTTGTCAATAAGATGATACACCAAAAGTAATTAGTGCCATGTACGGGCTTCAATCACGGACTTCTGTAATCTGGGACTTCATATTACAATATCCGAAAAAATTACGAGGTTTCAAATAAATAAATGTTCGTAAAATGAAGATTTGCAATATTGATAATATTAGCAATATCTATACATTTTAAGATCGCCATTCTTACTTCCTTTCCTGTGTAGTAAATGCAAGAGATTAAGTAGAAACATATTTCACAATCAATGAGTTCAGATTTCACAAAAAAGCCGGAATCCTATGTCGTACCTACTATAACAAGCATCAACAACAGTGCAAGGTGATCCAGTCAAGTCCCTCCAAGAAATCAAAGGCAGTACCCAAGCACCAGGTAGACACGCAGTAGGACAAGGGGGATTGATGCATTCTTGAATCGACGCGAAATCCAACGTATAAGGCCAAAGACCTGGACCAGTGAATGCATTCGTTTGCCATGTATTGTCGTATAAGTCTAAATCGAGGGCTAGTTCAAAGCTTGCATTGCCACCCATCTGTAGGAATGGGATTCTCATACCTGAAATTTAAGTACAAATTTGAGTTGGGGAAATAAGTTGTCTAAAAGCTAACTTTACATCAAAGAAAAGAGATATACGAATATATATACATAAATGCACAAGCATGATTTAGTACGGGCTATCTAATTGGACAATTTATCAATTATTTCAGGAAATTTGACGTCAGAAACTAAATTACGTTGTTGAATTACATTAACTGACGTTAGAAATAGATAAACGCGGAATATTACTCAAAATTGAGTTATAAATGCTATACAAAATTAATGTGATTATAAATGTTTCTTATATATCTATAAATGTAGTTAAATGACAAAATTAAGATTAAAATTTGTTTTGAATTTTTATTATTACATACCTTTGATAGCACTTCGAGACACGTTAGCGAAAGCAGTCATTTGAAAAATTTGTTCAGCAAATTCTTTATAATATATATCATACGTTGCTTCTGCCCAATAAGATTGAGGTATAGATTTCGTGATTGAATGCAAAGCGATTTCGAATCCTTGATTATGAAGTTCGTTGACGAGCTGGTAATTGTTATTCTCGTGGGTAACGAAGAAGGTAGCTCCTGCATTACAGCCGTTACTGTTTCTTCTTCCATACAATACTTGTCGATAAGTACCAATGTTGACAATGTTGATGGCATCCGAAAAACTGACGATGACGAACTGATAAATAATGATACATTCCATTTTATTAACAACACTGGACTTTATAGATTTTGAAACCTTCCGAAAACGAATTTTACTGTTTTTGGTACTTTAAATACCCTGACAATTTGGTTTAAACATAGTCATTTGGTTTTCTTCAACATTATTTTCTAAATCGACGAAACAGATTCTAAAGTGAGATAGAGCAGGCAGTTGGTAAGAGCCGGCCCAAGGCGAACTTACCAGGATCAAATTGAGGACCTCCTAAAGAAAGGCCAGGTCAAAAGTACCCTTTACAAAAACATGTATGAAAGTACTGATGCGTGTTGATGACGCGAAAGATTTTTATATGACCACCACAGAGGTCGCTTGCATATTGATTTTGACGATGTAACCATCTCCACCTTCGATACCTGGTCAATGTAGAAAAACTTACTTTTCTATATTGTTTCGGGTCTGGGTATTTCTGGTACCGGCTTTGTTTCCGATTTTCATTAGACAAGTACTTTACTTACTTACTTTGGGGCCAGAGTAGAAGTATGTGATGTTGTCAAATATTAAAAAAAAAGATGGGTGTCAAGACCGTAGCAAGTGCAAGGTTAGGCTCTGTCTACCTCGATGGAAAAAGGGCGTGAAGTATAATGTATTTATTTTCTCAATTTTAATGCGAATTCCTTCATAAAACCATTCTGTTTATTTAATTTCTAGAGTGTTTGGTGAAGTTCGATGTTCGGTCTACATGTGTCACCATTCTTTGAGATTCCAGCTTTGATAGAATTCCTAAATTGAACTAATAATGCTGACTAGTTCCGTAAGTCTATACTACAAAACATACATTTTGCTGTGTTGAGTCAACCCGTAAACAAGGAGCGTATAACCGTTCTGAGATACAGGGAAAATAAAAAATAACATATCGAAACTTGTAATTAGTGATAATCACTTAAAAGTTTTGAATATCGAGTTCGTTGGTTTTTGCGATTGTTAATCATGGAAATGACATGCATGTTTATTTTAAAAACTTATAATTACACAAAATGAAACTATTTTTTCGGACATAAATCGCGTATTATTTGTTTTTGTTTAACATGATGTTTGAAAAAACAAATATATACTATTTACATTCGAAAAAATGGTTTCATTTCCGACGTGTAACAATCGTGAAAACCCAAGAACTTGATATCTAGCAGCTTGCTTTCGGGCGGTGATCGACTCAACCCCTATTGACGATCTGTTACATCTTTGGTTAGTAGTATTGTTAGTACTAGTTGAACGAAATATTTTTTTTTTAAATTTGGATAAATTCAGGCTCTTTAAGCTATTAAAAAAGTTTGGGTATGAAACTAGTTTTTTTCGGAACTAAATCGCATATATTTGTTTTTCCAAACAAATCAACGTTTCGGACATTTACTCCAGTCCCATTACTGACAGTTGGCTCTGATAATCCGAAAAAAAAAATTCCATTACCATGGGTAACATTCGCAAGAACCAAGCTAATTCCAGGTTTCTTACCACGATGCGATTCTTTTTTATTTTCCCAATATTTCAGAACGGTTACACGCTCTTTGGTCACGGGTTAAGTTAAGCCGTCAGCATGTCCATCTGTGACCATGGATCGTGGAACCGTTATGTCAAAAAAATAAAAAAGAACTCATATTTTATCGTGCTAAGGAACCTGTAATTAGTGACAATAAATTTAGTGAATAAGCCTTAAAATGTATGTTAAAAACTTCTGTTATTTTTATCATTTTAATATGCATACAGTTTACTTTACCTGTGGCGTGTCTCTAGGAGCTAAATTACCGGGAATATTAGTCGAAGAGCATCTACAATTCGGTGGCTTGCAGAAACTTTCCACACATTCTTCAGCTAGAGGTAATTCTCTAGAACGAGCCGTAGACATGACCAATAAAATTATAAACCGCTTCATTTCAGTTTCTTACTTCACTTCTTATATAATTAAAACAATTATAGAACATTATTTTATGCCTTGATTGTTAATATACTAGGAATAAATATATCACGACACATTTTTGTTGAGCGAGTAAAATAAAGTAACTGTGAAAGTTATTGTGAAGTGAAACATTGTTTGATACAGTAAACATGTTGTATAAACAATTGGGATGATTGTACAAATACGTGTATGTTTTTCATCATATTACCTGTTTGACTGTTTACATACCTGAGACGTGATTATAAATCAGAGTGTCGCAAAAAGTTGTGTCTGAGTGGCACCGCTACTTTGGACAAGCGTGTCGCTTACCACCAGGCGCACGACTTGTTTTCATTAAATTATTAATATTTAACTTGCTTTGTACATTAGATATTAAAGAATTTTGTAAGTTAATTCTATTTAAAAACGAATATTAGTTATTTGTTATGCAAGGTTGCAAAGTTGTTATTTGACGATGCTTGAAATTGAAACCTGAGCAAGCGATGTAAGCTAAGACTGAACGAGCGAAGCGGGAGGATTTCAAAGCATGAGACGTAAAACAACTTTGCTGTCGAGCGAAACACATAATTTTTCATCACAGCGAGGGAAACGGTAGATGAAAGATAAACAATTGAACTATAAAACATCAATTAAATTTTTATTGAATTGATATTCAATTATTTTTTGTGAAATTACTCCACTAGTTTGTTATAATTATTAATACAAAGATCGAACACTCAGAAAAAACACTCAGAAAAAATTCCTTCGATCCGGTCGGATTCGAACCGACGTCTTCTTGCATACCGTGCCAGACGCTATACCAATTAAGCCACGGAACGAACCAACGGACCCCACGAATTTTTCTATGTGCTTGCGTCGTGTCTTTGTACTTGGTTTTTCAACGACTTTTTAGTCGTAGCGCCATCTATGAGAAATGCAAACGGTATGCAAGAAGACATCGGTTCGAATCCGACCGGATCGAAGGAATTTTTTCTGAGTGTTCGATCTTTGTATTAATAATTATAACAAAATAGTGGAGTAATTTCACAAAAAATAATTGAATATGAATTCAATAAAAATTTAATTAATACTGTGAATACCGACATCTCTCGCCAGGACTGGTAGCTGTAAAGGTACTAACTGGGTGATAAATCTGTCAAAGATTTCTCATAGATGGCGCTACGACTAAAAAGTCGTTGAAAAACCAAGTACAAAGACACGACGCAAGCACATAGAAAAATTCGTGAGGTCCGTTGGTTCGTTCCGTAGCTTAGTTGGTATAGCGTCTGGCACGGTATGCAAGAAGACGTCGGTTCGAATCCGACCGGATCGAAGGAATATTTTCTGAGTGTTTTTTCTGAGTGTTCGATCTTTGTATTAATAATTATAAAACATCAGATTTTTTTTAATCAGAAGAAAAAGTTTACCTTCCGATGCGTTCTGAATTTGCATCTCATCAATTTTTGTTCTTACTTGTACTTATAATTTTGTGTGATTAACTGATTGTTGAAATTATTTTAGTTCTTCGACAAATCAAAATAATTTAATAAGCACAATTAGTTATCGTTGTCAATTTAATGTTAACAATAAAAAGAAAAAAATATGCCAACGGATTTATATTACATAAATAAGTAATGTACGACAAATCGCGTAGTTGAACGTGTCATTATCTTTTTTTCATCAAAAGAAAAAGTTAGATGCACCACCATTGACCTACTGCATCACAGTCCATCGTCAAGTTCGAATTTCAAAAACTTTTTCCACGCAGATTTCTAATGAGAAAGTAAGCCTTTCCGAGCTAGTGAGGTGAAAATGTCTTTTCCCTTGAGAATAGCCGAGAGATTCTTATTGTAATGAAATTGCAAACCATTGTACTTTTATTTGCATTGTTTTGGTTTGAGACTATAGAGCTCCTTGATCTCTCAATTTGATGTTCTTCTTTATTAGCCGCCTTCTAAAACGGGAGGAGGTTGTCAATTCGACTGCATTTTTTGTATGTGTGTATGTTACGCAATTACTCCGACATTTTTTGAACCGATTTCAATGATTTTTCTCTTGTCAGAAAGAGGGTACCTCAGTAGTGGTCGCAGTGAAATTAAACAAAAATATCCACCTGTAATGGTAGCGAATTATGGTTTCAGTAATTTTGAAGTAAATTTTTTGTACTCAATTTTGGTGACAATTTTTATTTTTTAATTACTCGACTATATCATCGCGAAATATTAAATAATATTTCAGGTTACCACACTCGTATATTAAATAATACTTCATGATGATATTCTATAAATATTTAAATAAAAAGAAATTGTCACGAAAATTGAGTACAAAAAACTTACCTGAAATTTACCCATTTATTGGATTTTGACAACTTACTGCGTAAACTTGGCCAATATTATGTAATTCCACAAAATTTTGAGATCTGTTTCTTTTTATAAAAAAATATTTGTTCACTATACGCCATTCTTATTATTCCCATAGCCTTTCAACTTTGAACCGCGAGGAGTGGAGGAGACCACACAGACAATAACTTGGCATAATTGTGATGATGATATAGACAAAAACTTTTACTGAACCGGTTAAATGCAATGCCGTACCGTGACGTTATGTGGTGACCTTTAGGTGTTAAATTTGTTTTAAATTGATATTCAATTATTTTCTTCGAGAAATCTATGAAAGTATTTCGTGACCCAGTTAGGTAACTTTACAGTTACCGGCTCTGGCTAGAGATGTCGCTATTAATTGTAATTAAATTTGTATTGAATTGATATTTACTATAATAACTGGGTGACGAAATATTTTCATAGATGGCGCTACGGCTAAAAAGTCGTTGAAAACCACGTACAAAGATCCGACAAACAAGCACAAAAATAGACAAATTCGTAAAGTCCGTTGGTTCGTTCCGCGGCTTAGTTGGCATAGCGTCTGGCATGGTTTACTAGATGTCGTCGGATCGAAGGAATTTTTTCTAAAGTGTTCGACCTTTGTATTAATAATCATAACAAACCTTTTGGTATTGTTGAGGTAGGCTTCTATTTTAAAAAGGCATTGATTTGAATACTTTATGTGTTATTTAAAAATTTGATTAATTTGAATGGCAAAAGATAAGACGAGGCAAGATAAGACGAACTATTTCCGATACGATCGGAAAGAGAATTTGGAGCAATTATTACACTGATTAATTTGTTATCAGGCAAATAAGTCGATAATCGACAATTACGTTTTTCTTTTAAAAACAGTATTTTATCTAGTACAAATTTAATCAAAATCAGGTAAAGATGCGTCCACGTCGCAAAGATTTCTTTTTACTTTTAATGTGTATGTAAACTATTTAAAAAGCTAATGTCCCTTGCGTGCTCGAGTTCCCGGGTCTGAGCCGAATCGACGGTAAAAGGCTTTGATGTTGGTTTTTTGGCGGAAAAGTAGTTTGTCTTTTGTGGTAAGCAACATGTGTAAGTACTTTTGCTGCGATCCACTTAAGACAAACTTCGCGGTTGGCTAGTTCCGCAGCTGAAAATGCCGCGAAAATAAACATGCTATTGCTAAATATTCTGCCTTAGAGCCGATGTACGACTTCGTACCGTTCGCGATCGAGACGACGCATTAGGGTTCGGAAGCTTGGAACTTGTTTAAAGAGTTGGGTCGCCGACTCAGAGACAGGGGCTGCGATCACCGCTCTAGGTCGTGGTTGATTCAGCATGCCTGTCCATTGCCGTTCAGCTATGGCAATGCTGCCAGTACAACGGGAACTTAAGTAGCAGTAGAGGTCCTTGTGAAAGAGTTCGTCTAGGGAAGTACTGCCTTACCTTACCTGTTTCTACCCTCAAGCAGTCATGTCAACATTACTGTGTTCCGGTTTTGAAGGGTAAAGGTGGTGGTGAAATTGCAGGCACATGTGACTTGTCAACTTACACACATCAAAAAAAGTTTGCGATCAATAGCATAAGCTCCAATAATTCTTTAAATTTAACTTTAACAAGAAAAAATCTATGTTGTATGCTTTCTTTAAATAGGAATACCCTGTTTGAAATTAAAATATAAAACTATTTCTTATTATTTATTTTAAAAAATTGAGCCATTAATCATAATGTAATAGTGATAGAAATTTCATAGAAAGAAAAAGACTGTTTAATTAAACTTAAACAACAATTTATTATTAAAAGGTGTGAATTCAATATAAAATAACTCCTCCCCTGGCTCGAATATATGCGAAGATCCTCCTGGGCATGCTGAGGATCAAGTTATCCAGCATTTCCTGGGGTAACCTATCCCATTCTTCAATAGCGGCTTCCCTGAGCTCTGGAACTGTCTGGGTACGTGTCTCACGGTTCCATACTGCTCGTTTAAGAGCATCCCACGCATGCTCTATTGGGTTTAAGTCGGGCGAGCCGGCAGGCCAGTCTAATCGTGTGATATCGTATTCTTGAAGAGCAGCATTGACTCGTTGAGCTCGATGTGCGGGCGCATTATCATCGACCAGTACAAATTGGTGCCCATGGTTTACTCGGAATGGTCTGACGATATCATCAATAGCAACTGCTTTGTACATGTCTGCTGTCATGAAGCCCCGATACGGGATCAAAGGCGTTCTAGCTCCAATCATAATGCCACCCCAAAAGGACACCGATTTTCCGCCTTGCTGAACTGTTCCAGTGGCAGTTCTTTGTCTTTCACGGTCGCCTGGTCTTCTCCAGACACGGACACGTCGGTTATCTGGATGAGTGCTGATTCGGGATTCGTCAACGAAGAGACAGTTTTGCCAAATGTTTTCGTCCTCACCTTCTTCATTTTGCCGAAGTCTAGCCCACTGCAATCTTCGTTGTTGACGTTGTCGGGAATTGAGCGGAGCTCGCCAAGACCTCCGTGCTCGTAATCCAGTCTGGTGCAAGCAATTGCGAACGGTCTGCGTGCTAACTTCAAGCCCAGAGGCGGCCCCGACTTCTGCTTTTATTTTAGTGGCGTTGATTGTTGGATCACGGGCTGCCAGCAATCTAATATAGCGCTTTTGGGCAGCTGTCAAAACAGTTGGGCGACCGCTGCGGGGTCGGTCAGCTAAATTCCCCATTCCGTGATACCTCTGCAACGTAGCCACGACACAAGATTGGGATATAGCAAGTCTGCGTGCTATTACTCGTGGTGTATCCTTCTTCCCTCAAAGTTACTATTCTAGCTCGTAAAACCTCTGATAATCCTCTTGGCATTTTTTCAATCACAACTTTCCGCGAAAAATATCTTGAATCGCTTATAATTGACTAAATCAGATTTCTGAATGAGCGTAAGCTAGGACTGAAAGCCTTTTTATATGAAAAAACAATTGAACGGGGTCATTGTTTTATGTTCTAATTTATTTTTAAATAAAGAATCTAAAAAGAAGAAAAAATCATAATATAATCTACAGTAACAAAAAAGATTTCAGTTTTTCGAAGTGATCGCAAACTTTTTTTGATGTGTGTATGTCTCAAGGTAACAAGGTAGTGGCAGTGTCCCTCAGATTTTTGCGATTTAAAATTCTGAGTGGCAACTTTTGAGCCGGGCATGATATAGGGCGTAATTTTTTTTAGGTAAGATAGTTTTTTAGGTTAAAAGTCTCTTGCAAATTCCTGTTTTTTGCCTATGCTTATCTTTAGTTAGAAGTATTAATGTAACATTAGTATTAAGATAATAAAGTCTGTATATTTAATTACAAAAGTGTAAAACTTTCCTATCTGGTAGATTTGTATTTTTCGATAAGTGTCTATAATATGAACAATGCTTATCGACTAAGTTTCTAGTCGATATGTATTTTATCTTATTTATTTTCGGTATGTTCCAGGGATGCTCCATTATTTTAGTTTTTTTAATGATACTAAGTGGCGGACGGAACGAACATGTCGTGCGTGGTAAGCGACATGTCTGTCTATGGCAGTTGCAATGCCACTTAATGATTTTAGGGGCACTGCCACTGCACCTGTTACCCTGAGACATTAGGTGACATGTCCCATGTGTCTCAGTCCTTCATTAGACGAACTGTTTTATAAAGAACTCTACTGCTACTAAATAGTCAATAAGTGGGTATTATGATCGAGTAACACCTATTTCATGCCGTCTTGAAAAGTAGTATGTATTGCCTTTTTGAAATAATTATATTTTTAATTGTTTTTTGGTCTTGGTGAAATCTATTGGTTGACACTATTTATTGTTCTTCACTGAGTGGACAAAATTTGACATCTTATTTGTAATAGCGATCAATGCAAACATTCTTCTCAAAATGGGTGACGCTATATACACATTTTAATAAGTAACAAAAATCTCGCAATGCTCTCAAGTTGCAAAGCGCGGGTTGCACGCGCCATTCATTATAAAATAAAAGCTTTCGTTCGATGTATAAAATAATTAAAATATTATTCTGTGTCCAATTATAGAATTATAGTTACGTTGCAAGTTTCAACTAAATGGCACCTGCTTTTTTCGAAAAAACTCTTCTATAAAACATATTATTTGGGATTTGCATCAGAGGAAAATGGGGAAGCTATTTATTACGAAAAACAGATATTTCTGTTTGTACATAATAATAATAACGCACATACTCAACATAGCCCCACACTAGGGAAACCCTGTGTCGCGGGTGCCATGGACACACACATAGACAACCACAAATTACACTCAAACTCACGAGAGAAATAAATATAGGCCATACAAATATTTCTCCCGGCCCGGGAATCGAACCCGGGGACCTCTGCGTGGCAGTCCGGTATGGTAACCGTTCGGCCACGGAGGCAGTTTTGTTTGTTACGTCAGTATTTATAGTTACATCTGCGGATTTCATTGATGTTATTGTTCTGTTCTTCAACTAATTACAAATCAATTTTAAATAGGTACTTCTGTACATAATATACTATAGTCCTACAGATTAAAAAACTTAATTAGTTTTGCAATTTCTATTTTTATTCGAAAATTGCTTTTACTTATCATCGCACACCTTGTACCAAATTATTTATCACACATCTTATCACACCATACCATCTGTATTATAGTTTTATAAGCAATATATACAGCGGTATCATATTACAGTAGGTATATGTAAGTAGTAACTGTACACGTAAATGGGGAAAAGTACGTAAAATTATATATGTTAGGTTGCTACTATACGGACTGCATGCGCAGAGCGGATATTTACTACTGCATGCAGACGACACCGACTGCAAGAAGTAATTACCGCGCGCCTAGCTCAGGAGCTCAGTGTATTTATTAATATCGAAATTTAGGAATGCACGAAAATAGCCTCCCCGCACTACATACCATTCATTTTTGTGTTCAGTGTGTTCATCCTGCGCCCAGCTGGCGCGTCTTAGTAGCGGTCTAGACGAGGGCCTAGGTGAGGAGACGCGCGGAGTATTTGCCCTTTAAATTGGACGCTATGTCCGAGCATTGTCACAAGACACTGCGTCCGACATCTCCGGCACTAGCCTGGAGAGCTAATACAGTACACGATGAGCAAGATACCCTCCGGTTCCTCCATCCGCGTAGGTCTCTGGGAACTGGAGAGACGCCTCGGCATTGAACGTGCCGACAGCTCCATCACCAAAGTGCAGATTTGGTAGTGGATTTTAGAGTCAACGTCTTAGAGGTGGCAACAGTTAGTTATACAATGCACAATGGGAAGTGAGCGTGTCAACCGCTACGGTACCTATCTGGACACAAGGCACTACTAGCCTTTTGAGAACCGGATGAAGTCTTTGTAGAAGGGCTGATCTGGGGTCAGGACCTGACTGATAAGATCCCTGTGCAGGCTTCCTTGCACAGGTTATGGTGCCCTTCTCGTATACCCTAAGGGTCGATAAGGAGGGTCACTATAAACAAACCTAATAAATGTACGGGACTGTACCATTCCTGTCCTGTATGTCTGACGCAACCCTGGGCAACAATCGGCTAGTACTTTTACCACAAGGGCAAGAATTATAGTGTACGCCATCGATAGAAGAAGATGGTGTTGAAATGGAAGCACCATCGCACCTCCCGCCAAAGGAGTAGAGTCCAGTAGAGCCCATATCTTCGATACCTGACTTTGTCAGACCACGCGGGCATCTCGTTCGTTCCTTCCTCGAATCCGCAAGTTGTGGAATGATCTTCTCCTAAAGTATTTCCTTTGCGCTATGACTTGGGGTTCTTCAAAAAGCGTGGTTTCAGGGTTCTCAAAGGCTGGTAAAACATAGGCAGCTCATCTGATATTGGAAATGTGTATGGGCGACGATGACCATCTTCCATCATGTGACTCGTCTGCTCGTTTGTCTCCTTCTTTACATAAAAAAAACATAATGGTACTTGTAGTTTGTCACCGTATGTGGAACATTTATGATTCCAAATGCGGACTTTACTTTTCATTAAGGAATTTAACGTCCGTAATTCACGACTACACTCTGCAGTCGCATTTGCAACCAAAAATGTAAACAAAGGGGTCATTAAAAATATAGATATATATATTTTTATATTTTTGATCACCATTTACATTTACACCATTGTTTGTATTTTTAACCGGTTTCAAAAAAAGGAGGAGGTTCTCAATTCGACTGTATGTTTTTTGCATGTAAGTTACGCAATATCTCCGGTATTTGTGAATCGATTTTCATGATTCTATTTTGTTGGAAAGAGGATACTTCCATAGTGGTCCCATTTAATTTTCAAGAAAATCATCCACCTTTAAGGGTGGCTGTTCACGCATAAAGTTTCACTTTTATAAATAGCCTCTAAATTTTATTGTAAAGAGCAATTATTTTAATGGTTGATTTTGCTATTCTCCAATTCAAGGCGTTTTTCTCTCTCAATATACTTTGAGTAGTGAGAACCGATTTTTATTATCTCCTGTGTCAAGTCCCGTATAGTGGCAAACTAGGGGATGAATCCATTGCGCACTTTCCGGTAACCGATTTCAATAAAACTTGGTAATTATATGTAATTCTACGTACTTTTGAAGTCGGTTTTTTTAGTACTCTGTACTGAGATTATTCTCAGTTATGAGATCGCAAATTGAAAAAAAAGTTTCTGAAAAAATCAAGTTGTTTCAGATAACAAAATCATAATAACCGCTCACGCGATACATGCAGCCGTAGACGCATACCACACCTAGAGGTGCTGGTGATGATTTTATACCGATTTATCGGATATCGAAGTTATAACAGGTAAAAGAACTAATATTAATTGCTATTTCGGTAACTACTCTAGCAAACCATAAAGTTTTTAATGCCTGGGTCTGTCATTTAAAAAAATAAACAACTTCAAAAATACGTCACGACAATCGTGTTTCTTGTTGTTTGGGCTGGTGATTTCGGTGTTTATTTATTGAAAACATACCGTAAGTAGCGTTTTTTAAGTTTACCCTGAATATAAATGTTTATAAACTATACTTTAAGGAGTAATTTCATGGTAAACGTTAAACCACTCAAACGGAATATTATCATATTTATCCAAGTACACCAAAAATTTCATTAGTGCTTTTTAAGTGCAAGATTTGCGGTGTATTACCGCATTTTATTTGAGATGTTTTTGTTGGTAGTATGGAGGGTATTTATTTAACAATGCAGAATAATAAGTTTTTTTTTTAAACTTGTATTTAAAAAGAATGCTTTTCTAATTTGCGAAACCAAATAGCCGCCATTTTGCGGTAGGAGGAGCGCATCGCGTGAGCGGATAATAACATATCCTCAAAAATGTCAATTGCTGCTTTTGATTCTTGCACTATCGTTCACATCTGCTACAACTGACGCTTGCAATTAAAATCTTGACTGCACGCAATGTATAGTAGATAATTTATTTTGGACTTTCGCCTCTTCCATGGCCTAAAAAATTAATTTAGATATTTTTTATATGACATTTTTTTCAAATAAAAATAAGTGCGCATTTGACCTCCATGTCACCTGATAGAAATTGACGATGAGGTCGACGATGCAGCATACCCACCTAAATAATGGGAGAGGCAATATTCCCCAGCATTGACACAGTTGATTGGGGTCGGGGAGTTAGGTTCAAGAATAGGCGAACAATACGTGTCGTATCAAGCGGGACCACTTTCTGCATTTGTGCTGGAAGCGACACGCCACAGTAATCGAAAGGCCTTAGTTCTTAGCGAGAGTGGCTGGAATTAACCCATTATTATTACATTATTTACATATTACTCCAGCGGAAACTCCGAAACTGTTCACAACAACAAACGGCAAATTTAACAAAAACATAATACCTTTTTCAATTTAAAAATATTACTATTGCATCCTTGATAGACGGGGTAATAGACAAGACATTTATTTATTTATTTTGTACAACTTACATATACAGTACTTATAATCAAACATGTAAGTCGTAGTCATATAAAAATAAATAAATCAATATTAGATTACATCACATACGTTGCTCCGATCCCAAAAGAAAGTAACTAAAGCACTTGTGTTATGAAAATCGGAAACAACGACGGTATCACAAACGTCCAATACGGGACAATACTGGACAATGAAAATCGGCGTGCATGTCACTCGACCACGGAGGTCGTCCGTCATTATGAAGGTTGAGTTTATTACCGGCTGCGGAATTTGGACCACAGAGCCTTGGGCGGTGACCGTCTCCAAATAGTAACCAGCACATGTTAGAAATTTTGATTCAGTGTTACTGAATACGTCAATATTATACTTCTCCTATTTAGAGATTCGATCAAGGCTAGCGCTTCATTGAATGAGTCTTTGTGCGGGTGTTAATCCGCACAATACACTCTAATTATGACGATTGTGCTGACGACAAGAAAAGAAAAATAAAAAAGAAACGGTAATGGTAGCAAAGCAGACATTATCTCTATAAAATTTTCTCTGTTCTGACAGTAATCTTCTGTAAGACCACTGACGTCGTGAATTATTTTTGGACATCAAGTAACGGGACGAACACGGCGTGCGCCTGGTGGTCTAAGACGTGTCTATTCATAACAGTTGCAGTGTCACTAAGGCAGAATTCTGTCACTCGCTCGAGGTTACGGTATAAGTGCCTTCCGCTGAGTGTATCGCCGACCAGTGCAAGCGCTCAGACAAGTCTTTCCTTTACATTACAATTCTTGTACAACATAGCATTCGGTTCTGCACGACTGCACACGGCGGGCAACGTTATTCTCACCTCTCTGAAATCGTTCTTAGGTTCCTTTTTCCTCGTAGTGAGTGCCTGGTTTCATTAGTCAGATTTAGTATGAGAGGGAACAGATACCTGTTACGTAGTAACTATTAAGTAATATGTGCCAAAGGCGCCTTAGACACTTTTAAAAACGCTGCAGTGGCGCCACTACTAATTTTCATACAAAATTTAGAAGTTCAGTTGCTGTTGTGGCATGGGCCCGCCATTTTTGCTGTCGCAATTAATGGATTAAAAATTACTGAAGCGCTACAGACGCGCGGCTGCTGCGCCATAGTCGCGCCACTGCAATGCTTCTACAGGCATTTAATTTGAAAGCGCCTTTAGAGCTTAAATTGCAAAGATCTGAGGGACACTGCCACTACTGCACCCGTCACCTAGAAACAAAGTTGTCACTGAAATTAGATCCTTAAAATCTATTTTTAAATATTCAGCTGCATTATTTTTATCTATGAAAGCAGATGTTAGCGATTAATCATATCATATCTGGTAGTAATTAAATATCATCAATTAGTTTACGGATTAAAAATTTTATTAAAAATACAGCGGCACCGTTTGATATAGATAGGTATCAAAACGGAACAGGGTGATATGAATAAGAAAAGCTGGCGTAGGAGCTACGTAGAAAATGTTACTGTCCAAAAACTTAATAGGGGCATTATAGGGTTTTCGTGATTATTACACATAGGAAATGAACCTTTTTTCGGATATAAATCGAATATATTTATTTTCCTAAACAAACCAATGTTTCGGGCCTTTTACTGATTGCATGGATACAATTTAGTAGCAGTAGAGCGCTTTGTGAAAGAGTTTATTCAGGGAAGTAGACACTGCCACAGCCACCTATCTTATGTCAGCCGCCAAGCAGTAATGCTCGCATTACTGCGTTCCCATTTTGAAGGCTAAGGGTGCTGGGGCCCAATACTGCTAATTTTCCAAAAGCACGTGACAAATGGAGGACCTTTGCGAGAAGGCCGTATGGGAAGGCGCACACGAGACGCGAAACTTATTCTGCCTAGAAGCGCAGAAGATTTGATTTGATTATTTACAATTTTATAAAGCCAAACTAAGTAAAACTATATATATTAAGAGTGGTTACACACGGTGACTTTTAGCACCAATGCAAACGCGCGACTGCATCGATACAAACGCGCGATTGCATCGATGCAATCGCCTATAAACCCCAAGTGTAGCGTAGTAGTCGCGCGCTTGCATCGTGTTTGCATCGCTGCTTAAAATCGCGTGCGTGTGTAAAGGTAGACGATTAGCTACTGCATCGCATTTGTATCACGTTTGCATCGCGTTGCATCGCGTTTGAATTTGTACAGAAAGCAGTGAAAGATCGCTATTTGTCCCTCTCGCACCGTTGTTCCTATTGAATGAAAAGATAGGTGAACTATCAACGCAGACAGTTCCTAGTTCGTACTAAACTAAAAAGACCGATGAACTATTAAGACCGTGCAAGACGAATTAGTTCATGTTGGTCAATATCGGGAATATATTCCTACTAGTTCGTAGTTCATGAACTATAAAAGCCTAGTCCAAAGTTACCAAAATGCGTTAGTTCCCTATATATGACACGGGAGACAGATTATAAGTAAAAATAACGCAGCCGAAATCTAAATGGCTACCGGATTAAACTGAAATTACCGGCATTCATTATCTTTGTTCTTATTTTGTTATCAGTAAAATCGATACGACCTTGTGTTACTTTCACATAACTTCAATTTCTTGTAGTAATTCCACTTTTATGTAAGGTGATTAGTATATGTATGAATATCAGAGTTGTAGCGAATATCAACATCCACAGCCGCATCCGTATCTATATCCGTATTCGTCAATGCTGATATTCATTGCGGATGTTCGAGTCGTGACATGACCTAAAAGGCACGCTGGAATAATTTATAAACCTTCCAGAAACAGACTGTAAGCCGAAAAAGCAGCTCAGATGTTCTTTTTAAAATATAACTTTAATAAAATTCCAGAACGATTAAGCCAGGCAGATTGACTGTTTCCATGTAGATTGATTCTTTTGTTAATATATGTCAGAAAATCATTGAAATAATATTTTATTACAATACCAAAGAAATTGAAAGCTTTTTCATGTATCTTCATTATCGTATCTACATTATCTACGTATCTAGATACAGTAAGAATGTACATTTTTCGTGTACTTTTAAATACATTAAATCAGCATCCGTATCAGCGACAAACTTGATATAAATTAAGTTTAACAAACAATGAGAATGAAAGAAAAAATAATTCAAAAATAAAAAAGGAGAATTGAAATATATAGTAGTTTATGTGACTGTGACATAATGAAAGGCGTTAAAATACGAGTGTGGGTTTATGAAAGGAGTCGACAGGCAAGTTTCATAAAAACATCACACGAGTGTTTTAATGCCTAGTACATACACCTCTATGATGTGTTCAGGAACCGCATGTTACGAGCGGTATTGCGGCATTGATCAGAACTATTAACAGGAATTATTAGTAAAATAATGCAAAAAACTTATTTCTCACGCATGTCACGCAACCGTAGTTTTTTTAAATTCTTAAACAAACTACAGTCAGCTCCAATTAACATATCGTTATACATCAAGTAGCGTGTGAGATTTGTAAAAAAATGTTTGCTATTGACATTTTATTTCGAATAAAATTTAATCTCGAATGATACTAGAATTGAGGTCGAATCAAATTTTTTTTTCAGAGACGTTCGAAATTTGAATGTAATAATAAAATCGAATTTGATGCAATAATAATATCGTCGCCACTTTCTCAAACTCGTATCTTATATGGAGTGATTATTCACAAGATGGCAAAACTTTCTATTTATTTTAAATTTCTTATCAAAGGCGGTAATTTGGATGCATTACTTTAACAATTTGTTTAAAGCCAGTGTGTGAATATGAAAGAAATGTGATGTGAAAACAGCCAACAAAATTTGTATACACAATCCATTTTTTGTATTTCAATAACTTTGTGCTTTAAGATACGACTTTGAGAAAGTAAGGCGACGATATTTTCACAGATATGGAACTTGTTCTAACAAAACAATTTATCTTTTTATGCTGGTCGTAAGTTGTGCTTTTTGAACACATCATAGAGGGTTTATGATATGTGTGTAGATAAAATAATTAATGTATCGAATAAATGATTAACAAAACTGGCAGCGCTGTAATGTTGCGGAATCCGTCATCCACTCTGTATATTATTGTCTCACTGAAGGTGCTACGAGCGCGACGCTATTTAACAGTGGATCCGGTAACCGGAAGAAATACACATGATACGGAACATAGCAGATGTATAACTAGATTACGTTCTCAGAAGCACTATTTCAATACAAAACATTTTATTTAAAAATGTCTAACATAACTTATTAAATAAATTTGTAAAGAACTAGATTAATAAATCTCATTTGAATATTGAAAATTAGATTATAATGAAATAATCAACAATATAACGAATTAATAAATAACAAAACGCTAAAATATATCCTCGACACATCACCGGGTACATTGGAGGTTTTTTAATTTTAAATAAACGCTCTTTGAGTAACTTTTTAAACGCTAAAAGTGACGAAAGTACATTTTGCTCCAGCGTTTTGAGGACAATACCTGGTCGGTGTGTTTTGGGCCCTCACCTCACAGTTAAAATTGTTACTCTAGTTAATTTCTATTTTTTAAATCCTTACTTTCAGACCAGTTTAGTAAATTAAGTATTT